>NW_016804230.1:423265-488329 GCF_001698545.2 Rhinopithecus bieti | reverse complement strand
ACCCCCCTTTTTAAAAAAAAAAAAAAAAAAAAAAAAAAAAAAAAAAAAAAAAACCTAGCCAGGCGTGGTGGCACACACCTATAATCCCAGCTACACAGCGGCTGAGGCAGGAGAATCACTGGAACCCAGGAGGCGGAGGCTGCAGGGAGCAGCCTCCTGCAGCCCAGACTGGGCAACAGAGCGAGACTCTGTCTCAAAAAAAAGAAACCAAAAAAGTAAAAAATATAAATAAATACAGAAACTCCTCTTGAGTTTCCCAAATTACATCTGATGACTTAAGCAAAAATTGTATCACTGTCTGATGTGATTATCAGTGATGTAGAGGAAATGTTCAAGACAATGTCATTTTCGATGGGGGAGGATAAAGGGACATAAAGGGAGGAAGTTTTCCACATTTCATGCTAACTGAGGCAGTACACTTGGAAACTTATAGCAGTAAGTGCTTACATTAGAAAAGAGGAAAAGAGTCCGATCAATAAACCAAGCTCTAACCTTAAGTAAATAGAAAAAGAAGAGCAAAATAAACCCCAGCAAGCAAAAGGAAGGAAATACTAAAGGCAGAGAAGAAATCAATAAAATTGAAAACAGAAAACAATAGAGAAAATCAATGAAACAAAACTCAGTTCTTTGAAAAAAATCAATAAAATTGACAAACTTCTACCAAGACTGACAAAAAAAAGAAAAGAGAGAAAATATGGAAATTACCAAAATCAGGAATGTAACAGGGGCTACCACGGCAGGGGCTAGAACCTGCAGACGTCAACAGGACAGTAAAGGAATACCATGAACTATTCCACTCCTAAATACACAGCTTAGAAGAAACGAACCACTTCCCCAAACACTAGATGTTCACTCCGTAGGAAATAGATATAAAAACTCACTCACACAACTCACTCAATATGAAGTAGATAATTTGAATAACTCTGTAACACTTAAAGAAATTGAATTTGTAATTTTAAAACTCCCAAAAAAAGAAATCTCCAAGCCCAGATGGCTTCACTGGAGAATGCCACCAAACACTTAAAGAAAAATTAATGCCAATTCTACACACTCTTTTTCAGAAAACAGAAAAGCAGGGAACATTTCCCAAGTCATTCTATGAAACTAGTATTACTCAGATACCAAAATAAGACTAAAAGAGTACAAAGAAAAAAAACCTATAGACCAATATTCCTTATGAACATAAACGCAAAAATCCTCAACATCATGTTAACTAATAGAACTCAGCAGTACATAAAAAGAATTATACATTATGAGCAAGTGGGGTTTCTTCCAGGTATGCAAGGCTGGTGCAATATTTGAAAATCAATCAACGTAATGCACCATATTAACAGACTAATGAAGAAAAATCACATGATTATGTATCGATTGATGCAGAAAAAAGCACTTCTCAAAATTCAATACACATTCAAGATTAAAACTCTCAGGAAAAAAAAACTGAATACAGAAGAACTTTCTCAATTTGACATCTACAAAACAAAAAACAAAAAACAAAAAAAAAACACCCTGTAGCTAATTAATGGTGAAAGACAATGTTTTTCCCCTAAGATTGGAGCAAGGCAATGATGATCACTCACCACTGCTAGTCAATGATACATTGGAAGTTCCAGCCGGTGCAGCAAGGCAAGAAAAGGAAAGGGAAGGGAAGGCGAAGGAAATCAGAAGGGAAGAAATAAAGCTATTTGCAGATGGCATAATTGTCGATGTAGAGAAGCTCAAAGAACTTACAAAACAGCTCCTAGAACTGGTAAGTGATTCTAGCAAGTTTGCTGGATACAAGATCAAGATACAAAAGTCAACTGTAGGGCCGGGCACAGTGGCTCATGCCTGTAATGCCAGCACTTTGGGAGGCCAAGGCGGTTAGATTACAAGATCAGGTGTTCAAGACCAGCCTGGCCAACATAGTGAAACCCCATCTCTACTAAAAATACAAAAAAAATAGTCGGGCATGATGGCTGGCACCTGTAATCCCAGCTACTCAGGAGGCTGAGGCAGGAGAATCGCTTGAACCCAGGAGGCAGAGGTTGCAGTGAGCTGAGATTGTACCACTGCACTCCAGCCTGGGTTACAGAGTGAGACTTCATCTCAAAAAAAAAAAAAAAAAAAAAACTACAGTATTTTTATATACTAGCAACAAATATGTGGAAATCAAAACTAAAAATACAATACTATCTACAACTCTGCAAAAAAGTAATAATAACGATGAAATACATATAAATCTAATAAAACATATACTTAGCTTCTAACCAAAAACTACAACATGCTGATGAAAGAAATCAAACTCAAAATAAATGGAGAGACATACAGTGTTCATGGATTGAAAGATTCAATTTAGTAAAGATACGAATTCTCCCTAAAATGACCTATAAGTTTAATGCAACTATCAAAATTCCAGCAAGAAATCTTGAAGACATAGACAAAATTATTCCAAAATGTATATGGAAAGGCAAAGAAACTAGGATAACTAAAACAATTTTGAAAAGAATAAAATGGGAAGAATCACTCTACCCAATTTTAAGACTTATATAGCTACAGGCATCAAGACCATGTGGTATGGGCAGAGGGACAGACCCATAAATAGTGGAACAGAATCAAGAGACCGGAAATAGACCCACACACGTGTGGCCAACAGATTCTGGACAAAGGTGCAAAAGCAACAGAGGAAAGATGGTCTTTTCAAGGAATGGTGCTGGAGTAATTACATGCCCACAGGCAAAAAAAAAAAAAAGACCTTGACCTAAACCTCACAGCTTATACAAAAATGAACCCAAAATGGATTTAAGTGCAAAACATAAAACTATAAAACTTTCAGGTCAGGCGTGGAGGGTCATGCCTGTAATCCCAGCACTTTGGGAGGCCGAGGTGGGCGGATCACTTGAGGTCAGGAGTTACAGACCAGCCTGGCCAACATGGTGAAACACTGTCTCTACTAAAAATGCAAAAAGTAGCCGGGCATGGTGGCGCGTGCCTGTAATCCCAGCTACTCAGGAGGTTGAAGCAGGAGAATCACTTGAACCCGGGAGGCGCAGGTTGCAGTGAGCCAAGATTGTGTCACCATACTCCAGCCAGGGTAATAGAGCAAGTCGCAGTCTCAAAAAAAAAAAAAAAGGCAAAAAACAAAACTATAAAACTTTTAAAAGAAAACATAGAAGATCATCTTTAGGACTTCAGGCTTGGTGAACATTCCTTAGACGTGACTCTAAAGGTAAGATCTATAAAAGAGAAATATCAGTTAATTGTACTACACTGAAATTTAAAACTTTCACTCTGCAAGCAACCGTGCTAAGAGAAGGAAAGACAAGTAGGCTGGGAGAAAATCTTTGCAAACCACATAGCTGATAAATGACTTGTTTCTTGAATATGTAAAGAATGTTCTTCATATATAATTTACAAAATGTATGAAAGTTTTTAAAATTTATATATATATATATAATTTATCAAACTTCTCATATATATATATATGTGTACACACACACACACACACACGCACACTTCTAAAACTCAACAGTAAAAATAACAAATAATCCTATTGGAACATGGGCACAAAGCACCGAGAGACATTTCACAGAGGATACCCAGATGCCTAATAAGCACATGAAACGATGTTCAGCATCGCTAAGCACTGGGGAAGCGCAGATCAGAGCCACAGGGACGCCTCAGCACTGCCTCCCGGGTCCCCTCCCTCCCACAGAAGCCTGTCTGGATCTGCAGCTGCTCACTCCCTGACAGCTACATATGAAGAGAATGAAAAGCCCTTTGTGATTGTCGTCATGCTGAGTCCCCTCTCCCTGGGCAGGAACAGAGCAAGAGGGGACAGGGAAGCTGTCTGAAGCCCCTGCTCAGGTTGTCAAGGCCTTTAAACACTTTTACTGGGAATGCGGGGTTGCGAGTGTCCACAGCTCCCCAGTCCTGGCTGGCAAACAAGGGTGACTTCATGGACACAGGGCCTCGCGAGCTCTCCTCTTTTTTGCCGTGACTGTTTGTTAAGCAAATTAACGACCTGGCCCAGTGAAACCCCAGCGAGTTTCAATGTTTAACATGCAGACATAAGACGGCTTGGAAGGGAATTCTGTCAAACAACCTACCCAAGAGAGAAATGGATCAGAACTTAGCCAGACGAGCAAACCTCTAGAAAGGTAGCAGGCTGCCCCACAGGAAATGGGAGCAGGGGAGGGTGTGGGAGGGGACAGCGCCAGAGCCTGCCCTAGCGGCAATTTCAATCCTACCTACTGGAGGCGTCACATGGACGGAGACACCTGAGCCCAGATCCTGGCCGACCTTTAATTGCTATGTGACCTGGTGATCCTTCTTCCTTCCTGTAAAACGGCTCATTGCTCACCATGCTTCAGCATTCAGCCCAACCCAGGAAACTAGCTAGAGCCAGTTATTCACAGGCAATAATAACTTCCTGGAATAATAATTCCGCATTCTTTCATTCAATGGCATGCATGAGGAATGAGGCACCCTCTCTGTCTGGTATTTTAATCCCATGGTTTTAGAGATGAGAATACTGAGGTCAGAGAGCACAGCCCACTTGCTCAAGTCCCAGGGCTGGAGAAAGGCAGGGCTGGGAACCGGATCCTCTGCTGTCCAAGGCCTGTCCAGCAGCCTGGGCCCTCAGAGAAACAAGTGGGAACGGATGGATGAGTCAGGAACCGCCCCCTCGCAGGGTGCCCGCAGATGCCCCAGCACCTTCAGCTCAACAACTCCAATGTGCACAGGGACCCAATTCTAGAATATTCAGAAGGTGAAAACGCACACTTTCCAACCGAAACCTTCAACAGGATCGTCATTAGCAGCTTATATAAAACTTTCATAAAATTCTGCTTTCAAAATTCTTTTTGTAACAAAGATGCTCTTCTACGGCACTTAAAGTGGGAGCCAATGTCTTACATTTTTACTTACATCCCAGCCTCACCAACAGTGTGTAAACCAAAGCTGGACTCCCTAGAAGGAGGCGACCCTGGCGTGTGGGGCTCACAGGAGGGGTGAGGCTCAGAGGACGTACTTGTGCTCACCCTACAGCGGACGCCTCACTGCAGTCATACCCCACAGTGGCTTCCTCTGGGGCCTGTCGCCCGGAGGGTGGGCCACTTTCGCCACACCTGACTCCCAGCAAAGGGAGGAGAGGATTGTCTGTTTGCTTGACTTTTTTTTTTTTTTTTTTTTTTTTTTTTTTTTTTTTTTTTTGAGACAGAGTTTTGCTCTTGTCACCCAGGCTGGAGTGCAGTGATGCAATCTTGGCTCACTTCAGCCTCTGCCTCCCAGGTTCAAGCGATTCTCTTGCCTCAGCCTCCCGAACAGCTGGGATTACAGGTGCCTGCCACCATACCTGGCTAATTTTTTTTTTTTTTGCATTTTGTATTTTGTATTTTAGTAGAAAGGAGGCTGGTCTTGAACTCCTGACCTCAGGTGATCCGCCCGCCTCGGCCTTCCAAAGTGCTGGGATTACCGGCGTGAGCCACCACGCCCGGCCTGTTTGCTTGACTTAATGAAAACATACCCAATACCCCTTAGGTACACCTGTGACTGAAGTAAAGCAGCTTAGAAACCTCCTCCCCCATAGAAAAAGGTGGAAATCCACAAGTTTGCACCAGGCTCTGGAGAAAAGCCTGCCACGGAGCCAAGTGTTATCTCACTCCTTTGTTGAAGGCGTTGTTCAAATAGACTTCTCAAATTAAGTCAGGTTACTTTATAGTCTTTTACATTTTTTAATGCTATAAGCTGGTCCCAAAAAACCTCTTTCTTGTGCATGATCTTACTTGACTCCAGCAACAAGCCTGCAGGTACAATGAAACCTGTCTGATGGAAGAGAGCCCTGGGACTCAGAGGTATGAAAGGGTAGGTCCAAGATCTTGCAGCTAAGCAGTAGCCTTAGTGCCCAGTCCCTGCCCTCGTGCCTGGTGCTGGCCCGCGTTGCCAGACCTGCTTGCACACAATTCCTTAGCAGCCCAATCTCAGCATCAGCTGGTTTTCTTGCCAAGTCAGCAAATGGCTAACCACCCTTCCAGTTCCATCATCGCAGGTAATGAAGCTCTGACCACCACAGAGAGAGCAAAAATAAAAACTAAACTAAACGTTGGGTTTCAGACTCCCAAATACTTCTAGATTGCAAAGGGCAAAAAAGAAAATCATTGACTTGGTCCCATCTTCCCTGCCAGTGAGCCTCGTCAGCACTCTGGCAGCTTCCCTTTTTACTGACATGGATTTCTTATTAATCAGCACATCTCCATGGCTCTGAGCTGCCCTCATATAGACAGTCCCAACTTACGATGGTTTGATTTCTGGTTTTTCAACTTTGCAAGGGTGTGAAAGCAATACACATTCAGTAGAAAGTTGTAGGACAGTCTTGCCATGCTGGGCAGAAGCAGTGAGCCGCAGCTGCCAGTCAGCCCTACTAACCTGAGGGTAAACGGTGTTCCTGCTGCCAGGCAATTTTGCTAATGCAGGTGTTCTGAGCACGTTTAAGGTAGGCTCGGCTAAGCTGTGATGCTGGGTAGGTTAGTGTATTAAATGCATTTTCAACTTATGATGGGCTTACCAGGACATATGCCCAATGTAAGCTGAGGAGCATCTACACCAGGCATGAGACGATGTCACGACAGGCACAGTGAACTCCCACCAGCGAACCTGGAAAGGGGCGAGGCCAAATTTTGTGAGGTCCCTTCCAAATCTAAGAACAAAAAAAGACAACCAGAGGAAGTCTAGAAGCACAGAGAGGCAGGTGGTCTAACCAAAATCGCTTCTCTCTTACTGCTCCTGTCCAGGGTGGAAAAGAGAATGAACTTGTTTGGATTGAACTTGCCTTGGATTACTTCCAAGGCAAACGAGAAAAAAAGCTGGGATCCCATGCTCCCAAGAGCTGGGGAGCTGCGGCTCAACCACGCATTGGAAGAATACTTGATACGCATTTACAGAAAGGAATTGGATTAAGTTAGAAATATGGGAACAAAGTTATGCCTGGGGAAGCCTTGAAGAGGACAGCAGTGAGAGAAGGTGCAGGCAAGGACAGGCCCGTGCTGAGTGGGAGTGGGTCTAACTGTATTGGTCCATTTTCACACTGCTGATAAAGACACACCCGAGACTAGGTAATTTGTAAGGAAAAACAGGTTGAATGGACTCAAGGTTCCACGTGGCTGGGGAGGCCTCACAATCATGGCAGAAGGTGAAAGGCACCTCTCACATGGTGGTGGACAAAAGAAGAGAACCAACCAAAAGGAGAAACCACTTTTTTTTTTTTTTTGAGATGGGGTCTCGCTCTGTTGCCCAGGCTGGAGTGCAATGGCATGATCTCGGCTCACTGTAGCCTCTGCCTCCCGAGTTCAAGCAATTCTCCCACCTCAGCCTCCCTAGTAGCCGGGATTACAGGGGTACACCACCACGCCCAGCTAATTTTTATATTTTTAGCTGGTCGTGGTCCAGCTGGTCTCGAACTCCTGACCTCAGGTGATCCACCCGCCTCGACCTCCCAAAATGCTGGGATTACAGGTGTGAGCCACTGCGCCTGGCCTGGGGAAACCTCTTATAAAACCGTCAGATCTCATAAGTCTTATTCACTACCATAAGGGAGAACCCCCCCCCCCCACCACGATCCAATCATCTCCCACCGGGTCCCTCCCACAACATGTGAGAATTATGGGAGCTACAATTCAAGATGAGGTTTGGGTGGGGACACAGCTACACCGTGTCATTAGGTCAGCCCTGAAAAGGGCTACAGGGGAGCCTAGGGGGAAAGTCCATCCACAAGCACAGGACACCCACTAGGACACCTATCTCTTCCTCCTGGTTTCTAGGTACAGATAAAATATTCTTCTCTGATAATTTGAAACATGAGCCTGAGATTCATGTATTCGGGATTTTAAAAGTCACATTCCTCTCATGCTCCACAAACCACCAATCTAAGAAATTAACATAAAAACTAAGTTACAGGCCAGTGAAATCCCTGGGGTACCTAGCAAAAACAAAAACTAAACCTGGAGGGACATGACCTCAACTAAGTCTATAAGAGATTCTCGGTGACACAGCTACTGTGACTATGAGCTCGCAATGAAAAATTACAAACATACAGCAAAAACCACCAACATGAGTGAGAGTCAGCAAATACCATAAACAGGAAAGTGTTATGCAAGAGATACAGACTGCAGAATAATCTGACAGTGACTATGAAATAAATACGTTTAAAATTATTAAAGACATAAAACAACTTACAACCCACCCCAAAAAAAACTATTTTTAAAAAGGATGGATTCATTTGAAAAAATATGCAAATAGAATTTCTACACGTAAGAAGGCACTGAAACTGTAAACTCAATTAATGTATGGCTTAAACAATAGATGAAAAACAGCTGAAGGGAGAATTTGTGGCATTAGATTCAAAGAAATTAAACCAGAAGAAGCAAAAAGAAATAAAGATAAACTATGACAGAGAGGCTAGAGAGGTTGAGAGACATGTGAATCGCATAAGAACATTTAATAAGTTGGTAAGAACTCCAGAAAGAGAAAATAGGGAGAATGGGGAAAACACAGTATTTGAAGAAATGACAGCTGAGAATACTCCAGAATGATGATAATCCACATATTCATGAGTCACAGACTCCCAAGTAGGATAAGCAAAAATGAACTCATTATAGACACATCCAACAGTACGGAAGAACCAAATACAAAGCTATGATTTTAAAAGCGACCAGGGCACAACTGAGCGGCGTGGCCAAAGTACCGAGAGAAAACATCTGTCACTTTACAGTGAATTGTGAGAGTTTACCACTCATAGACGCTCCCCAAAGAACACTGAGGAAGGAACTTTAAGAAGAAAACAGAGCCCGGGAGAAGTTACTAGGCACCAGAAACAACGGGAAACAAAGAAATCAGGAAAAATTCCAAAAACTGATTCAAGCACTGATTGAATAAATAATACATCGATTATGCAAATCGGTACAATAAAACTGAATCAGGAGTATACAAAAAGTGAAACTAAAATACAGATTGTCAATTCCACGTAACACGGGCTGGGTGATCAGGGCTCTGTGCTGCTCAGAAGGACTTTACATGTGGGCAGCTGGCCTCTGGCCCACACTCTCAGCCCCGTGCTCCACGACCACCCAAGTATGGGATGTGAACTTCCCTCATACGTTCCCTTCCCTGCTGTGAGTTCCAGTTTAAGTTTAAGGTACTAAAAGGCAGTATGTCTACCTGGAAAAGGTTTACGAAGAGCTAGCTGCTCAGATCAACAAGCCAGCACCAGTGCTTTCTAACTACAGCCTATTCCGACTATCTCATGGCACTAAAGTGTATTTGCACGTGTCACCACGTATAGCGGGCCTATTCAACATTATCTCATTTAATTTTCACTAAACCTGCAAAGCGGGTTGTATGATGACTCAGACAAGACTGATAACCTGCCCAAGGTTACGCCGCCAGCAGAGACGGGCCCCTGCTGGTTCCAGGAGCCCATGCTGCCTCCCTCATGGTATCAGTTCCCTCCCCGCAGACCTAGCCTTGTAAAACGTCCACGCTTGTCAATTGCCTTTGCCAATTGCTGATTGGGTGTGGAGACTGCAAGGGGAGCCTCTGCGGGCCTCCTTTCCAAGGTAAACTGCATGCAGCACATATCAGAGACCTCAAGGGGTGGCAGACACAGGGAAGAGCAGGTTAGATAAATACAGAGAGGCTGACACACAGACCTTCAAACCCTGAAGGGAGGAGTCTGGGGAGGCCTCAAAGGGAGGGAGCAACCGTGCTAAGCTCCCACCCCGAGCAAAGATGGTTGAACGTCATGCACTGCCAGGCACAGAGGGGAAATGTCAGGAATGTCATCAATTCCCAATGCACTGGGAGTGACAGTCGGCCTGGGAAGCCCCTCCCTCACCAGTGGTTGGAGTCCAATTTTAAAGCTTGGAGCCATTTAAGATGGCCTGTCTCCATGGAAAGTGACTGCCTTGTGAGTTCCTCGAGGAATCCAGCATGGCTGACCCCTCTTCGTGCCTCCAGGATCGTGTCTGGCATGGGCCTGGACTGGAAGCACAGTAAAGGCTGGCTGAATGCACAAGTGACTCAGGGTGGGCTCCCACACAGCCGAGAAGGGGGCTTCGGCAGCCCCTGGGCAAACACCTGTGAGAGCACCAGAGAATGCCCGAGAGCCCAGCCAGGGCCCACTCAGAGCCAGCAGACTTGATTCAGTGGGCAGGGCATCCTCAGGGGTCCTCTGCCACACGGAAAAGGGCAAACCGCCCCCAACAAGTGATTTCCCCATGGGCCCTTCTTACTTTTTATTTAATTTCATAGTCTAGGAAAGAAAATACTATGCATTTGTTTCTTATTAATTTACACTCAAATCATTAAAACATGTTTTGCAAGAATTTTAACATCCACAGGGCTCTTTTTTTAACCTCTTATAAGTCATTTTAGTGCTGTTTTTCTCAAGGAAGAGGAAAATGTATTTTTGCCAAGAATAAGCTCCTTGCTTCAATTTTGATTCCGCGTTTAGTCCCAGGCTCATAAACTCCAGCAGGGCTTGGGCCAAACTGAGAAATGAAATTCTCCCCCAGCCGTGAGTCTCCAAATAATAACCCAAGATTGTAACCAGCATGATTTTCCCACACACGCAAAGCCAAACAAAACTGGGAAATGAAGATGGGATATGCTCCACTAGTCTGGCTTCTGTGGCTCCTGCTCACATCCAGTGGGCCCCCAACAGAGTCCCCGAGGGAGTCCGCAGGCATGCCGAGCCCCAGACCAGAGGTTTCCAGCTGGGGTACCTCAGCATCCTGGCTCCACAAGACCGTGCAGCCACAGACAATGCACACGGTCAGGCCGAGCTGGGCCTGGGGACCCCCGGGGCCACTGCGTGCTGTGGATGGCAGGCAGCACAGCCAAGCCAGCACTAAAGGAAGGCTGTGCATGTCTGGGACGCGAGAGAATTCTGCTCTGTGCATATGCCCAGGAGCGCAGGCAGAGCAGTAAACCAGTCACCCAGATGAGGCCAGCACCCAAGGACAAACAGAGGAAGATGGAGAAGTTTGGGTGATTTTGTAGATGCGATTAGCATCGGAATGCTGCAGAGATGACTGAGCTGACAGCGTCCCTGCTGTGTGCACGCTTAGTGCCGTGGACTAAATATCAGCCTCCCCCGATCCCTGCCAAATTTACATGTTGAAGCCCCTAATCCCCAGTGTGATGGGATTTGGAGATGAGGCCTTTGAAGGAAATGAGGTTTAGATGGGGTCCTACGGGTATGGCCCTCGTGATGGGAATAGTGTCCTTGTAAGAAGAGACGCCATATGAGCACACAGCGAGAAAGCAGTTGTCTGCAAGCCAGGAAGAGAGTCCTCACCAAACCCACCCCTCCTGGCACACCGATTTCAAACTCCCCAGTCTCCAGAAGTGTGAGAAAATAAATGTTGTTGAAGCCATTCCGACTACGGTATTTTGTGATGGCAGCCCAAGCCGACTAAGACACCTAGTCAGAGTTTTAATCCCTGCAAGGACGCCTCCGAGGACTAGAGTTTGCAAACATGCTGTCAAGACCAGAGAACAAGAACTACTACTAGCCGGGCTGGCAGGACGCAGCAGCGTGGACAGGTGGGAGTGAGTCCCGTCCACAGCACGTTTGGATCTGTTTATCTTCCTGTCTCTGTTCTGGTTCATCCCACTCCACCCAGTGAGGACGCCCTCCTCGTAGGCTCCCCGGCACTCAAGGCTCCTGTCCTTCAGTCACCTAAGTCTCTTTTCAGCATGGTAGAGGGCGTCCCCAGACTGCACCTGGCAGGTTGCCTGAGAACTTCCTCTGAAGCCCAGCAGTGCAGAAGCCTGGGCCCACCCCTGAAGGCTGATTCTATAGCTCTGGAATTTGAATTTAGGGCAAGGGCCACAGATGTTTCTGGTGAGAAACTGCTGATGCAGCAGAAGCTCTAAAGCCTTTACGAGCACACGAACCTGACTTTGAGGCCCAGCTCTGCCACTTTTGAGCTGTGTGACCACAGGTAGTTTACTCAGCCTTGCTGAGCCTCGGTTTTCTTACACTCACATTACACTGGAAAAAATGGAATCCTGGATTCATTTTTCTTATTGCTGGAATTAACCCTCTATTAATTCTTTCAGACAGGCATGCATGATTGATTTCCTGGGTCTTTCTACGTCCTAAATTGCCCTTTCTGTGCCATCATAAAAATCGATTGTGAGTATGAAATTCAATACTCAGAGATGTCATTGTATCCCTGCACTTTGAAGGCCTTGCCCCATTTCCTACAGCAATTTTCTTAATGAGAAGACTGATGTCTTCTGATTCTCATGTTTCTGTGGACAAAAGTTTCTTTTTTTTCTTTTTTCAGTTTGGGTTTTGGTTTTTCTGGGAGCCCTTTATCGCTCATGTTCTGAAATTTCAATATAGGTGACCAGCTATGACACTTTTTTGGTTGTTCATCTGTTTTTGTCTTGCTTGACATTTTCTCCTCCTTTTCAACCTGAGGACTTGGGTCTTTTTTGTTTGTTATGTAATATTCTCATCTATTTTTATTTAAACAGCGTCTACCCTCCTTTGTTCTGTTCTTTCCCTCTGGCACATCCATGTAGAGGAATGCTTGAGTTTCAGAAGGTATCTCCATGTCTCAACTCTGATTTTTCATTTTTCATCTCATTATCCCGTTAGGTTCTAGTCCAGTGCTTCTTAAACTGCAATATATGCATGTTGCCTGGGTCTTGAATGCTGTTTTGATCCTGAGACTGCGTTGCTGACAAGCGCGTGGGTGGTACTGCCGCTGTGGGTCTGTGGCCGACACTCTGAGCAGCCAGGCTCCAGCATGGTTTCTCAGCGTCACCTTCTAATCACAGGGCACTCTTCAGCTCCGCCTAGCCTGTCATCCAGCGATGTGCTGAATTTCTCATTGCCAAGCTCTATTAATTCATTCCTTTTCATAACCTCGTATTCTTGTTTCATGGATGCAACATTTTCTTGTCTCTCAGGGAATAATAACTATTCCTACTTTTAAAGTTCTAATTTCTTTATTACTTCATTTCTCTGGGAGTGAGTTTTTCTGTCCATATATTCATTTCTGATGCTGGCATTCCTCTGATATTTGGTGGGGTTTTTTTGTTTTTTTTTTTTTTTGGAGATGGAGTCTCGCTCTGTTGCCCATGCTGGAGGGCAGGCTCACTGCAACCTCTGCCTTCTGGGTTCAAGCAATCCTCCTGTCTCAGCCTCCTGAGTAGCTGGGATTACAGGTGCACACCATCATGCCCAGCTAATTTTTGTGTTTTTGTAGAGACGGGGTTTCACCATGTTGGCCAGGCTGGTCTCGAACTCCTGACCTCAGGTGATCCACCTGCCTCAGCCTCCCAAAGTGCTGGGATTACAGGCGTGAGCCACTGCACCCAGCCTCGGTGATTCTTAATTGTGTGTTCCAGCAATCTTGATAGTGGAAGTCCAATCACTGTCTGCTTCAGTGTGAGAAGCCTGCCTGGGGGCAGATGTGGGAGCTTTGCAGTGAACAGGGAGGAGCAGGAAGTCCCATCAGGCCGGGACACTTCTACAGCTCCTTTTTTGAATCTTTCTTATGGGTTCATTGTGTCCCCCTAAATGCGTATGTTGAAGTACTAACCCCCAGGTCTGCAGAATGTGACTTTGTTTAGAAATAGAGTTGTTCCATATAGAATTAGTTAAGTTAAAATGAGGTCATGCTGGCTGGGCGCAGTGGCTCACACCTGTAATCCCAGCACTTTGGGAGCCCGAGGCGGGTGGATCACCAGGTCAAGAGATCAAGACCATCCTGGCCAACATGGTGAAACTCCGTCTCTACTAAAAGTACAAAAATTAGCCAGGCGTGGTGGTAGGCGCCTGTAGTCCCAGCTACTCGGGAGACTGAAGCAGGAGAATCGCTTGAACCCAGGAGGCAAAGCTTGCAGTGAGCCGAGATCGTGCCACTGCACTCTAGCCTGGGCAACAGAGCAAGACTCCGTCTCAAAAAACTGAGGTTGTGCTGGGGTAGGTGGGGCCCCTGATCCAATCTCACTAGTATCCTTAGACAACGGACAGGAAAATTCCAACACAGACCCGCACACAGAGGGAACACCATGTGAATATGAGGGCAAACTGGAGTGATGCAAGCCAAGGAATGCAGAAGATGGCCAGCAAACCACCAGAAGCCAGCAGAGGAGCAGGGAAGATTCTGGCTCACCGCCTCAGAAGCAACCAGCCTCACCTACACCTTCATCGCAGACTCCCAGCCTCCAGAACTGTGAGAAAATGCATTTCTGCGGTTTCAGCCGCCCAATGTGTGGCGCTTTGTTACAGCAGGCCGGGCTGACTAAAACACCGTTCCATGATGGGCAGCCCCCATCATGCCCTCGGGTACCATCCTGTCCCTAAGGCGAGATCTCTGTTCCCAGCGGGAATCAGACACCCCTGTCACTGCTGCCTGGGCCAAGTAGGGGGAAAAGTACCTTATCAGCTCCCACTTGCCACCGCTGGGGCGCCCAGATGGATCTTCGGAAGCAGCTGCTAGGCCTCCCTCTTGGGTGGATCCACACCCTGCCTGCGGGCCTCTGCCTCTCCAGGACTCTCCCTCAGCCCCAGCCGAGGGCCGCTCTCCCTCCAACCCTGCCTGCTTTCTTCTCGGCAGGGGTTCCTTGCAGTGTCTGGTGCCCTGAGGGTTCTCATCTTTGTTTTTGATCACGTTTGTGTATTTACTTAGTTTCCTTTTCAAATAATTTCTAGAGGGAGGAGCTTAAGTTCAGTCCACCATTTTGAAACAGAAGTTGAAAATTATTTCCATGGCAGACACTTAGTCCAAGAGCAGACAAAATGAGGTAAGACATATCCAGGCACTTGGGGAAATGCAAAAGTATTACCCTGAGTTGATCCAAATTTTCTAATACATCACACCCTATTAAATGCAAAGTATTTCTCTTATCCAGCAACATGCAGGATGGAGGAAGTGAGTCTCCAATCTGAAATGGAAGACACTATGTTTGGGGCTTTCTCTGGGGTCGTGGGGTGGAGGACTGCCCAGGCCGTCCCTGGGCTCTGCTACGTACCTGGGGTGGGATGCCATCTCTCACATCCTGGCCCCAGAAAGATGACCACCACCACGTGCCGGGGGCTCCTGGAGCCTGGATTCTTAGCAACACAAATGGAGCTTAGCGGAAGCTACTGCCCAGTCAGGGACAGCAGAAAACAGAGCTTTATCTCCTGCCCCTTAATGGCCTGAGCGCCGTGCCCCGACACATGTGTGTGCACACACGCATATGCACACACACAGGCGTTACCGACCCATTTCCCCAAGGAAAATGGTAACTTTGGAAACGTTGGCATGTGGTAGGTGAGAAATGGATTGAGACAGTTTCATTTAGATTACATTAGACCAGATTCGATTAGAGACAGACAGGAGGGAACTCTACTGTCCCATCTCCCCTCCATTGGAGGCCTGCCGTGGTTTCTAGAGGGTCTCAGGCACTGGTGGGCACTGGGCTTCCCAGCCTGTCGGAGGTCCATGTCCCTAACCCTCAGGACCCCAGCATGCACTGGAGTCAAGTGTCAGGGGGGCCTGAGCATGACTCCTTCCTGGGTGCGGCCACCTGACAAGCAGCCTCTGAAGCTTGGGTGGGCCAGAGGGCTGTGATCACTCATGGGTCCACAGTACCTCCCCACCAGGACCCCAGCAGAGGACATAAGCTGGCCAGCTCCAGTCACACGGTGCTGGGTCCATGGTGCAGCCTGGGTGTTTTAATAAGGACACAGCCATACCACAGAGGGATGAGGTCAGAATGTCCCCCTCTTACTCTGCAGCCATGATGTTAGAGCAGAGGCTGGGAGGGCTGGTAAGAGAGAAGATGTATTGCTTGCCACACTATTTCCCTTTCCTCTGGACGCCCAGGCAGATCACCTCGACCTCCCTGCAGACAGTGGGGCCAACAGAGTACTGTCCACACATGGGGCAGCCTTCCCATACTGATCCTATCAGTCGTCACCACTGCAGGGAAGCTGCTGGGTGGAGGCCGTGGAAGAGTCCCTGGGGAAGGCCAGGTGCTGCCTTGAAGGAGAGTCTCATGCTGATGAAAACACCAGTTGGGAAGCAGAGAGCGGCTGGCGGGGGCCAGCGGCCTGAGTGAGGGAAATAGGGAGATGTTGGTGGAAGGGTACGAGTTGCTAGTTCGAAGATGAGTAAGAGACTGGGTGCAGTGGCTCATGCCTGTAATCCCAGCACTTTGGGAATCCG
Source organism: Rhinopithecus bieti (assembly GCF_001698545.2). Classification (NCBI taxonomy): domain Eukaryota; kingdom Metazoa; phylum Chordata; class Mammalia; order Primates; family Cercopithecidae; genus Rhinopithecus; species Rhinopithecus bieti. The sequence goes on along the minus strand of NW_016804230.1, from coordinate 472,121 downwards.
AGGCAAGCAGATCACCTGAGGTCAGGAGTTGGAGACCAGCCTGGCCAACATGGCAAAACACTATCTCTACTGAAAATACAAAAATTAGCTGGGCGTGGTGGTGTGTGCCTGTAATCCCAGCTACTCAGGAGGCTGAGACAGCAGAATCACTTGAACCCGGGAGCCAGAGGTTGCAGTGAGTCGAGATCGCGCCATTGCACTCCAGTCTGGGTGACAGAGCAAGACTCTGTCTCAAAAAAAAAAAAAAAAAGATGAGTAAGGCCTGAGGATTGAATGTTCAGCATGATGACCACAGCTAATAATACCAATAATACTGCACTACATACTTGAATCTGCTAAGACCTCAAGCTTTCTTTTCTTTTTTTTTTTTTTTGAGATGGAGTCTCACTCTGTCACCCAGGCTGGACTACAGTGGCACAATCTCAGCTCACTGCAACCTCCACCTCCCAGTCACCCTGACTGCCCATCCTCAGGCTGTGTTCATTGCATTATATACTAAATCCACATGATGGAAGCCTGGCAGCCACTGAAATTGCTTGAACAGCAATTCTCCTGCCTCAGCCTCCTGAAGAGCTGGGATTATAGATGCGTGCCACCACGCCCAGCTAATTTTTGTATTTTTAGTAGAGATGGGGCTGGTGTCAGGCTGGTCTCGAACTCCTGACTGCGTGATCCACCTGCCTCAGCCTCCCAAAGTGCTGGGATTACAGGCATGAGCCACTGTGCCAGGTGACGTCAAGCTTTCTTACCTAAAAGAGAAGGTGATTGTGAGGAAACAGAAGTGTGTATTGAGCTGGTCCCTTCACGGTGTATTTGCATATCATATCATCATGTTGTATGCTTTAAATACATACAATTTTATTTGCCAGTTGTACCTCAATAAGCCTGAAGGAAATGCCACCAGGACCCTACACGACTGAGAAACGGTGACTCACTTTGTTAGGCCACTGTGATGTGAGCTGCACCTTTGCCACAGTGAGTGCTATGATCTGAATGCTAGTGTCCCCAGGACTCATACGTGAAAATCTAACTGCCAGTGCCACCGTGTTGAGAGGCAGGGAGCTTGGTGGCACCTTTGTGAATGGACCAGTGCCCTTGTAAAAGAGCTCTGGGAAGCCTGCGCCCCCACCCCCCACCAGGTGAGGACACAGAAGGCACCATCTGTGAAAAGCGAACCCTCCCAGGACCCCAGGTCTGCTGGCACCTCGATCTTGGACTTCCCAGCCTCCAGAACTGTGAGCAACCTGTTTCCATTGTTTGTAAATTACTCAGTGTCAGGGATTTTGTGATAGCAGCCGGAACAGAGGAAGACAATGAGCGCCTCCTGAAGGAGCCGTCACCCTGACTGCCCATCCTCAGGCTGTGTTCATTGAATTATATACTAAATCCACATGATGGAAGCCTGGCAGCCACTGAAATCAGAGCGCTCCTTACGCGTCAATCTACACTAATCCCCAGGACATGCTGAGGAGCCAAAAAGCAACGTGCAGCCATTTGAGTAGAGGAAATGGGGCAAAAAGAATGCACTGGCTCTTGTAGAACAAGATACCTCTGGAAAGATTCACAGGAAGTCAGAGGCAGTGGTGCCTGGAAAGGGGCATGAGCTGCTGGGGACAGAGGTGAGGGGGAGCGTTCATGTACCATTTCACTTTTCTGGAGTTGGTTTTACCGTGTCTAGGTACTATCTATTCAAAATAAAATAAATACAATTTTAAACAAAAGAGTTTAAATATAAACACATAAAATACATAAAATATATTAACATAAACATTTAGTATATAGCTATATTAATAGAAACACATTTAATATATACAAACATGTATTTTATAATATGTAGAAATTTGGGCCGGGCATGATGGCTCACACCTGTAATCCCAGCACTTTGGGAGGCCAAGGCGGGTGGATCACCTGAGGTCAGGAGTTCGAGACCAGCCTGGCCAATATGGTTTAACTCCATCTCTACTAAGACTACATAAATTAGGCAGGCACGGTGGCATGTTCCTATAGTCTCAGCTACTCGGGAGGCTGAGGCAGGAGAATCGCTTGAACCCAGGAGGCGGAGGTTGCAGTGAGTTGAGATCATGCCACAACACTCCAGCCTAGGCAACAGAGTGAGACTGCATCTCAAAAAAGAAAGAAATTTAATACAATTTAAAGAAAATATATTAAAATACAGTTGACCCTTGCACAACACAGGAGTTAGGGATGCCAACCCCTCCAACAGTAAAAAGTTTGTGTATAACTTTTGACTCCCCCAAAACTTAACTGCAAATACCCTACTGTTGACCAGGAGGCTTACCGATAACACACACAGTCAATTCACACACAGTTTCTATGTTCTATGTATTATATACTGCATCCCTACAGTAAAGTAAGCTAGAGAAAAGAAACTGTCATTAAGAAAATCATAGAGAAAATAGATTTATTAATCATTAAGTGGCTGTAGATCATCATAAAGGTCTTCATACTCACATCTTCACATTGAGAGACTGAGGAGGAGGGGCTTGGTCTTTGCTGTCTCAGGGGTGGCAGACATGGAAAAAGTCCTCATATAAATGAACTCATGTTGTTCAAGGGTCAACTGTATATTTTAAACAAAATCTTTTCGGCAATAAGAAAATGTATGATTTGAGGCCAGGCGCAGTGGCTCACGCTTATAATCCCAACATTCTGGGAGGCTGAAGTGGGAGGATCACTTGAACCTAGAAGTTCAAGACCAGCTTGGGTAACACAGTGAGACCCCCATTGCTACAAAAGATTTAAAAATTAGCTGAGCATGGTGGTGCACACCTGTGTTCCCAACTACTTGGGTGGTGGAAGTGGGAGGATCACTTGAGCCTGGCAGGTGGGGGCTGCAATGAGTTGTGATGGCGCCACTGCACTCCAGCCTGGGCGACAGAGCAAGACCCTGTACCCTGTCTTAAAATAAAAAGAAATGTACCTGCCTGGCATGGTGGCTTACGCCTGTAATCCCAACACTTTGGGAGACCAAGGTGGGCGGATCACAAGGTCAGGAGTTCGAGACCAGCCTGACCAACATGGAGAAACCCTGTCTCTACTAAAAATACAAAATTAGCTGGGCGTGGTGGTGCACACCTATAATCCCAGCTACTCAGGAGGCTGAGGCAGGAGAATCGCTTGAACCAGGGAGGCAGAGGTTGCAATCAATGAGCCCAGATCACACCATTGCACTTCAGGGTGGGTGACAGAGCAAGACTCTGTCTCAAAAAAAAAAAAAAGTACCGTTGAACGGAGTGTATAATAAATTGTTTAGCAGAGCAAGTGACACGTTTGCAAGCTACAATCAAGGATCTGGTGAAAGAGAGCACTTCCCCATGCCTGCCCCTCCAGGTTCTGTCTAGCAGTGCCCTATCCATGCACTCAGCTCTGGGCCTGACCCCAATCCCTCAGGATTCCCCCAGAAGCCCCCTCCTCTCCTCCACCAGCCCACAGAGGACCCCACCAAAACCTGTGCACGGGTGGCCCGGCCCTCACTCAGCACACGGTGTTGACAGAGCTTTTCTCACCTGTTTGTTCAGCTCAAACCATAGGAGATCAGTGAGCTCACTTACCAGGCTTTTGGCTGCAGAAAAAAACAACCTGAGATCCTAGGCCTGAAGAGCAGCAGGGGCTGAGTGAAATGATCACTTCCTGTGCACCAGGAACTGTTGTAGGCACTTTACCTGCATTAACTCAAGCAGTCCCAAGAATCCCATGTCCTTGATGAGGAAACTGAGGCGCAGAATGGTCACCTGATGTGCTCAAGGGCACATCACAGTTAGTGAGAGGCAGAGCCCTGTCTGAATCCTGGCACAGCCCAGGGTCTCACTCTGAAGGAAGGTGGCTAGCCCCTGGTCAGTATCAAGGAAATCTTTAAATCTCTACTCCACCAGTAAGTAGCTGTGTAGCCTGTAGCAAGTTCCTCAGCCTCTCTGGGCTCTCTGGGTCCTTCAACCATGAAGCAGGGAAGATAACAGGCACCTGGCAGGATTGTTGTGGGAACTAGATCAAACAGCATCACGTGCACACGCAGTTCAGCATGGCATCGCAGCAGCTTCTTTAACCAGCGCAGCAGGCGCTTAGTGTAATTGCTGAAGATTTCCAAATGGCAGCTGTTATCTGTGTCTAAGAGGCCTCCCCAGAGGGGCTCACGTGCTCAGAGCCTTTGGACACTATCAGGCACGGCCATCAGCCTCCCTAGGACAGGGCAGCAACAGCATGAGGGTCCTAAGTCCCTGGTCCCAAGGAGAGGGAAAAGGGGTGGAGGACCCTGAGATGTCACCGCAGAGAGGAAGGAGCCAGGTGGGGTGTCTCCAGCTGTCACGCAGCTTCCACACCTGTCCTCTTTCTTAATTCTCCTAATAACCCTGTGAGTCTCATTCCGTGTCACAGATAAGGAACTGAGCTGCCCGTGGTCACAAAGCTAAAGTAAAGAACTCTGCCCTGGCAGGGGCTTGCAAGGCCAGCTGCGCCTGTGACAGGTCCATGCCCACTTTTTCTGGCCGTCGCCCTCCCTGCTCACGCTGCATTCCTGCTTACAGGCTCCCAGGGCGCTGCGGTCCTGACGCCTGTGCTGGCACTGCCCACCCCTCCTCGGGCCTGGTCTCCAGACACTAAGGAGGATATGCAGGTCACGTGTGCAGGGACACTCTGACAGGGCCCCATAAGGAGCCTCCCTGGACTCAGGGGTCCACACAGGCCTGCACGAGTGTCCTCTGGCCCTAAGCTCAGCAGTGGGGATGTCCAACAGCCTGGGCACCCGGCCTGTGCGGAGCTCACCCTCTCCTCCCCAGCTCACTTCCTGGTTCTGTGTTTGGGACTCCCTCTCTGTGGGGGGTGAGCACCATCCCCATGGGAATCACCAGTTCAGACTCATCCAGGACACGCTCCCGGGCCACGGTCAGGCCATGTGTCACAGTCTAGGGCTCCACCATCCCCTCGGGGCCCTGACCTGTCTGAATTGGCCCTGGGCCTAAAACTGGGTGCTTGGACCCTCATATATATTTGGAACACCCACAGGATGAACTGGAGGGTGAGGGAGAGGAGCAGGCACCCATTGCTTCCCACACTCGGTGCCCAGAAAGGACACTCATTGCACTGGGACCCAGGGCGGTGGGGTCGGTCAGAGTGAGAGACCAAGCTGGACTCTCGGGCTGACGTGCACATACCCCAAGGAGGGGGCTCCCCTTTGCACACTTGCCCTGATGTATGCAGTGGGCCGGGGTCCCTGGCACTAGCCAGACTCCGCAGCTCTCAGAATGCTGTTGGGGTGGAAAGAATCCCCAGTTATTCCAGAGAGAAGGTAGAAGCCTGGGCTGGGCTCCAAAGAGCTGATGGTGGCCTGGCGGGTTCCCCACTGACAGGCAGGGGTCCCTGATGTCTGCAATGTCATCTTACCACACGTGACATCTTCAGCCCCGGTTGCCGAGGCTCTGGGGCTCACAGATCCACTCCCCCGGGGGCCGCTGCAGCTCGGAGACACGGCCAGGCAGGCTCTCCACTGTGGCAGACTAGGCTCAGTGGGCCAGACTCCCCAGGCAGGGACTCTTGGATGGCAGCCCTCACGACCTGCAGCTCCGCCAGTGCCAAGAGCGAGGGTGTGAGATGGAGGGAGAACAGGAGCTGCCACGTCCAGGGGAGGTCGGAAGGCATTCCCAGGGGGCCGGAGCCTGGGGACGCTGAGGTGGCACTCAGCCGCCAAGGTGGAGTGTGCAACTCACAGGCATGCGAGGCTCACAGCCACGGCACTCATGCCTCACCCCAGCAGGCTCGCCTCCAGGAACCTCATCTAAGAGGTGATTACATATTTGGGTCTTGAAGCGGCCCGGAGCCCTCAGCAGCAGGAGGCGGGTGCGTGCACGACAGTGGATCCTTAAGGTGGAATATCACAGGGCTTTAAAGTGTGTGTGGATGAGTTTGTAATGACACGGACCAGTACTCTCTGCAGTACCCCCTTCTCCTCGCCTTTTCCCCTGCTAGCTGCATAGGCCTCCTAGCTGTTTGGGAGCAAGACCTGAGCAAGACAGAAGAAACCAGACGGTCTGAGTTGAGGCCCCAGTGAGTCACACTCACCAGGGGTCCCCAGACACCTCTCTGTGATGTCTGCCTTCCTGGAGAACCTGAGCCCCGAGCTGTTGCTCCTGCAAGTTCAGAGAGGCATTCAGCGTGAGGAGGAAGGCTTTCCCAGGGCTCCGGCTGCTCCTCAGTGTAGCCACTGAAGGCAAACATTTACCCACAATGTGCTGTGCGGGCTCCGGCCCAGCCTGGGATGTCCACAGGCCCTGACAACGTGGCTTTGAACCAAGAGAGAGCAAGGCCTCAACCGCCGAGCCCTTCAAAGGCTGGTGGGAAGTGCTGTCTGTTAATTCCAACCACATGGCAAATTAAGTTCTATTTAGTCCCTTTCCAAAATATTTTCCTCTCTTGATTTAAGGAAAGCTGGAGCTGTACCATTGTTCAGACAGGCTGGGTCCAGCCCAGGGAAGGGAGAGCCAGTGCCCGTGCCCAGGGAAGCGCAGCCTCTCCGTCACTGAGCTGGCTGCTAGCTACAGACATGCCCGTGCAGACAGACGGAGGAGTGAATGGACAGGCAGGAGGCGGGAAGGGGGAAGGATGATAGGTGGGTAAACGAGAGGGCGGGGAGAGTGCAAACTTGCTTTGTTTACAGCTTCAAATCTGACAGGATTGTCTCTTTGAACATTTCAATGAAGACCAGGATGTTCTTTGGCCCTGGCAGCTTTGTTCTGCCTTTCCTCCTCCCCCACCTTCCTGGAATATGTGGGCTGGAGAGAGGAACACAAAGGGAGATAGAAGGAAAGAGTTGTCCTATCCACTGAAGCCTGAGCTTGGGCAAGGCCCCCACATAATGCACAGAGGACCCCCACAATCAGCCTTCAGCATCTGGGGTGACCTGCTCCAAACCCCTCTCTGCTCGGGTGCTCAGCCCCACCCCTCCCCTGGAGCAAGGGACGGTCCCAATCCACATCTCACTTGCTCCTCAGCAGCAGCGGACAAGCTGGACCCTTCCTCCTCCTGGAAGTGAGCCACTCTCTGGCACCTAGAAAGCAGCTCCTCTCCTGTGAGCCTGTGCCAGCCAGCTGCTGGGAAGGTGGGAAGCATACCTCGCCGGCAGCCCCTCGCCCAAGATTGCAGCCCCTTCCAGAGCTGGTCTGCAGGCCCGTGGCTGCCTGGTGAGGGATCCAAAGGTCTAGCCCCTCGCCTTCACAAGGCAGAGCTCTGGGGGCTGTCCCCAGTCTCAGTGCTGTAGGACCGGCCAAAGCCTCAGTTCAACTGCCCAGAGCCTCCCTCTGCCCAGCCCCACAGCCCGCTTCCCTGCTGAGACACCTTCTGAAATCACCCCACCCAACTCTCCAGCTCTGCATCTGTTTCCAGGAAACCCATCCTAGAACAGTCAGCTCTGGCAGCGGACCCGGGAGGCTGATTCCAAAGGCAGATGTTGGAGGCAGCTCTCTGACCAGCCCGGGGACAATGGAGACCCGCCACCCCTGGGAGATGGAGACCGCAGAGCTCTGGGTGCTGCCGAGGCATAAAAGGTGAATCGTGCCTATGGTGAGCAGGGCCGGGAGACCTGCAGAGGAGGACGCAAGGGCCAGGGCAGCATCGCTGGCCCTGAGAGAAGCGGTCACATAGGACCAGGGAACTGGACAGCACTTGGCTGAGGTCACCAATTCACTGAAAATGAAAACAGGCTTATGGTGATCAATGACTCATTGAAGGCACAAGGTGAAATCTCAGGGGCCTCCCTGACAGCACGGAGCCAAGGACAGAGAGCAGAAAGGGAGCTCAGGACCCAACTGCACAAGCACCACGCTTCAGAAAAGATGGAATTCTAGCCCAGGCATACTCCCCACAGCACATTCCGGGCTCCAGTGTGCGAGGAATGGGACTCGAGGCCAGGGATGTAGACACTTAGAGGTGCAATTCCTAGATCCCGGAATCTGCTAAGAGGAGAGGGCAGGGCAGTCCACTCTCCTGTGAGGAGACAGTGCCCCACCTGACTGAGCCCCTGCGGCGGCTCAAATGAGGCAGGTTCCAGGCGTTGCCAGAGGAGACAAGTGCCCCCTCCCTCCTGCAACCAGCATCACAGCTGGCACACCCCAGTGGGAAGTTGCTGGTCTGTGAGAGGAAGAACGAGATCACCTCCCTGTGTTCCCAGAGGGCTGCAGGGCCAGGTGGCATGCCGTAGCAGGGGAATACATGCCCATTTGGAGGTGCCACATCAAGGTTCAGAACCGCGGGTAAGGAAGGAAGTGCCGGCATGGAGGGCTTTAGCCTCCGGAAGGACCCGGGTTACACAGCTCATGCTTATGGCTCCTGTCTCCTGGAAGCGTGCAAGAAGCGGGGGTCTGTGAGAAGCGGAAACGCCAGCATTGCCACAGCAGACAGCAGAGGCACAGCACAGGCTCTCAGAAGTGGGCCTGCGTGAGCAGATGGGCTGCATAGGAAGGAAACCCACCAGGTGCCATGTTCCCAGGAATGGCTGGGGGATGCCCCACACCCCCATGAGAAGACCCCGTGAGCGACGCACTCTTAGAGGTCCTCGCAGGCTGGGCTGATGGCAGGAGACACTGCTGCAGACTCGGCTGTGAACAGCAGGGGCAAGGACAGGAGCCCAACCTGGTGGAGGCCAGGCGGCAGTGCCACAGCCAGAAGCAGGCGTGAGTGCATGATGAACAGGAGCTGAGTGGCCAGCGAGTGCTGAGAGCCAAGCAATGGCTTAAGGTCTGCCATCAGAATAAATCAAGGTTGGGGGACACAATGGTTTGAACATGTCCCCTCCAAAGTACAGGTGTTACCAGTAGGCTTGAACCTGTCAAGAGGTGGAGCCTTTAAGAGGTGACCAGGCTGGGGGGCTCCTCCCCCTCTCGTGGGGCTAGCTGTGCTTATGAAAGGGCTTGACGCTTCCACCTTCCACTGCAGGGGACACAGCACGCCTCGCCTCCGGACGACTCAGCACCAGGCGCCATCCTGGAGGTGGCGAGCAGCCCTCACCAGGCACCTAACCTGCCAGCCCCTTGATCCTGGACTTCCAGCCTCCAGAGCTGCCAGAGGAGACCTGTCTGTTCTTCGTCAGTTACCCACCCTTGGGTGTTTTGTTGTAGCAGCACTAAGCGACTGAGACAGACAGCCAGGACACTGAGGGCAAAGGCGCTCCAGAAAACCAGTGAGTCCCTCGCCCGCTGTCAGGTGCTAAGGCACTGGCCAGAGGAGAGGCGGGTCCCTGGGAGGAAGGCCCTGCAACCTCATGGCAAGGATGGCCCGTCACCTTCCTGGGTCCTTCCCCAAAGGGGCAGCAGTGTGCCGGAGAAACAGGAAGGCCCAGGCCCCTCCGGGACTGTTGAGGGTGATCCTGGGCACCCGAAGTGCCCCAGGCCCAGAGCAGCAAGGCTCTTCGTCTTCCTGGAGGGTGAGTCAGGCCTCCCCGCCCTGGCCCACTTGTCCATGGGTCCTCATCCATGTGGGATGAAGTCTGAAGACATCACCAGACCCTCCCCGCACCCCAGCCCAGGGTGGGACTGCATGAGTGATAACTGAAGACGCCCTGGACCGCCCTTGATGAAGGCCAGTTCCCTTCCACCTTCTGGACTCCCACCTCCCCACTCTGCACTTTCACCCCCACTCAAGAACCACAGCCTCTAGGGCCCACCTCTCTGTTTCTGAGGAAAGCATTAGGGTGGGGACGTCGGTGGTCTCACCACTTGCATTGTAAAAGACACACAAAAGGCAATGCTCTAGTCTAAGAAAAGACTTTCTAATGGTGGAGTTTCTGGCAAAAAGGCAGGGCCATGGTGAGGCAGTTAGTGCTGCTGGGCAAATAATTGCTTCCATATTTATCTCAAAGCATTAAAATGGGCACCAAATCAATATTGCTTTAATAAAAACAAACAAAAAACTTGGCCTGTACTCTGCCAACACACTCTGAGCATGTCTCTAGCATCACTGGAATGGTAGAGACATTTGACTGCATCTTGCCTATTACCTGTTAACTTCTTGCTTCCCTTCCTCAATTGTGAGCTCACTGAGGGCAGGGATAGGACTGAAGTATCCTCTGAATCTTTAACCTCAGGCCCTTAGGGACTGGGGGATGGGACGGAGATGTGGCAGGCAGAGTCCAGCCTCCCCAGAGCCACCTCCCAGCCCTGCGCATGTGCTTGGCAACTCCCTGATGGGAGCCCAGGCAAGGCTGCGGCTCATGCGTGTCTCCCCTGCCAGGCTATGAGCACCCAGGCAGGCTTGTCCAGGCCAGCCCAGCTGCTGCTTGACGCCAGACCAGGTCCTGGCCCCCAGAGAGTGCCTGGCGGAGTCTGTCTGGCTGAGCTCTGACCCAAGGGGGTAAGGAATTATTTCCTTCCCTGAGGCTTCATTTTGAAAATAAATTTAGTAACTTCTAAACAAATCGTACCGACTCTCCCTGTTGTATTTGTTTAGTTAAATTAATTCTATTTTAATATTTCCATTAGCCATTTAATTTATTCTAAAACCTGGCACTGCAAAGTAATAAAACCTCTCAAATATTGACAGACAGAAAGTAAATGTCGCCCAGCTACAACCATCTGTTTTTCCTCCAAATTCCTCAAGATGGAGAGTGCACCGCCGTGTTTGATTTACGGCCTTCCTGGGCCCATTCACCGCTGGCTGGCAGCCTCCTGAGCCAGTGCTGCTGGGGGCAACACTCTGGACTCAACAGGGTGAGAAGGGAGGGAGGGGAGGATCTGGGGTGTGGTGAGAAAGTCTACATGGCAAACAGAAGTGGAGTCCCGGTTTTAAAATGGATAAACCGGCTGAAATGCAAAAGCTCCCTGCTTTCCTGCCACCTTCCCCAGCGCTAGCTGCCCTGCGACATCCCTGGCATGCCAGCCCAGAAGCCACATATGCCACGTCCCCTGCACCTCCTGGGCCTCCACCCCCTTTCCCCCACCCACCTACCCTGCTCCTTGGATGAGAGACAGGTGCCCTCCTTCCTGGCAGTCCAGCCGGGGGCGGGGACACCCCTTTAGAAGCAGGGTCCCCAGGAGCTATGGCTCAGAGCCCTTCTGCCGTGCACACTTCCTGAGGGTGTGCACTATCACTGGGGGAGGCGGAGCCTGGCACTGCAGTCAGCTCCTCTTCAGCCAGGTGTGGTGTGGTCTGAGGGAAAGTCTCCAGGCTGGACAAGAGACACAGCCAGGTGTGAAGTGGGTCCCACCTCTCCTGACCTGTGGGAGCTTCCACGTCCCCTCCCAGCAGAGATGCAAGTGGACTGGATTCCCCACAGGGGTGCCAGGTGGGCACATCTGCCCCGTGCCCAGCCCCGTGCCTAGCCGGGCCTAGCCCATAACCAGGACCCAGCATCTCTTGGAAGAAAAGCTTTCACCTGGGCCTCTGCTATCTGGTTAGACTTCCCCCAAAAGCAGAGGGCCAGAGAGGGAGGCCACACAGCCCCACCCCAGCACTCCCCACCCATCAGCGCATTTCAGTGTGACATGTGTTTACACGGCACACATACTTACAATTCCTCTGCAACCACTGCTCAAAGCCTGGGCAGCCACAAATATTCCACAGTGCTTGTCAGGGCCCGGCAGCCCCAGCCTGCCCAGGCTGTGCCTCCCTCACTGCCCTTGGTGCTCCCGCTGCCTCTGCCCACAGCCCTGCCGCAGCGTTGCCCACTGCTAGGGGAGGCCAGGCACTGCCCAAGCACTCTGCAGGCCCTGCTGGAGTCTGTGCAGTGGATGGACGGCCAGACAATGCGTGTGTCCAAGTGTGTGTCAGCCCCACAGCTTGCTCCAGCGACACCAAGACGCCTCAAGGAGTTCAGGGCCCTGTGGGAGACACACCAGCAAGTGAGGAAATATGCCAGCATGCCCCAGGTATAGCAGTGGAGTCTGCAAGAAGCCAGCAGGGCACAAAAGGTGGGCACCCAGCCTGCTGGGAGGACCAGGAGAGGGTTCTGAGAGCAGTGTAGCACCAAGATGAGCTCTTCAGATTGTGAAGTCCTCCAGGAAGAGAGGGCAGTATGAGTGAAGGGTCAGGGAACAGAGGAGTCTCCCCAGTTCAGTGAACCCCACAGCTTGCTTGGCTGCAGCAGAAGGCATGAGAGGAGAGGGAGAATGGAAATGCCAAGACCTGCAGCTGGGAAGAGAGCACAGGCTTCACCCTGAGGGCAGTGGGGAGCCACAGCAGGCTTTAGCCTCCAGGAGGAACGTGCTCCAACTCGAATCTGAGACACATCCCTGGGACAGGCAGGAGAACTGGAGGAACCCAGCCTAGGAGGGAATGCTGAAGAGAGTGAGAAAAAGCAAGCTCGGGAAGGCCCTGGAAAGCTTTTTCCAAATTCCTGCCTGTGGCTTGGGCAGGGTCTCAAGGAGGTGTGTTGAACAGCCGGTAGGTACCATGCAGATTGGCAGGGGCTGTGTGTGTGTGGAGGGGGGCAAGGGGTGACGCCTCTGACACAGGGGGAGCCCCAGGAGGGCCTTGGTGGATGTTGCTGAAGGGAACGGGACTCAGGTAAGGCCTCTGGCACCGCATTCAATAAAGGAACATTGAGCAACTGTTATGCCGACCACCACTCTGCCCACGCTCACTCAGGGCTCCCCCCAGAACTGGGAAACGGGACGGGAATCTAAGAATTACACACAGGGCAAAGGACAATTCTGAGGGTGCAGCCAAAGGGTCCGTGGCAGGGGGTGAGCGATTCTAGGCCCTTCCTTTCACTAGAACCCCGGAGCCTTCCTGGGCCCCCAGTCCCAGCAGCCTTACCAGATACCCACAGAGACCTGAGGTGCAAGTGGCTCCTCCAGCCCTGGCTTCCCCTAACCTCACACCAGAGGACAAAAACTGCTGGGTGTCAGACAGGAACAGGACCCCCAACACGGCCGTGGTGCCACTGCAGGGTGCCACCGCAGCCCTCATTGACCTTCTTCAAGCTTCAAGGCAGCCATAGGTGTGAAACCACAGAACAGACTGCACAGATGAGGGGAAGGAAGCAAGAGAAATGAGGTTCTGTGCAAGAACGCAGGGCGGCAGGCAGCTGCAGCCCAGGTGGGCGGGGCGACACCCACACTCTACCCACCATGGCTCACTCCCAGCCACATGGACCTCAGTCCTGAAGCCCCAGCCTGTTGCACCCAGGCCCCTGCAGGACGTGCAGCACACCGACACGCGCGCCCCCTCGGCACGCTGCGCCCCATCTCTCCATGAGGCCTCCACGGCCTTCTCCCATTTCTTAACTACATATCTGAGTCTTCACTTATCCCAACAGGTTCTGCTGACATTCCGGGAATTAATGAAGCTGGGTGCAGCCTGCCAACCTCACAGCTCCAGAGGAGGAAAAAGGGAGTTGTGTGTTCACAGCCAAAAGAGGAGTTCATAAATTTTCATAAAATTACTAGATGTGTGTAATTTACGGCCAAGGCCAGACACTCCACTCCAAGCCCCCAAGGAGCAGAGCAGTGGCTGCAAGGAAGCATCATGGGAGAATGGCCACTGTGTGCTCTGCCATGCTCCGAAGAACAGCAGGGAGGTGGCAAGTGATGAGAAAGGGGTCCAGGAAGTAGCATCCAGAAAGATGGGGTAAAGGCAGCACTTATTCCATTCTCGTGCCAAGCTATCCTTAAGCATCAGACAGAGTGGGCACCTAAGCAGATGGCCGGCTGGGAATGCCGCGGGGACCCTCCTCAGCTACCAAGTGAGAAACGCCCGAGGTTGGCCCCCAGCACACTGGAGCCCCTGGAGACAACACGGCCCTCCCTGCTGCTGGCAGAAATCAAAGGCTCCTTGAGACAGCGACATCACCAAGGCTAGGCCGGATGACCCTGCCACAGGGTGGCTACTAATACTCAGGTGACAAAGACCACATTAGCCACCCAGCACCTGCATCTTCACGCACCTTGGGTGCCCGCTACTCACAAGCATACACAGGCCAAGATGCTCCCCACACCTGGCCAAAAAACAGAAAAGCTCTGCAGGTGTCTTAGGACCTGTTACTCAAGGATGCCCTGCACCTTTGGTGTACCCATTTTCAGTTGACACAGGTCTGAGCAGCTGTGCCCTTTCCAAGGCCACACAGGTAGTCAGTGGCAGAAGCGAGTTTCAGATTCAGATCTCACATCCCCACCACCCACATTGTCCCCCAGCTGTGTCTCCTTACACCCATGACAATCAGAGGCGGCGTGTTTGTGTCATTGTCATGCCTTTAACTAACACACAAGACACTATATATATTTTCTTGCTAAACATATTTTTAAAGATAATGAAGAACTATATGTGCCCACTGTATTTGAGAAGACAAAGCGCCAGTGGAAAGCAGAAGACTCCCCTCCTCCCGTGGACGTACAGCCGCAGGTGGCCAGAGGCCTGGGAGGATGCCTGCCCAGGCGTGGGGAAACATTTCCGGATCCCCAGCCCCACCAGGCTGTGAATTTATCTGCAGCCCCTGGCCCGCCAGGCTTTTTGGGGAGCTTTTCCGGACCAGCACTCTAGGCCAGTCCTGGAGCCATCCCTGGAGGGGCCACGGCCATCGTGGGAAGGACGCCAGGCCAGGGAAATGGGGACTCTGATGTGGGCCCCAAAGCGCTGCCCTCTGCCGAGAGGCTGTTATTTCCTGACAAACGCACCTCCCAGAACAACCTCACTGTTAGGATGAAAAGCCATCTTGGAGGAGGGAGAAAAGGACACCCCACGGAAGTGACTCCAAGTTTCCATGGTCGAGTGGAGTGAGCAGCCCACCCCTATCCGTCACGAGAGCTGCCCTCCTGCCAGGCCATCCCAAGAACTCTGAGGACAGTTGAGGTCGCAGACAGTTTAGGAACAGAAGAGGCAGTGTGGAGGGGCCAGAGAAGGAGGGCGGTGAGCTTGGCCGGGGCAGCCACACAGTGATGTGACCGTGTGGCCTGTGGCGAGCCGGGGTGGTGGGCGGCCCCGGGCCACTGTGCGCAGCTGACCAGGCTGTGAGCTTCTTCACCACACTGCCCCACCACCTGCCCATCGGGCCATGAGACTAGCAAGCCCACCACTGCCATGCAAGTCACGGGAGGTGGAGTCACGGGGCTGGGGGCACCCTGGGAGGCCAACCAGGCCACAGGCCAGTGCAGAAAAAGAAGATTCAATCCTGAGGGGTAAGAGGTGAGGGCTTGAGGTCACCAGACCCAGGTTCAAGCCTGACCTGAGTCTTGGCCGTGGAACCTCGGGCAAACGGCTCCAACTCTGAGACTGGTCTTCCTCATCCATCCGCGGGGACTGAGGATTCCTGTCCAGCAGTATAATGGGATGAAATGAGATCACGTGTTTGCTGATGAGACATGTAGATAATATTGCAACTGCTGGGGCCTGAAGGCTGCATGGGCGAGACACTGTGCCATCTCGGATGGGCCTGGAGCCTCCCGTATGAAGGCAGCGTGATGGTCATTTCCATTTTACAGATGAGATGACTGAAGCTCACAGCGGGAAGGAAGGAGCGAAGTCCCACGGGGCTAGGAAGTGGCCGTCAGGCCCAGAACGTGGGTCTACCTGGCTCCAAGGACCCAGCCCTCCCTCAGACCCCAGCCCCTCCTGAAGGAGGAGCCTATAGATTCCAGTCTCTTCCTGTGGAGACCAGAAGTGGAGTCATTTTCAATGTGCAACTTTTCCTTCCCTGAGATTCTGAGAGATTCTTCCAAAACTGCAACAGCACAGACAGGAGGTTGGAGGAGACGTGTCCTGCTCTGGGGCAGGGGTGTTCATCCCTCCCCTGTTTACAGGGAGTCCCTCTGCACCCCTTGCCCTCCTCCACAGGGACGGTCTGAATGGTGGCAGGAAGGTCACTGTTTTGTCATTCAGAGATACCTTCCGCCAGACAGATCAGCTAGGCTCTGGGCTCTGGCCACCCCTGGCCTTACATGTCACCGTGGAGGGTGGCCCGAGCTCTCCACTCTCCTCCTTCTCAGGGTCAGGAATGGTATTGTTTTTGCAAAGAACGGCTTCAGAAGCTCCCTCGGGCTGGGCAGGAATTAAATCACAAGTGTTCCAGGGCAGGGACAGGCTCAATGTCCCCATCAATCTTCCCACGGGGCATTGCAGGCTCCGGCTGAGAAGGATTTACGGGGTAGGAGGGGTGTGGGACAATGGCTGCCCCTCCCAGGCCCTGCCGGCAGCTTTTTCCCACGGCTGGCTCCGACCAGGCCCTAATGGATGGGTCAGAAAGGTCAGCTCACGGGGGTTCGCTCCTGCGTGCCAGAGGCCTGCCCCCACAGTTAGCTCGGGCTAGGGGCTTACCGCTAGTGTCAGTTGCTCTTTATTCTCTTCTGTATTTTCCAAAGTCTCTGCAAAGAGCATGTATTACTTTTAAAATCAAAAGAGGAGAGGAAACAATAACATTTTGTTTTGTTTTGTCTTGTTTTGTTTATAAGCGTGTTTTTCTCCAGTGCTAAGAAATGGGCAGGCATCTCCCACCAGCCTGCAGGGAGTGCGGACACACGGCGGGGAGCCTGGACTTGTCTGATTTCCCAGGGAACCTACATAAAAAGCCCTTCTCGTTGGAAACAATGCTCTTGCTAAGTGCAGGCACAAACCTCCCCTAGAGAAACCCGAACTGCGTCCAGATCCCAGCCCGGGAACCGCCCCCCGCGGCTGGCGGCCACATTCAGCTGCAGTCCTGCACCCCACCCAGTCCCCATCCATCTCCCTCCTCCCTACCAAGTCAGACAAGCTGGGGCCTGGCCCAGGGCTCTGACCCGAGCAGCCGGGCCAGCATCAGCACCATTTTGGTCAGAAAGGTCTGGGTGCTTGGATGAGGCCCTGGTGACCTGGGAGGAGGCAAACCTACACATGGGAGGAGGCCCCTACACATACCTCTGTACCTCCCCTCCTACCTCTGCAGAACCTTAGCAAGCTGCTTCACCTCTCGGCACCTCGTTTCCTGTCTCTCATGGACATCATCCCATTTACTGGAGCACACAGGAAAACCACTCAGGCAGGCCCTGGCTTGAAGGAAGCACCCATGTGTTAGTAGTTATTGCCATCCGTGCCACTAATCTACCCTGCAACAAACAGGTCTGAGCCCCGTCTGCACCGCTGTGCTTGAAGCAGCTATGACAGTGGACAGTTGCTCCCTCATGGCCACCTTAGAGGCCACCTGCGGTTGGGTCGTAGCAAGACAAGAATTATCCTCACTGCATGAAACAAGTAACCTGACCAGCCCCACTGCGCAGCCGTTCAGCATCTCTGAAGGGCCTGCCCCTGCCCGGCAGCCTGCCTGGGCCGGAAGGATCCAGAAGGATCCAGAGTGGCTCCTGCCCGGCCGTGAGCACCCTCATGCTGTAACACCTGTCATTTCCCCTGGACCAGCGTGTTGAGAAGGGTCCTCGGGCTGCCTGTCAGTGCAGCCTGAAAATGCTCGGGGGTAGATTAGCGACGCCTGCCACAGGCACAGGCGGGCCCTAATGTTATGAGTGCTGAGGCCATGCCGTTGCCAACCCTGCCACAGTGCATCAGAGGCAAGGCTGGCTTAGGGCAGAGACATAATTAGACCCCAGATCCCTTGACCTCAATGTGGTGGTCACCAGCATGGCGCCACCAAAGCGCCAGGAAGTTACTTGTCAAGTTTTCCTTTTGTATTTTGATGAAGACCTCGCCATGTTTACACTGCTGCTGAGGATTGGAAGCGGGGCAGGTGTTCCCCGTGTGCATAGCGCACCGGCCCTCCGGATGATCCTGACCTGTCCCCAGCTGTGACTGGTCCCTTCTCCCCAGGCACCCACGGGAAGCCGCGCCCCTGCCCCATGCCCCTCCTGCCCCTGGCCTTCCTCTGAGAGCTTTCATTCTCTCAGAATCTGGAGAGAGGGAGAGATGTACAGATGCTTCTGAAGTTTCCCTTCAGACACTTCTCGTTTCCCCTCTGCACCCTCACAGTGCCCCCATGGGCTTCCCAAACCCAGGGCCATCTCCCAGAGCCCACAGCCAGTCTTTCGGAACAACCAGCACCCCGAAGACACCCACCCCTTCCTACCTCAAAGGCACAGAGCCCCTGGCCTCCCAGATGGCAGATTGGCAGCATCACCAAGCCCAGCCTTGTGTGTGCTGGCAATGGATCGGCCACAGGCATGGAACCTGACCGAGACGAGCACTGCAACCAGCACAAACTTCTTTGCCAATGCAGTCACTGAGTGCCCAGGCTGCCACTGTGTGCCAGCAGGCAGAGGCTGTCCCTCTCACAGGCTCTTGTCCTGCCTGTGAAGTGGGACTGTGAAGGTGGGCTGGCCTCCAGACAGCCCCTGTGCAGCGCTGGCATCCTTGAGGCTGGGTGCTGTTTTTCTTATCATTGTGTTCATGCACCCAGCACTGGGATCTCACCCCAAGAAACGAGGCAGCTGGGGCTGCAGCAGGCTGAGGACACACCAGGAACCAGGAGTGGACCCCCGCTTCCTGCACCCAGCAGGCAGCACACCCAGAAGATGCAGGGGGCAGGAGGGGTGGTAGTCGACGCCCTTCCCCACTGCCCTTGTTCAGCCTTATCTTGGCCAGAGCCGCTCGGGGGCCTGGCAAAGGAAACAGGCATCTCAGGGCCACAAGGACATCAAGGGGGGCTGCAGTGAGGAGGGAAGACACAGCTGTGTCATTTGCAGGGCAGGGCCCCAGCAAAGTGTCTGGTTGTCCAGCTGAAGGGTGCTGGGCCCAGGACCCGCCCTCACTGGCCCAAGCTCCCGGGCAGGTGTTCAGGGAGGTAGGGGGATGAGCATACACTCCCCTGGCTTCCCCAGTGCCTTTCCCCACATTGTCCCCCACCAGAGACAGCACAGCTGGTGAGCTGATTCAGGTTGTGGGCTTCTCAGCCAGGCTCCCGACCCTGGGGGCTGTGAGATATAGTCTTCAGTCCCCAGCAGCCTGCTGCTAGGAGTGTGATCACCAGCCTTCTGGCCCCTTCCGGAGCTGGGAGAGGCTGTGCTCCATGGGACGCAGGCCCTGAGGCTGCTACGAGAAAGACAGTGCCAGGCCTCCCACTGCGGGGACACTCGACGCTCCCGTTCATCCTGCCACTTCAGGCACCCAGGCATGTGCCCTGCCCCACCCTCGGATCTGTCTTGCCTGACTATGAACCTAACGTGAACTAGAGCACAGAGTGTGAGTGCCAGCTGTTACAGCTGTTACCTCTAAGAGCTCAGCTCATCACTCCTTGGAGGACAGGTGCCCGTTTCGAGGCATTTTCCCATCCATATCTGCCTCTTCAACAACCCTGGGAGGCCGTGTAAGGCCCATGTCCCTCTGTCACACCACAGGGTCCATCCCTCAAGGGGAGCCCCCACAACCCAGCATGTCACCTGAGCCACCTCTGTGTCCCCCGCACTGCCTGGCTCAGGGGTGGTGCCCAGGAGATGTTGGGTGGATTGCATGAATAAGCACATATTGATGGAGAGCCAGGATCTCAGTGAAAACACCTCCTTGCTGATACAGAATCCTTTTCACCAAAATGCGGTTTTATCCCCTTTTTTCCTTTCTTCTTCATTCAGAGAAATTTTCACCCCTGTCACTATGACCCATGGTGAGCAAAAGCAAGAGGAGGTCAGGGGACGAAATGGCCTTCATCTTCTCTGGGTGGGAAAGACAAATGTGTGTGCCATGGGTTCAAGCCCCTTCCTTCCTTCCTTCCTTCCTTCCTTCCTTCCTTCCTTCCTTCCTTGCTTCCTTCCTTCTTTCTATCTTAGATAGAGTTTTGCTCTGTCACCCAGGCTGGAGTGCAATGGCACAATCTCTGCTCACCACACCCCCCACCTCCCGGGTTCAAGCAATTCTCCTGCCTCAGCCTCCCGCGTAGCTGGGATTACAGGCATGCACGACCATGCCTGGCTAATTTTGTATTTTTAGTAGAGATGGGGTTTCTCCATGTTGGCCAGGCTGGTCTTGAACTCCTGACCTCAGGTGATCCGCCCACCTCAGCCTCCCAAAGTGCTGGAATTACAGGCATGAGCCACCACACCCAGCCTCAAGCCACTTTCTACAGCAAAACCACTTGTGTTATCAACTGTGTTGTAACAAACTACCCAGAAATTATCGGCTGAAAACAACACAAGTTCATTACCCCCCAGTTTCCACAGGTCAGGAACCTGGACT
The DNA here is from genome assembly GCF_001698545.2 of Rhinopithecus bieti. Lineage (NCBI taxonomy): Eukaryota > Metazoa > Chordata > Mammalia > Primates > Cercopithecidae > Rhinopithecus > Rhinopithecus bieti. Next base: position 452,042 of record NW_016804230.1, on the reverse strand, counting down.
TGGCTCTGCTGGGAGCCCCTCACCAGGTCAGTCAGGAGGATGCAGTCAAGTTGTCAGTGGGCCGCAGCCTTATCCGGAGGACCAGCTAAGGATCAGCCTCCAAGCGCTCCCCTGTGGCTTTGAGAGGCCTGATCCCTTGCTGTGTGGACTTCTCTGCAAGGTTGCTTTACAGCATGGCAGCCAGCTTTCCCCCAGGGTGAGTGACCTCAGAGAGTGAGAGAAAGCACCCAGGACAGAAGCCACAACATTCTCATAGTCGAATCTTGGAAGTGATGCCCCATTCCTCTGCCAGATTTTGTCCATCAGAAGTGAGTCAGTGAATCCAGCCCACAGTCAAGGGCAGGGGATCATTCAAGGTATGAATAGACCAGGGCACCCTTGAGCCGGCCAGACCTTTCCCAAAACTGTCAGCCACAGCCTCTCCCATTCCACGGGCTCTTCTAGAACCCTGCCACTCAGTCATCAAGAGGTGGAGCCAGTGTCCCCACTCCTCGCACCTGAGGGAGCCCCTGTGACTTTTCCAATCAATATCCCGTATGAAAGTGATGCGCTGCGCCCTCTAAGGCCCCTGGTTTTCTGGAGATGCCCGCTTTTGGAACCGGCCTCCCTGCCTTAAAGAAGCCTATGAAGAGGCCTGCACTCACGTGAGCTCCTGGGCGATGCCTGCAGCGGCCTGCCAAGCGAGTGCGTCCTTTGGGAAGAGGCCCTCTGGCCCCAGGTCGCAGTGACACCATGAGGAACAGTCTCTGCCTAGCCAAACCCAAATTGAAGATTCATGAGAAAAACAAATTCTTGTTATTTTAAGCTTGTTACCCAATAATAACGTGGTTCCTATATGCTGCTCTCCCAGTGTGAACCCCAGTCCACCAACCCCCAGGCCAGGAGGGGCACGAAGGAGTGGCCATGTGGCATCCCACCGATGTGGCCCGCAGGTGCTACTGCGTCTCCAGCAAAGGCATGGGAGCCCACAGCTGCAGGGGTGAGGTGTCATCAAGGTTCTGGGGCCCTGGGAGTGTGGGTGCTGGGCAGGGCAGTCATCAGGCTACAGTCTGAAGCCCAGCCCACAGCCATGGTGGAGGCAGTGCAGGGCTCTCATAACAGCTGCCCTGAGAGTGTGTGCCCAGCTGGCGAGAGCAGGGCCTGGCACAGAATGCACACTTGATTTTGGCTGCAGACAACCCTCCCGAGCTCACCTGCAGCTGGAGGGGCACCAGAGCCCCCATGTCGAGGGAGCTGCTCAGGGCCAACCCCACGGAGAGTGGCCATGTTCAAGTGGGGCCTGGGCCACACGGGACTCCGGTTCCCTGGCCAAGCCTGGAAGGAGCAAGAGGAGAAGGGCTCCTGGAGTGGCATTCTGGTTGGCGCCAGCTTGGCCCAGACACAGAGGACAGAGAGCGTGGAGGTATAGAGGAACTGCAGGTCCCAGTCCTCTTCCTCCAAGCCTTCACTGCCCACTTCCCCATGGATGGGTGGAAAAAACAAGGTCAAGTTTCAGGAAGCCCCTCTCTCACAAAAGAACCTCTCACGCACTGCCCCCAGGCAGCTGTGCATTGTTTCCATGAGAAAAACACATTCTTGTCATTTTAAACTTGTTATCTGCTAATGAGGCAGCTCCCCTCCAGCAGTGAATGCCAGTCCACCAACCCCCGGGCCAGGACGGGCAGGAAGGAGTGGCCGTGTGGCATCCCACAGACGCTGCTGTGTCTCCGGCAATGACAAGACAGCCCGCGGGTGCAGCGGTGAGGCGTCATCCCAGCCTCTCTCACTACCCATCTGCACAATGCACACGCCCTGCAGAGACTTTGCACAGGGGAACAGCCAATCTTACAAGAAAAATGCAGCATGTGGTCAAGTCCAGGAAAGTTGCTGCTCCCCTCACGCCCCAAGTCCCTGCAAAGGGGGCTCAGCAGGGTAGGTGGGTGACCAGCTGAAGAGGAGGAAATCCCTCACAGTGAGAAGGCAGGCACAGGCCCAGGGGTAGGGGTATCAGGCCACCAACCTGGGTTCAAAGCTCCTGGGGGTCCAGAGAAATTGAGCAACCCTTTCTAAGATCACATCCCAAGTGCCAGATGTCCAATGACATATTCGTAGTTCACCACTGTGTCACTAGTATCTTACACACACACCTCATCATTGATAATGCATGGGTGTCATCGTACCCACAATTTAAGATACGTTAAAACAGAGCTTTAAAAAAAATGTTACTGTTACTGTTTCAATATGATCTCCCAAATAACTATCCTTTAAAAGCGTGTTCCGGGCCGGGCGCAGTGGCTCACACCTGTGATCTCAGCACTTTGGGAGGCCAAGGCGGGCAGATCACTTGAGGTCAGGAGTCCAAGACCAGCCTGGCCAACATGATGAAACTTCGTCTCTACTGAAAATACAAAACTTAGCTGGGCGTGGTAGCAGGCACCTGTAATCCCAGCTATTTGGGAGGCTGAGGCAGGAGAATCGCTTGAACCCAGGAGGTGGAGGCTGCAGTAAGCCAAGATCGTGCCACTGCACTCTAGCCCGGGTGACCAGAGTGAGACCCTGTCAAAAAAAAAAAAAAAAAAAAACAAAGAATTTTCCATGACATTTTGGTCTCCAAATTAAGCAGCATCATTTTTAGCGCCGTTTTCCTGGTACCACATGCGCTGGGGCCGAAGCCTCCCGCCCCCTTCCTGAGTCCGCTACAGAGCAAGTTTCATCTGACAACGTTCTGGAAAGTCCCGCCCCAGTCACTTGGGATGGGGACTGACTGGAACCCAAGCCACCAACTCGGCACCACTCCTGCCTTCCCCCGAGCTGAGTCTGGAAATGATGCAGGCATGCTTGGAATTTCAAAAATGTGCCCCTTCTCAGGCCTCTGCCTGCACCGCAACTCACTCAGCCTCCTGGGAGTCAGAGTGGAGCTGGGGCTCCAGGGTGGTCTGGGAAGGAAAACCCAACCCCCACCCTCCCAAGACAGGGTGGAACTCCTGCCCCACCCCCAACCTAGCGCACAGATTTCCTCTGCGCACCCCCAGAGCTGCCTGCAGGCCTCAGTGGGTCAGCTCCAAGGAGGAACACTGGCTCTAATCATCTCTGGTAATGTAGCCCCGGGGGGCACCACCCCAAGGTTGTGATCTTCAGGAAGGCCCCAGCCCTCAGGGGCCACAGCAGACAGAAGATGGCAGAGGACAGTAGACAGGGAACAAGAGACAGGGAAAGCAGACAGGAGATGGCAGGCGGGAGACAGCAGACAGGCGACGGCACGCAGGGAACAGGGGATAGCAGGCAGGGGACAGGGGACAGGGAAGAGCAGATGGGCAAGTAGACAGGGGACAGCAGACAGGAAGCAGTAGTCAGAGGACAGTAGATGGGGACGGCAGACAGGGGACAGTAGACGGGACGGTAGACAGGAGACAGCAGACAGGGGGACAGCAGGCAGGACAAAAGCATCTTTCCAGCAGCTCCTGCCTGGACTGAGCCTTCCCACACTGCACAGGGCCTAGAGGAGCTGGGAGGTGCGTATGCCTACCTAAGAATCTCATCCCAGTGGCTCAAGTGCAAAACAATTTTATTTTTCCTCCAATCACTGCCTTCAGCCATATGTGTTAAATCTCTCTTTAGACACATCCAAGTATAAAAGTCCAGTCCAGAAGAAAAGGTGTCCGTGCACTGGAGTCTAGTTAAATGTGCATTTCCCCTCTACGCTCCTGTCTCAGGGCAGAGCAGAGGGTTAGGGCTGCAGTACCGGGCCCTGCCCTAGAGGTAGCCTCTTTCTCTGAGGATGCGCCCGACAAGGTTCCAAGCCTGCCAGAGCCCAGCCCTCCCGGGTGCATTCACAGCACAGCACCAGGTCAGCCATGCTCGGAGGGGTACTCCGTACTCACAGGAAGCTCCAGCCTCCTGGACACACCAGATGGACAGAAGTGCCTGGCTGTGCCCTGGTCCCTCTTTAATGCTCTCCTTGCTCAGGGAAGCTAGGGACAGAGCAGCACATCGGTCTGTGCCACCACACGATGGAAGGCCCACGCCCTCTACCTGCATGACCCTCGTCCCTTCCCAGGGTACCCTCAATTCTCTTTTCAGCTTGTCTCGCAGGGTGAAGGCAGCCACTGCTGTCCCCACCACCCTTGCTGAAGTGCTTCCATAACACACATGCACCCAGGGAGCTATCCCGGTCAGCTCCGCCTGCTCTAAGGGAGTTCCGCAGCCTTATCATTGGCGGATTGGCAGCCATATCACGGCGGCTTAGCAGCAGATGCGTGTTTCTCTCAGTTCCGGAGGCTGAAGGGCAAGATCAAGGTGTTGGCAGATCTGGTGCCTGCTGAAGGCCAGCTTCCTGGTTTGCTAGTGGCCACCTTCTCACTGTATCCTCACATGGTGGAGAGAGATCGTCTCTTGTGTCTCTTCTTAGAAGAGCGCTAATTCCATCATCGGGTCAGGACCCAGCCTCATGACTTCCTCTAAGCCTAATCACCTCCCAAAGGCTCCACTTCCTCCTAACATCCTCACGTTGAGGGTTAGGGATTCAATGTATGAATATGGGGGGCACGAACATTCAGTCCATAACAGTACAGATACCCATGATACTGTGAAAATTATGACGGCGTTGTATGAATGATACTGTGTCACACTTGTATCACCTCCTGCAAAACCAGCCGGGCTCTGCCCAGCGGCCTCCAGCCACTGGGGCAGGAGGCTGGGAAGGACAGAGCAGACCTGCCACAGCAGAGCACCCTCTGCAAGGCCGAGCTCTGTCTGGGGCTTTCTGCAGTCTCTCTCCTATAGACCTCAATAACCCCATCATCTCCATTTCACAATGAAGAAACTGACCCTGAGAGAAGGCATGTGACTTGCCCAAGGTCACTCAGCCAGAACAGGATGAAGCAGACAGCCTGACCCACATCTGAGTCTACACCAGCGATGCTCCAAAGGTGGCCTGGGGGACCTCCAGCATCTCAGGATCTTTCCAGGGTTCAGAAAGGCCGGACTTACTTTCACAGTAACACTGAGCCCTGATTTGCCTTTCTCTCTCATTCTCTCACAGATGTACCCAGGGGGCTTTCAGAGGCTCTTGACGCATAACACATCTTCACCCTGATGGCTGACAAAACATGGGCTTCTGTCTTCCCGTGTTTTGCAAATTTATCAGTTTTAAACTCTAATGTAGTGAACACAATTGTAACCATAGAGTGCTGGAGGATGTTAAACCTCCAGCTTTCCAAGCCATAGGGCCCCGCTATACAGTGTTTGCCAATTTCTGTGGTGTAAATATTTTCACCATGATCGATGTTAAGTCACCAAAATAACATCACTGGGTGCAGAGCTGGAAAGAAAATGCACAGTCGGCTCTCGCCAGCCGGTGAGACAGCTGAGGCACATCACTGAACAGACGCACACAAAACAGGAGCTCTTTGGGGTCCTCCCTATTTTTAAGGGTGTAAAGGGGTGCTGGCATCAAAAAGTTCAAGAACACTACATCACCCCCGACCGAATAAGGTGCGAAGAACTGCAGGAGGCGCCATCAGGACTTGGGAGGCAGGGGACCTGGTCTCCACCTTCTGGAAGCACCAGCCTAACTGGGGAGCCCCTGATGGGACTCAAGCAAGTGAAAGGAGAAGACGTCTGGCCGGGGTTGGAGAGGAGACAAGCCTGTGGCCTGGAGAGGCTCTGGGGGCTTGGGCCATCAGCTGGTGGCTGGTGCCGTGGGGAAGCTGGGCTCTGCTGTCAAGGTGCCCTGCTTTCTGGTGACATTAGCTATGATCTCCCCATTGGCACCACTGTCCTGGACACTCAGAGTCCCACGGCCACCAGGTATGCTGAGCAGGGACACAGGCGGAGCAGCAAGAAGCCTGGTGGTTTGCAGACTGACAGGACAAGGGCCTCTCTGGAAGGAAGTGGACTGAGCCAAACAGGTTAGACTTGATGTGGTCCACCGACCCCAAAACCGACTGCCAATCCACTTCCTGTTGCCATAAAAGAATACCTGAAGCTGGCCAATTTATAGAGAAAGGGAGTTTAATTGGCTCTGGGAGCATCTGTTTGGCTTCTGGGGAGGCCTCAAGGAGCTTTCATGCGTGACAGAAAACGAAAGGGGAGCAGGCACGTCCCATGGTGACAGGGGAACAAGAAAGAGGAGAGGGAGTTCCAGATGCTTTTTAACAATCAGATCTCATGGTAACTAATTACCACGAGGAGGGCACCAAGCCAGTCATGAGGGCTCCACCCCCCTGACCCAAACATCTCCCACTAAGTAGCGTGAGGCTTGGTGAGAACACGCATCAAGCTATATCCCCACCCTTTAGCAGGGGAAGAGTCGAGCTGAGGCCCAAGGTGCAGCGGCTGCCCGACCTAGCCGCGGCCACCAAGCTTTTTCCAAGCATCTACTCCAGTCAGCTCGGGTCCAGGGCTGGGAGCCCCATGAAGAAGGCTAGCAGCAGCCAGGCTATGAGAGGGCAGCCAGGACGCCCTCATGCCCAGGAGGAGGAAAGGCGAGCCCTGGTGCAGGAAGAGGCAATGTCAGAGGTGTGGAACAGCCTCGGGGCTGAGAGGCAGGACCTCTGAGTGCCCAGAGCACAATGCTGCAAGAAAGGCACCAGGAAACCACGGCTGGCACACCCTGCCGAGTGTCAATTCACCCAGCCAGAGATCCATGCTACTGCAGTGGCCCATCCCAGAGGGCCCCACAACCTGGTCTTTGTTGGTCTCCCGTGCTCTGGTTGGTGTGGGTGGGGTTTGGGGTCCACTCCGAAAGCCTACCCAGCCCTCACTTCTGGTTACTCTTGGTAGACTTGACCTAGCCTGCTCCATATTCCTCCTCGTTCCCCGGGGCTTCTGAGCAGTCTCTCCTTGGAGGAAGCAGGCTAGAAGGAGGTAAGTGTGGGGTGCTGGCATTATCTTGTCCCTCACAGGCAGGAGCTGTCAGAAGGAAGCTAAATGCCAATAAACCTTTTGCCCAAGAGGGTGATGATGGTTTGGCTTCAGTGACTAATTACTAGAAGTTACTTTTTTTTTTTTTTGAGACAGAGTTTCGCTCTTATTGTCCAGGCTGGAGTGCAATGGCACGATCTCGGCTCCTGTAACCTCCACCTCCCGGGTTCAAGCAATTCTCCTGCCTCAGCCTCCCGAGTAGCTGGGATTATAGGCATGTGCCACCACGCCGGGCTAATTTTGTACTTTTAGTAGAGACAGGGTTTTGCCATGTTGGTCAGTCTGATCTCAAACTCCTGACTTCAGGTGTTCCACCCGCCTTGGCCTCCCAAGGTGCTGGGATTACAGGCATGAGCCACCGCTCCTGGCGAAAAAGTTACATTTTCATTTGCAGAAGCATGGACAGTAACGGGGAAAGGAGAAAGGGATCATTAAACCAGGGGTATCCACAGCTTCCAGGGCTCAGTGTGAACAGACACAGACAGCAAAGGATTGGCAGAGCATTGCCTTCACCTTTGTCTACTGAGACTTGAAACATATTGAGTGCCCTTTACAAAATCATCCCATTTCATTTTCCCAGCCCGGCAAGGTAGGCAGAACCTTCGCCCAAAATGCATTGCAGTTGAGAAAACAGAGGCTTAGAAAGGGTAAGTAACGTACCCAAGGGTGCCCAGCTGGTCAATGGTGGGGCCAGGATTCACAGGCTACCTGACCACCCCCCTCTCTGCCACCAAAATCTGACATCAAGTGTGAGAACCCAGGAGTCTGAGGAAGGACACAAATACACCTCTGAAAAATCTGGAAGATGGAAGAGACAAGCGGGGTTCCCAAATCCTCATTTGACACGTATGTTGTACTCATTGAGTGAAGTAAGGCATGGTCATGACACAACTTGAACTTTGGGGACAGTGGGAGGAACGATCAGACTCCTGCCTGAATGGAGGTGGGATGAGCGGTCCACTGAGGCAATAGCTCTCAGCTCACTAGGTTGGCAGCCAGGAAAGAGAATGAGAAGGTTTCCAGCAAGGCTTCCATGCCCAGGCAGCCCGGGCTGTCTGTCTCAGTGCTGGAGAGTGGCAGAAGTAAGTGGACACAGGGGCCCACACCTCGGTTTGCCCCAGCTCCAGGAGATGAGACATGAGACAGCAAATTCCATCCACTGGGCCTTGGCAGCTGGTTCAGACGTGAGCAAGGGACCTAAGTTGGTCCCTTCAGACTGAATCTCAGGACACTCTGCCAGAAGTTCTAAGACACAGGTGCTTCCTCTAGCTCTAGATCATGTCACCGTGCAGGGGTGAGGCCTGGAACAGTGGTAGCTGTGCTGCTGCCATGATGGAAGTCGGCCTGAGATGAGACTGGCTGCACAGTCAAGCACAGGCAGAATCATGGAGCAATGAAGCCAGGGTTCTTGAATTTCATTTGCAGCAAACAATGTGGTCGGAACCACTGGTTGCCTACAAAAATATCCAAGCTTTCCTCTATCATCCTTAGCAACAGAAATTTGATTTTGCACAGTAATATGAATGTAGCAATGTGCCCATAAGAAAAACTACAGCAGCAAAATGCTTTAAAATATATATATAAAACATCTATATAATAAATATAAGTTTAACAAAAGTATAAAACTTGTACACTAAAAACTGCAAAACGTTATTGAAAAAGAATAAAGAAGACCAAAGTAAATGAAAAAAGACATCTGGTGTTCATGGATGGGAAGACTTGCTATTGCTAAAATGTCAACACTTCCCAAATTGATCAACAGACTCAATGCAATTCCTATCAAAATTCCAAAGGTCTTTTTCACAGAAATGGGCAAGCTGGTTCTAAAATTCATATGAGAATCCAAGGAACTCAGAGTAGCCAAAACAATCTTGAAAAGGAAGGAAATATTTGGAGGATTCACATTTCCCAATCTCAAAACTTACTACAGAGCTACAATAATCAAGACTGCAAGACTATGTTGTACAGGCACAGGACAGACAAATAGATCAATGGAATAGAATTGAGAGTCAGAAATAAACTCATACATTTGTGGTCATCTGAGTTTCAACCAGGTGCCAAGACACTTAAAGGCAGTAGGACAACAAGATAGTGACATGCAGAAGACTTGATTTGAACCCCTTCCTTGCGCCACATACAAAAATTAATTCAAAATGAATCAAAGTCTAAAAGTAAGAGCTAAAACTATGAAACTCTTAGAAGAAAGCACAGGTGAAAATCTTCATGACCTTGAGTTTGGCCATGGTTTCTTAGATTGATGTCTAAAATACAAGTAACCAAAGAAAAAAATAGATAAATTGGACTTCATCAAAATTTAACTTTGTTCATCAAGGGACACTATCAAGAAAGTGAAAAAAACAACCCACAGAATGGGAAAAAAATGTTTTTAACTCATGTAACTGATAAGGGCCTATAACCAGAATATAAAAAGACAAGTAATCTAATTTTAAAACAGGCAAAGTATTTGAATAAACATTTCTCCAAAGAAGATATGCAAATGACCTATGAACACACTGGATGATACTCAATGTCACCAGTTATTAAAAAAGTGAAAATCAACACCCCAGTGAAACGTCACTTCACACACACTAAGATGGCGCTAATCAAACAGATAAAAATTCACAAGTGTTGGTGAAGATATAGAGAAACTGGAACCTTCATGCACTGCTGGCGGGAATGTAACATGATGCAGCCACTTTGGAAAACAGTCTAGCAGTTTCTCGAAAAAATAACCATAGAGTTACAATTTAGCCAAGCAATTCCATTCTGTGGTATAAACCCAAGAACAATGAAAGCTTGTCTGCACAATAGCAGCATTATTCATAATAACCAAGAAGAGGAAACAACCCAAATGGTCATCAGCTGATGAATGGATAAAGAAAATAAGGTATATTTATGCAATAGAATCCTATTCATATAAAGAAATGAAATCCTGATACATGCGACAACACAGATGAATCTTGAGACCCTATAATGCTAACTGAAAGAAGTCAGGCACAGAGTTGTCAATTTTACATAAAGCATGCAGTATAGGCGCATCAAAAGAAACAGCAAGTACATTGTGTTAGACCATTCTTGCATAGCTATAAAGAAATATCTGAGGCGGGACTGGGCACGTTGGCTCACGCCTGTAATCCCAACACTTTGGGATGTCAAGGCAGGTGGATCACTTGAGGTCAGGAGTTCGAGACCATCCTGGCCAACCTGGTGAGCTCCCGTCTCTACTCAAAATACAAAAATTAGCCAGGCATGGTGGCACGCACCTGTAATCCCAGCTACTAAGGAGGCTGAGGCAGAAGAATTGCTTGAACCTGGGAGGCAGAGGTTGCAGTGAGCCAAGATCGCACCACTGCACTCCAGTCTGGGCAACAGAGTGAGACTCAATCTCAAAAAAAAAAAAATCAAGAAATACTTGAGGCTGGATAATTTATAAAGAAAAGAGGTTTATTTGACTCATGGTTCTGCAGGCTGTACCAGCATAGCTCCAGCATATGCTTCTAATGAGGGCCTCAGGAAGCTTACAATCATGGTGGAAGGTGAAGGGGGAGCAGGTGCATCACATGGTGATAACGGGAGCAAGACAGAGGGTGGGTGTCACACAATTTTTAACAGCGAGATCTCACCAACTCACTCATCACCATGGGGATGGCACTAAGCCATTCATGAGGGATCTGCCCCCATGAGCCACACACCTCCCACCAGGCCTCCTCTCCAATACTGGGGATTACATTTCAACATGAGATTTGGAGGGGACAAACATCCAAACCATATCATAGGTTCACAGTTGCCAGAAGCTGGGTGCAGAAAGGAATGGGAGTAGGATTCCTATTTGGGGGGGGGATGAAATGTTCTGGAATTAGTGATGATTGTTGCACAACTCTATGAATAAGCTAAAAAAAAAAAACCATGGAATTCTACACTTTTAAGTGGTGATTTTTATGGCATGTGAATGTCTCAACTTATAAAAATGATCCTCATTGTTCAAGCCAATTTGAGGTAGATGTGATGTTTCTTGCAAACCAAAGCTCCTGATACTTGGTGGACACCCTCCCCTGCTGGCTGACTTCTTCTCCTCCCAGGCAGGCAGTTGCTTTCTCTTAGAGCATGGGTGGAGATGAGGCCCAGCTATGACTAATCAAACAGATAAAAACTCAAGAGTGTTGGTGAGGATGTGGAGAAACTGGAACCTTCATGCACTGCTGGTGGGAATGTAAAATGGTGCAGCCACTTTGGAAAACAGTCTAGCAGTTCCTCAAAAAACTAACCATAGAGTGACAATTTGGCCAAGCAATTCCACTCTGTGGTATATACCTAGGAAATATGGGACATACTGGGGACAGCTGTGTGCAGAACCAGAGTCCCTCCAGCTTCTGAGAGAGGACACGGCCCCAAGCTCTTGCCCAAATTTTCTGGGACTTGCTGTGGGAGGGGGCTGCTGCCTCTCTGGCCCTGAAGGAGCAGGAATGACAGAGGGATCACATCAGAGCAGTTCAGGAACTACCATTCCCCCTCCATGGGTCATTGGGCAGCCGGGAGCCAGGCTGCCTGGGATCAGGTGACCATGTGGTAAAATCAGTGGCCTCTGCTGGGCCAGAACAGCTGAGGCTGCTTCCATGAGCAGAAGGACATGGGAAGTGACTGGAGCCATGACCCCATAGAGTCACCTCAGTCTCTCCACAGCAGTATCCTGAAGAGAGCCAATTACACTATTTAAAATTAAAGACATGATGAGAACTGTGTGTTGAGATGTTCCTTGGGCCTTGAGGCAATTGGTAACTCCAGCTTTGGAAACATCCAGCCTAAATCCCCACCACCTACGTCCCGTGGTGGCCGGCTTTCAGATCCCCTCATCCACAATGGGGAGCACACAATCCAGGCGCACAGGGCCCCATCGGCAGACATTGCAGGCAGCCGGTGTCCAGGGCAGGATGTTGTTACGTGTTCAGGTGAGAATCAGGCTGAGACTCCCTGGCCTTCTTTCAAGAGTGTCAGCTCTACCATCACACCATTCCTTCTCTCAAGTGGGCAGATTGGCATCTCAGTTTATTTTCTGTTGCCTATAACAAAATATCTGAAACTAAGTAACTTATAAAGAAAAGAAATGTATTTCCTACAGTTATGGAGGCTGGAAACTCCAAGGCCAAGGGAGCACATGGTGAGAGCCTTCTTGCTGGTGGGGACTCTATAACGTTCTGAGGCAATGCAGGGCATCGCATGGTGAGGGGACCGAGGTGCTAACTCAGGCCTCCCTTCCTCTTGTTGTAAAGCCACCAGTCCCACTCTCATGATAACTATTAATCCATTAATGCACGAATGGGTTAATCCATTCATGAGGGCAGAACCCTCCTGACCCAATCACCTCTTAAAGACTCCACCTTTCAATATTGTCACAGTGGGGATCAAAGTTTCAACATGAATTTTTTTTGTTTTTTTTTTTTGTTTGTTTGTTTGTTTTGAGGTGGAGTCTCACTCTGCCACCCAGGTTGGAGTACAGTGGCACGATCTCAGCTCACTGTAGATTTCACCTCCTGGGTTCAAGTGATTCTCCTGCTTCAGCCTCCCAAGTAGCTGGGATTACAGGCACCTGCCATCATGCCCGGCTAATTTTTCTATTTTTGCAGAGACAGGGTTTCACCATGTTGGCCAGGTTGGTCTCAAACTCCTGGCCTCAAGTGATCTTCCTGCCTCAGCCTCCCAAAGTGCTGGGATTATAGGCATGGGCCACCACACCCAGCCTCAACATGAGTTTTAGAGGGGACAAACACTCAAACAGTAGCAACTGGCCTTGAGTCAGCCAAGCTGAGGAACAGGACGTAAGGCTATCACCAGAGAACGTTACCTCAAACTCTCTGTTCCCCAGTTTTAATTAAAGCAATATTTTTCATGGAGAATTACCCAGGAAACACACATTCCATGGACTCCTGAAGGTCATGCCCTCTAGAGCACCACAGGTCAACTGCATGGTGTGGCCCTGATAAAACAGCACCCACTGAACTCATACCAGGATGATCTGCTGAGCCCACTCTGAGGGCTGTTAAGACAGACTCATGGGACTGTGGTGTTTGGTGTTATGCTGTTGGGTTGTGTGATTTTGTAAAAGTGTAAATTTTTTTATAGTCATTTTAAAATGATTATAAAAAATCATTTTAAAGGTATAAATTTACACAAAAGACACAAAACAAAATTTGCAGACCATGTAGTAAACAGCCATGTAACCACCAGCCAGGTAAAAAATACGACATGAAGTCTTATTTGGTGAGGTGGGAGACCAACTCCCTGGGGCCCCTCCACCTCACCAAAAGTAACTTTATTTAAATAGAATTATATAACATGGACTCCTCTGTGTCCACCTCACCAAAAGTAACTTTATTTAAATAGAATTATATAACATGGACTCTGCTTTTGCTCGAATTATGCTTCTGAGACCTATTCCTGGTATTGTGTGTAGTCATAATTCATTAATTTTCATAGCTTACAGTATTCCATTGTATGAATGAACTGTGAATGAAATTTTGGTCCTTTTTTTGCTTGGGGCTATTATAAATAATGCTGTTAGGAATGTTCTGTATATGTATCCTGATACGCACATTTACACATACACCTTTCCACTGGGTATATTCCCATAAGTGTGATTGCCGGGTCATCAGGGATGGGTCATCAGAAATGCATACCTTCAATTATTTAGAAAGTAATAGAAATAATACCAAATTGTTTCCCAAAATGGTTGTTCCAATTTACATTTCCAGCAGCAGTCTCTGAGAGTTCCAGTAGCTCCACATTCTCATCAACACTTGTTACTATCAATCTTCTTAATATTAGCCATTCTGGTGGGTAAAGGTAGTGTGTTAGTTATCTAGTGTTGCATAACAAATTATGCTCAAAGTATAGTAGCCTAAAACAATATACACTTATTATTTCAAGGTTTGTGTGGGTCAGAAAGCCAGGAGTGGCTTGTCTGGGTGGTTCTGGTCTCTCACAAGGTTTCAGTCAAGATGTTAGCCAGGGCTGCTGTCATCTGAAGGCTCAACTGGGGCTATAGGATTCACTTCTAAGATGGCTCACTCACAGGACGTGATAGGAAGAGGCCTCAGTTCCTTGCTGTATGCACCTCTTAGCAGGTCTGCTTGACTCTCCTCTTGACAGTCATGCCTCATGGCATCAGCAAGTGCTCTGAGAGAGAGGGGTGTGGGGAAGAGCGAGAAAGAGAAAGAGAGGCCACATTGTCTCATGACCTAGTGTTGCAAGTGATACACCATTGCTTTTGCCATATCCTATTTATTAAGGTGAATCACTCAAGTCCAGTCACACTCAAGGAGAGGGGAATTAAGTTCCACCTCTTGAAATGAAGAGTACTAAAGAATTTTTGGACATATTTTAACACTACCACAGGAATCTCTATGGTTTTAATTTGTATTTCTCTGATTAAATGAGGTTGAATACTTTTCATGTGTTTATTGGCCATTAACTTTTCACACAGTACCTATTCAAGTGTCTTCCACAATTTTCTGGTTTTGTTTTGTTTTGTTTTATTTTTGTTTTTTTAGTTTTTCTCATTGATAAGAGTTCTTTCTACATTCTAGATATGAGTCTCTTGTCAGTTATATGTGCTGCAAATACATTCTCCCACACCTAGATTGCTTTTGTACCTTCTTAATGGTCTCTTTGATAAACAAACTTTCTTAATTTTAGTGTAGCCTAAATTATCAGTCTTTTTCTTTATGGACTGTGCTTTTTATATCTTGCTGAAGAAGCAAAGTCCTAAAGCTGTTTTCCTATTTGGGTGGCTTTCTGATGTGTGACCTTGCCTAGGCTGAACTATATTTCTCTGGAATGCCCTTTCTAGGGTGCTTTCAGTTAGGCTAGGATGGGCAATAAGGGGTATTCTCTCCTGAGAGCAGGAGGACACAGGGAAGCAGTGGCCTTTCAAGCCTGCACACGCTTTCTCCACTTTCTCACTCAAGCCCTGGCCTTCATGCTGCTGCAAAGAGATTTTGCAATGTGATTAAAGTCCCAAGTCAGTTGACATTAAGATAATCAAAAGGGAGATTATTGCTCACAGTCAGTTACAGATCGAACTCCTCTTTCCACTCATCCTCCACTTCTCACTACTGCACTTGATTAATCTAAAAAAAAGTGGATAGAGATTATCCTGGATGGGCCTGACCCAGTTCATTGAAAGGCCTTGTTAAAAGGGTTTAGGCATTCCCCGAGCCACACTCCAAACAGCCCCTGACAACCTGCCCATCAGACTTCAGATGTCCTTAGCCTGCCCCCACAATTGTATGAGCCAATTCCATGTAAACACACACACACAGGATCACTGCCGGCCCTGCTTCTCTGGTTGAGTCCTTACTGATACTCCTATATTATCTTCTAAAGCTACATTGTTTTGTCTTTCTCATTTAAATCCAAACCCACCTGGAGTTGCTTTTTTTGTGGATGGTGTGAGGTAGGGGTCAAGGATTTTGTTTTGTTTTCTTCCATTTAGATGCTCAATAATCCCAGCACCATTTATTAAAAAACCTTTCCTTTCCTACTGCTTGGCCAGTTTTGTCATAAATCAAGAGTGCAGGTATTCACAGGTCTGAGTGTTTTGAGCTGATCTGCTTTGGCCACCAAGAAATTAGTTTTCAAATTTGCTTCCCACTTTCAACAATTGTGTTGGACTTTATGACATGATTTCTGAACACCAGTTTACCAGTGGCCTTGCCCAATGGCCCAGCCCATGTTCTCCCTCCACTATGGCACACAGAGTGGCTGTTCATGAAATATTGGTGTCTTCCCTTTCCTCTGCTTTGGAAAACAGAGAGAGTCCTAGAATTGAGCTACAGGAGGGCTGCTGGGGGAGATAGGAGGTAGTGAAGTGGTCCCCAGAAGCCCTGGTGACTTTGGTTTCATTTTGTTTTGTTTTTGTTTTCGTTTTTGAGATGGAGTTTTGTTCTTATTGCTTAGGCTGGAGTGCAACAGTGCTATCTTGGCTCACTGCAACCTCCACCTCCCAGGTTCAAGTGATTCTCCTGCCTCAGCCATCCGAGTAGCTGGGATTACAGGTGCCCACCACCAAACTTGACTAATTTTTGTATCTTAATTAGAGACAGGGTTGCATCGTGTTGACCAGGCTGGTCTTGAACTCCTGACCTCAGGTGATCCACCCACTTTGGCCTCCCAAAGTGCTGGGAATACAGGGTGAGCCACCGCACCCAGCCCCTGGCAACTTTGTTGGAGAGGGATGGGTAGAGGGATTGATCATCAGAACATGGTGGGTTGGGAAGCCTATCACTATCTGGACTGCGCAGGCCACGTGATGTTCACCTGAACTCTGCATACCACATAGACACCGGCATGGAGGAGGAGAACAGAGATAGTCCCAATCCCATAGGGGCAGAGGGGTCAAGAGGGAGAGCTTTATGTAGCAACATGAATGGAACTGGAGGTTGTCATGTTAAGTGAAATAAGCCAGGCACAGAAAGACAAACTTCACATGTTCTCACTCATCTGTGGGAGCTAAAAATTAAAACAATGAACTTATGGAGCTAGAGAGTAGAAGGATGGTTACCAGATGCTGGGAAGGGTCGTGGAGGTGGAGTGAGAATGGTTAAAGGGTATAAAAATATGGTTAGAAAGAGTGAATAATATCGAGTATTTGATGGCACAATAGAGTGGCTACAGTCAACAATAATTTATTGTACATTTCAAAATAACTAAAAGAGTATAATTGGATTGTTTGCAACACAAAAAAAAAAAAAATACTTGAGGTGATGGATATCCCATTTACCCTGATATAATTATTATGCATTGCTCGCCTGTATCAAAATATCTCATGTAACCCATAAATATTTACTCTGTACCCGCAAAAACTTTAAAAATAAAAGGGAAACAATGTAATGTGTTAAAACTATAAACATCCTATAATAACTCTCCCTCAGCATAACTGCAACAGTCACTCCTGCAAGAGTGGGTAAGAAACGTGCCCCTGATCTAAGCCGCTGTTAGTTACCATGTTGCCTGTGTCCAGCTGGACCTCACCCGCACAAACTTGGGGTATTTGGCCCAGCATCATCTGAGCTGCTGTACAGCAGCAAGCCCGGTTCTTTCCATGAAACATTACAACCAACAGCAGCCCCCAGGACCTGGGCACAGAGCTGAGCACGCAGTGGGTGCTGCCCAAAGGAGTTTTGAACAACTGGATGCATTACAGTTTAGATAAATTATGACTCCTCCACACCATGAACTATGCCTCTCAAATTCCTAAGGAACCTCCTTATATCCTGGCCTAGAGTGGATCCCACTGTCACAACATCGAGTGAAAAAAGCCACGTGAAACAAGCATGTGCTAGGTGTCATCTTTTCTACAAAATTGGAGGGAAAGAGAAATTTATGCACATATTTACTTGAATGTACAGAAAAATCTCTCTAAAAGGACACGCAAAAACTGTGTGATATTGGCCATAGCAGGGAGGAAGGCCAGGTGGAGGTGCGGGGCAGGAGAAACCCTTCCCTGGGGGCTTCCGGCAGCTTTTAGCTTTGGAGCCATGTGAACATCCTGCCTGTTCACAAAACCAAAAAAAGAAAAGAAAGAACAAGATGCAGATGGCCTGAAGGAGCACATCTCCCCAGCTGGACCAGGATCGGGAGAACCCGGGAGCATGAAGAGGGGGCTGTGCCCATCCTGGGCAGGAGGCCAGCCTGCCTCCCAGTCCCTGCCTTCCTAAGGCCGCCCTGGCAGGAGCCCTCACAGAAGGCCTGCAGGAGCCAGGCCCACTGCACTGTGCAGCTTCCCCGTAATTTCTTCTCCCCCTTGGTGACTGGCAGAGGAGGCTCTTTTTCTTGGCAAGCCACCATCTGTGAAAAATGTGGTGGCCGTGAGGCTGCACCTGCAGACAATGGTTTGGACATGGGTCGAATTAGGAAAAACCTCTTTACCTCTGCACTGCAAATCCTCTCTCCCTGTGGCAGCCAAGCCAGGCAACGAGGAGCAGAGAAAGGAAGACTGCAGAGAAGAGCACATCCAGCTTCCTGGCAAATACCTGTGGCTGGAGTTGTGGCTGGGAGTGCAGATGTGCGCTCAGAAAACACAGCCCTGTGATGCAGGATCAGACAGACGTAGGGGAACCGTGGATGTGCACCTGAGTGGATGCGTACAGGAGGGTTGGGGTGAGCGGGTGTGTGTGTGCGCATGTGTGTGTGCATTTGGGTATATGTGCATATGTGGAACAGGCCCCCCGGTGCGTGTGGGAGATGCCTGGCTGTGCAGCAGGCCTGTGTCTGGGGCTCCAGGCCTCAAGGGGTGCTGGGAGCAGGCATGTGATTCTTCTGTGGATTCCAACCCCTGTTTGGCCAATCCTGCTTTGTCATTTGTTAGCTGGGTCTCTAGAAAATTCTGTTAGTCCTTTAACTTTAGTCACTTTATGTGTGACACAAGGTTATGGCGAGGAGTCACTGAAAACACCAAGCAGAGAGGCAGCAGCTCCGTGGCAGGGCGATGCCAGGGAGTGGGCCGCACCGGCTGGAGTCTGTGCCTTCTTTTCTGGCTTCGACTCTGGACTTGCTGATGGTCCTAAAAGTGCATGACTTTCCCCCAAGGGCTGACCAGGAGGGCAGGGCTTGTGGCCCAGTGCCCCGTACAGCGCTTGGCTTGGGGCAGGCAGAGAGGCCCAGGGTGAGAGGTGACAGCCCAGCTGAGGTGCCCTGGTGGCCGCCTGTGTGTGTCCAGTCCACAGGATCCTCACCCTCCAGGAGGCCCCACTGAGCCGCAGCAACCACCAGCCCTGCCCTCCTCACCCACCACGTCTGCCCTCACCCACCAGGCCCACTCCTGCCTGGAGGACGAACCACACGGCAGTCCTTCCCACCCCACCCAGCTTCCAGAGGGGAAAAACAGGAGAAGACAGTACAGGAGTTCTCCCTCTGCTTAGCCCCGCGCTGCAGCTTCCTCTCAGGCTTGGGATAAAGCCAAACCCCTCTCCACCGCCTGGAAGGCCTGTTCCCGGATCCAAGCCCTGGCACCCGCCCCCCGCCCCCCGCTGCTTCCCTCTGCTCAGGGGCTCCACATGGGCAGCCCACATTGATCTGTGCCCCAGAACCTTTGCTCCAGCCGCTCCCTGGCCTGGTGTGGGGCGGGGGATCTTCCAAGGCTGCTCTCTGCTGCTGGTCCTCATCATTCTAGGCTCGCCTGACAGACAGCTCACTTCCTTAGAGAGACCTCCCTGACCCGCCCCAGGGGCAAGCCTGCCTCTGCCCTCCTTCGGCCCTCTCTGCCCATGGGGCAATGCGCTCCCGGTGAAGGGAAGGACAGGGCTGGGCCGTGAGGACCTCGCACTCCTGGCTGCTGTGGGACGCGCGCGCAGGGGAGAAGGCCTTCATCTAGACGAGACCCTCACGGGGCTCAGCGCACAGACCCCAACCGCTCCGCAGTCTCGCAGGGGAGACCGCCTTGGCGCAGCCCTGTAGAGTCAACCCGTTCTTTCCTTCTCTCATTAGAACAAATGGATGGGTGCCAAGCGGGGGGCCCGGTCCTCCTGGCACCTCAGGGGCCAGCTTCTCACGGAGGAGCCCCCCCGTCCGAGCGCCACGAGCAGGCTGATTCCCACCTGGCCCAGGGTCTGCAGGACTCGGAAAAGCAGGGACAGGGCGGGAGCGGGGCCCCACGCCCTGCACAGGGCGGGTCCTCACCTTTCCAGCCCTTTCCTGTCTCCACCATGACGGACGACCTTCTTCCAGCCCACCTGCCCCTGCCCCTGGGGCCTCCCAGGCTGTTCCTGGACCTGGGCGCCTTCCTCCCCATGGGCCACCCCAACAACCGGTTAAGCCTCCTCCTCAGGAGCCTCGCCCCCCCAGGGAAAGGCCAGACGCCCAAGCCCCATCTCACCCCTCCTGCCCAGCCTCACAGCCCCAACCCCAATTTTAAAACCTTCACGGCCACGTGGCACCAACACGTGCTTTGGGCAACGCGGGCACCTGTCTCGAAGGCCCTCAAGCCTTCACTGTCCCCGCCAGAGGGGGCCGTCAAGCCAGTGTGCAGACCTCCACCCCACCACTTCCAGCCCTAGCTCCCATTCCCCTGTGGAGGAACGCAAGGGGTCTGGGGCAGGGTCCGTCCTATATGCGCGCCCCCGGGAGACGATGATCCCCGCGCGAGTCCCTGGGTAAAAAGAGGCCACCTCGCGGCCTGCAGGACCCACAGAGTGGCCTCAGGGCCAGGGTTGGGGACCCTCGCCGCCCCACAGGTTCCCTTCCAGGAAGAGAAAAGTAAGACAGAGCCACCGGCCACACCACCCACCCCTTCCCGATGGCCCTCCGCCTTTCTCTTCCCTCCTGCGCTCGGGTGGCGGAGCATCCTGAAAACGTGCCGCCTTCCTGTGCACCCTCCGCGGGGACTCGCCGCTTAGCCACGGAATCTGGAAGTCAGAGCTGCTACTGAATGGTGATCCTGAAAGCCAGCCTCGCCCACCACAGCGTGAACAATGAGCGCAAGTCAGGTAGAAGAGCCCCTCACCTTCACTGCATGGGGGGATGGCCCCCAGCCTGGATTTTGTACTTGAGGTGAAAATACCAGCCAAATGTGACTCCCTGTTTTAAAAGCAGTAGTCCATTGATTAAAATATACCTTCTAAAAGTTCAGCATGTTTACATTTATCATGAGCACTTTTTTTTAATTTGCATTTTCTTCTTTTTTTTTTTTTTTTTTTGAGATGGGAGTCTCACTCTGTTGCCAGGCTGGAGTTCAGTGGCACAATCTCGGCTCACTGCAACCTCCCGCTCCCGGGTTCAAGTGATTCTCCTGTCTCAGCCTCCCAAGTAGCTGGGACTACAGGCGCATGCCACCACACCCAGCTAGTTTTTATATTTTTAGCAGAGACAGGGTTTCACCATGTTGGCCAGGATGGTCTCGATCTCTTGACCTCATGATCCGCCCGCCTCGGCTTTCCAAAGTGCTAGGATTACTGGCGTGAGCCACCATGCCTGGCCTTTAATTTGCATTTTCTAAAGTGCTTTTAGCTTTTAAAAATGTTCACACCTACATCACTTCATACAACTGGCCTGAGAGAAGTGTAGCCACTATTAAGAACTTCATTATAAGGCTGGGCATGGTAGCTCACACCTGTAATCCCAGGTCTTTGGGAGCCCGAAGTGGCCGGATCTCTTGAGGTCAGGAGTTCGAGACTATCCTGGCCAACATGGTGAAACCCCGCCTCTACTAAAAACACAAAACTTAGCCAGGAGGGGTGGTGCATTGTAATCCCAGCTACTGGGGAGGCTGAGACAGGAGAATCGCTTGAACCCAGGAGGCGGAGGCTGCAGTGAGGCAAGATCGCACCAGCACACTCCAGCCTGGGCAACAGAAGGAGACTCGGTCTCAAAAAAAACAAAACAAAACAAAACAAACAAACAAAAAATCTCCATTATATAAATGAGAAAACTGAGGGTTACATTGTCAAATAACTTGAGTTAGTGGGTAAACAAAAGAAACATACTGGTGAGTGACCACTCGCATCAAGCACTTGTAATCTACTCTAATTTTATACTCATAAGAACCCTGAGAAGTGGAGGTGGGCACCACGGCCCATTTACAGATAAGGAAAGTGAGGCTCTGAGTGTTCAGTGCTTGCCCAGGTCACACAGCTAGAGAATGGAGCTGAACCATGGTTTGGCTTATCACATCGCTAAGCCCTTTCATCCCCCTTTGAACTGTGAAACATCACTGCTCCTTTACTAGGGGAAGTGTTACCTCTGTGATAAGACCAGTAAGAACCTTTTTCTTGGAATGAATAAAATACAGTGAAAGGAATGAAGGAAAAAATGTTAGGGACTGTCTCATGATGACTCCTACACTAGAACAGCAGCCATCCTAAGGCCTTGGAACCCAGGCACTGGTGCCACACTCCACCCTCTTTTCTGGCTGGATCTCTGGAGAGTCCACTAACCAACCATTCTAAACTAAAATAGGATAAGATTTTATGAGGGTCAATTTAGATATCTATGGTAGTCATTTGTGCTGTTTTCCAAATAGTCTGGGTCTCTTTTGCTGACATGTGATAAGAGGCCATGCCCTGGGCCTCTTGGAGTAGGTATGGTCATGTGACTCACTTTTCCCAGTTAGTGGAAGTGACTTATGCTACTTCCTGGAGAAAATCATAAGAGCCAATTCATAATAGTTTCATAGTCTCTCTTGCCTTGCCTTTGCAAAAGCAGAGACAAAGAGATAGAGCCTGGGTTTTCCCTTAGTCAGGAAGGTCAGCCCCCAGCTGATCTACAATGGGCATTGGTATAAGGGAGAAATACGTTGCTTCTAGTTGCAGAGACTTGAAGATGCTTGTTACAGCAGCAAATTCTAGCCTATGCTGACTGATACAGTAACATATTTGAGAACAGTGTACTTTCTATATACATATGTTACAATATGTATTTGCCTCACTCTTCTCATCTATAAAATAGGGTAATATGTCATGAGGATTAACTGAATAAATACATAGAAATGATTACATATGTGCCCGACACATAGTATACTTTGTATGTGTTAACTATGATCATTAATGCTGTTCTTCTTCTATGTAACTATTATTATGAATGTTGTCCTTGCTGTTGTTTCTTTTTTAAAATGTTTCCTGCAGAAGCCCCAGTGCCTAGGCCAGTGGTAAGGGAAGGTGTTGGGACTTCCCCAGTAGAAGTAACTGTGTGGAGGGCAAAAGTGAGGCCAGGTCTTCTGAGGAGCAGTCAGCTCTGGAGGTGACTTGGTTGCAGCAGTCTCTCTTTGATGGCAATTGCCCTATCTGCCTTCTTTAAAACAAATGATATTGTAAAAGTCATGCATATTGTCCATGAAAAATCAGAAAACATATAAAAGTATAAAGAAAATAACAAAAATGATCTGTAATCCCACTCCAAAGATAACCTCTTTTAATATTTTTGTATGTATTCTTCTCATTTATTTTTCTTGCACCATTTTATTTCTCCAAGTAGAACTTGTACGGCACATAGCTGTCAGGCAACCTATGTTTGCCTTTCTTATTATTTTTTTCTTTTAACTAAAAATATGTCAAGAACATTTTCCTACTTTATTAAATGTTTTCCTACAAAATGATTTTAATGCAGCTTAGTAAGGCACATATGAATGTGCAGCAATTAAATTACTAATTCCTAGTTCAAAATCCAACCACAAAAGTACCGAGCATTTACTACATGCCACACACTGAGCTAGTGCTGGTGATAAGTTGATGACAAAATCAGGGCTAGCCCAGCATTCGGGAGCTAACCCTTCACTGTCTCCCAGGGGATACTCAGATTGTTGCCCTTGGGGGAGGGGTGCAGGGCTATTATCAACAGTGATGTAGTGATGCAAAGAACATCCTTAAATCTACCTCTTTGTGCCGAATCTGCCTGACTTGTGATTCTGATTGGTGCTAGACAAAATATAATAAATGCCTTCTTAAATGCAAAACTGAGTTCAAAAAGAAATTAGGGTATCAGGGGCCAAAAACAGAAAGAAACATGGACACCAGTAGACTAAATAGGTGTGGCCATTTCAGATACCTGGTGGAGGTGGAAAGAAGATGGGAGTCCATTTATGTACCCTGGGGCTCGGGTTTATAGCTGTACAAATATAGGAGAAGAAGTCTCATAGGCCGGATCAGGATGGGGAGCTGTGTCTGAGATCCCTGCAGAAGGTGACACCCACAAGAAGCTCCATATTTGGTAAAAGAGCAGATTGCACCCTAACAAAGAGAGAGAAGGAAGCTTGTCCATTTTAGCTTGAGCACTGAAAAAAAAGAAAAATGATTCCTGAGACGTTGTAAACTCTGCAAACAATGTCCACATCGTTTAGAGTTCAGGGTTTGGGGTCCAATGTATTGTACCTCATGGCCCAGGTACTGCAAAACAAATAAATTAACATGAGAAATATTCCTGGGTTGGTAACACCCCCTGGACGCCTGGCAGAAGTAATAGTCATCCTCTTAATCCAGGCCACAAGGAAGTCCTACAGACAAAGCCTCAGTGCAGATGAGCTCGCTCGTCAAAATTAGAAAGCTGTTGAGGAAGTGAGCCATAAGGAGAGCAGTCAAAAGAAACAACAAATAGAGAATTAGGCCTTCAAATACTTCACATAATGAGATTATCTGATAAGTACTATGACGTGTCTAAAACTATGAAATACATAAGTAAAGAAATGCCAATGGGGCCGGGCGCGGTGGCTCAAGCCTGTAATCCCAGCACTTTGGGAGGCCGAGACGGGCGGATCACGAGGTCAGGAGATCAAGACCATCCTGGCTAACACTGTGAAACCCCGTCTCTACTAAAAAAATACAAAAAAACTAGCCGGGCGAGGTGGCGGCGCTTGTAGTCCCAGCTACGCCAGAGGCTGAGGCAGGAGAATAGCGTGAACCCGGGAGGCGGAGCTTGCAGTGAGCTGAGATCTGGCCACTGCATTCCAGCCTGGGCGACAGAGCGAGACTCCGTCTCAAAAAAGAAAAAAAAAAAAAGAAATGCAAATCATAGAAGAACAGAGTGTTGTGAAAAAAGAGAGGACCAGGAGCTCAGCAAACATCCATGGCTATGCGTGATGATATCAGGCATTACTCACATCCCAAGAGGATGCCCCTATCAGTATCGTGTCTGACTGCAAGTAATGGAAAACCTACTGACCAACAGTGTCTAAAACGAGCAGGTTTTCTCCAAAACCTACCAGTTTAGAGGTGGGCTTCTGTTGGCATAGGCTCAACCATTCATCTGTGCCATCTGGGGCCCAGGCTGTCATCACTGCACTTGGCCTCCTTTAGCAAATCATATTTTAGTATTGTCCTTGCTACTTCAAGATTTCAGGATGACTGCTGCCTCCCCAGATACCATGTAGCTGCAAAAGTGGGAAGGGAAGAGGTGAAGGATGAAGAACCAGCTACATATGCCCCTGCTTATAACAAACTACCACCACTACCATCATCACCACCACCAGCATCATCCCCACCACCACCACTACCAACACCACCATCACCAGCACTATCATCGTTGTTTCCACCACCACCACCACTACCACCACTGCTACTACCACTATCACCACCACCAGCACCAGCACCATCATTTCCATCACCACCACCATCACCATCACCACCACCACCATCACCACCACCAACACCACCACCACCACCATCACCATCATCACATCCACCACCAGCACCATCACCACTACCACCACAACCATCAGCAACACCATCATTATCCCTATCACCATCACCATAATCATCATCTCCACTACCATTACCACACCACTACCATCATGATGATCATCACCAACAACACCACCATTACTACCACCACCACCATCACCACCACCACATCACCACCATCACCATCATCATCATCCCCACCACCATCACCACCACCACCACTATCACCACCACCAAGACCATACCACCACCATCACCATCACCAACACACCACCACCACCACCACCATCACCATCATCACCACCATCACCATCACCACCACCATCAGGACCACCACAACTATCATCACTACCACCCCCACCACCATCAACATCACTATCATCATCTCCACCACCACCATCATCACCACTATCACCACCACCACCACCATCACCACCATCATTATCACCATGCTTCACTCCCTCTGACTCTTATACGTACCCCTCTTCTTCTCCCAAGGACACTTTTTTTCTGGAAGATTCCAGTGTGGCAATAAGGGTTTGACAGGAAGTTTTTTGACTAAAGGTGAATTAAGGGGCTTGCTAAAAAAGTGTTATTAAAAGTAAAACAGCAGGCTGGGCATGGTGGCTCATGCCTGTAATCCTAGCACTTTGGGAGGTCAAGACAGGTGAATTGCCTGAACTCAGGAGTTCTAGACCAGCCTGGACAACACGGTGAAACCCCGTCTCTACTAAAAATACAAAAAAATAGCCGGGTGTGGCAACGTGCGCCTGTAATCCCAACTACTTGGGAGGCTGAGGCAGGAGAATCACTTGAATCCAGGAGGCGGACGTTGCAGTGAGCTGAGATCGCGCCACTGCCCTCCAACCTGGGCAACAGAGCAAGACCCCATCTAAAAAAACACACACACAAAAAAAACAAAAACAAAAATAAAACAGCAGAAAGTCATGTTTCACCAGCTCAAGAAAGCACACTCATCAATCGTGTTCAAAATCGCTAGTAAAGCACCAACAACCATATGTGATGTTTATTCAATTAGTATATCAAAGAGATCTTACAATAAAATTTCTGGTCAGAAGTCCACTGTCAGCTATTAGCTGAAGCTATCCTTATTTGAAAGTAATACGATTTCATTTTTTTCTTTGACACATTTCTGTTGTTTTAAGATGCCTGAGCCAGCCAAGTCTGCTCCTGCCCTGGGGAAGGGCTCCAAGAAGGCAGTGACCAAGACGCAGAAGAAAGATGGCAAGAAGCGCAAGCGCAGCCGCAAGGAGAGTTACTCTGTGTATGCGCACAAGGTGCTGAAGCAGGTCCACCCCAACACCAGCATCTCTTCCAAGGCCATGGGCATCATGAATTCTTTCGTTAACGGCATAAAGATGTCGACATAAAGCGCATCGCGGGTGAGGCTTTCCACCTGGCGCATTACACCACCAGGTGGACCATCACCTCCAGGCAGATCCAGACGGCCGTGCACCTGCTGCTGCCCGCAGAGCGGGCCAAGCACGCCGTGTCGGAGGGCACCTAGGCCATCACCAAGTATGCCAGCTCCAAGTAAACTTTCCAAGGGGAGACAACAGCTTTTAGACATATCTTTTCCAGGAGTCTTCAGGGCTGGACACTGTTTCATCTTGCAAATAAACCAATGAAAATGAGTGATCCTAGAAGAAGATAAATGGAGGCATTTTGAACAATCAGAGAAGGACCAATGAACACCTGGCTAAGAAAAATTAGCTCATTTTTTCCTATGTATAAAACTATTAAAATGTTCTTCATAGAAATTTATGAAATGAGAAATATAAAGACAAAATTAAAATAGCTCCTAGTATCTCCTATTC
This sequence comes from Rhinopithecus bieti, assembly GCF_001698545.2. Taxonomy (NCBI): domain Eukaryota; kingdom Metazoa; phylum Chordata; class Mammalia; order Primates; family Cercopithecidae; genus Rhinopithecus; species Rhinopithecus bieti. Next base: position 425,143 of record NW_016804230.1, on the reverse strand, counting down.
TTTTTGGATGTATATCATACATTCATATTCATACCTATATCTCACATCATGTATCATATATAAAATAAATTTAGGTTTCATATGATTATATACATATTTAGGTAAATATACCTAGAAACATTTTATGGATGTATAATTTATGGATATATTGATAATTATGTAGTAATTCGTTATTGACTATTTCAATTGATTCCCATTTTCATTTTATGCATTATAGATCATGCAGCTCACACACCTTTGTACATAAATCTTTGCTCAAATATTATTTCCTAAGGATAGACTTCATGAAGTGGAAATACTAAATCAAAAGTGAAAAACATTTTCTAAGATTCTTAACATACACATTGCTAAATTGCTGTTCAGGGTCATGCCAGTTTATAGTCCCAACATAATATGGAAATTCCTGTCTTAGAGCACTCATATTTACAATATATTTTTAAAAGCATTGTTAACCTGATAGGCCCCCAAAAAGAAAAAAAAATTGAAATTACATTTCCTGATTTTAATGACTGTATTAGTGAGGGTCACTTTTCCCATGTTGCTTGTTAGCCGTGACCCTATAAGAAATAAACTGTGCTGCAAAATGATAAACATGATATCAATCATTCCATGGGAAGGCGCTATATAACGAATAATACCTTAGGTTAAGGCCAAATAAATAATATTTATCAGGTGCCTCTTCTGCAGAGGACTCTGAAGGCTTACTAAACTGCATTTAGCCGCATGCATCTGAAACTACTTTTACCTACATTGTCTCTTATAAACATTGTAACTACTCTTTGAGAAAGTGTTTACTATGGACTGAATTGTCTCCCCATCCCCACAAACTCATATATTGAAGCCATAAACCCCAGTATGACTCTATTCCTAGACAGGACTTATAAGAGGTAATTAAGGTTAAATGAGGTCATTAGGATGGGTTCCTAATTGGATAGGATTGGTGGCCTTATAAGAAGAGGAAGATTCTGCACTTGGTCTTCCAAATTATATAATTTATTTAGAAAAAAAGAAGAGGAAGAGAGAGAGCTCTGCACATATACTGAGGAAAGGCTACGTGAGCCCACAGTGAGAAGGTAGCACTCTACAAGCCAGCAAGAGAGCCCTCACCAGAACCCAGCCATGCTATAGCCTGCTCTGAGACTTCCAGCCTCCAAAACTGTGAGAAAATACACTTTGTTGTTTCAACTGCACAATCTACAGTATTTTGTTATGGGAGCCCAAGCCAACCAAGACAGCATCACTGCTGTCACTTACAGACAAGAAAACTAAGACTGGGAGAGATAAAAGTTAAACTTGTCCAAGGTCACAAAAGTCAGAAACAAGTGAGGTGAGAAGTTGACTTTGTTCTCCTCAATCCAAGGCCAGGATTCCTCCACTCCAATGTAGATAGCCACCTCACAGTCAATAGCCGAATGTCCCCAGAGTCAGCATTAGACCAAGACGTCTCACCAGGAGACAAACGCCTCATCCTGAATAAATATGTTCTAACAACATACCCATGTAAAACATTGAACCTCGTGAGAAACAAAAATGCAACGTATGTACAAAACTATGTTTACCACCTAACTGACAGTGATGTAAAGCTTAATGATATCCTTATAGTCTTGGAGGGGTTTGTATATGTGGTGAAACAGGTGCTCACGCACGGCTGATAGAATGTAAATTGGTCCTAGAGAGAAAAACAAATAAACTGGAAGGAGAAAAAAAAAGATTTCATTTTTTTAAAAAAGAGTTCAGACTTCAGACTCGTCACCAGTTTTACTAGAAGTGGTTCTAAATCAAGGTTTTGATGATTCTGGGGATGATATTAAAAACCACCATGGGCCGGGCGCGGTGGCTCAAGCCTGTAATCCCAGCACTTTGGGAGGCCGAGACGGG
>NW_016804230.1:371277-420833 GCF_001698545.2 Rhinopithecus bieti | reverse complement strand
GGTGGCTCAAGCCTGTAATCCCAGCACTTTGGGAGGCCGAGACGGGTGGATCACGAGATCAGGAGATCGAGACCATCCTGGCTAACACGGTGAAACCCCGTCTCTACTAAAAAATACAAAAAACTAGCCGGGCGAGGTGGCGGGTGCCTGTAGTCCCAGCTACGCGGGAGGCTGAGGCAGGAGAATGGCGTAAACCCGGGAGGCGGAGCTTGCAGTGAGCCGAGATCCGGCCACTGCACTCCAGCCTGGGCCACAGAGCGAGACTCCGTCTCAAAAAAAAACAAACAAACAAAAAAAAAAAAACAAAAAAATAAATAAATAAATAAAAAATAAATAAAAACCACCATGAGAAAGTTCCCCAAGCTGGCCCATAGCATCCCTGGTGGTAGGAAGAGCTGTCCATGCTAACCTGTGCCAGACCACAGACCTTAGTGGAATTTAACTATGAAACTAAGACTACTTCAAGGTGTACAGGGGAACAAAATCTGCCTGGAATTAAACCATGAGCCGTTGGGTCACTAAACGGAGTTGTATCTTTTTTACAAAGCACAGAACAAACTCTGTCAAAGGCAGGACAAAGCAAATGACGTTCAAGGAGAAAAATTCACTTGCTGAAAATGCTAAAAGCCTGTTTGAGGAAAGACATGACAACTTGCAGATTTGCATGCTGAAGTCCACTAACATTCCAAATCCTCACGGTTTCCATTTGTAATGTAAAGTTTCCTGATACTCCCCGTAGTGATGAATTGAATTTACTTCCCACCACTGGGAGCAATTAAAGCCAGTTGTTTATGGCCAGGGCTACAAGTCCGGATGCCTGGGGAATTTGGAGGCTGAGGGTTTTCCTCCATTGCAGTGGTTCCAGGGCTGGTGGGCACAGAGGAGCCCTGCCCACCATGGGAGGAGTGAGAGATGCAGAGGCAGCCCCAGAAGGAGGCTGGGATGGGTGAACAGAGGGAAACAGAAGTGGCAAGGACAGAGGGACCTGTGTCGGGTGAACGGGGGACTGATGTTTCCTGGAGTGGGAGTGGGTCTCAGATACGGCCCTCAGGTGCATAGGTAATCATGCAAAGGCCTCAAGGGTTTGGTCTGGGAAGAGAAGCTTGGTGCAGTAACCCCGACGGCCATGAGAATGGAGGGAGGGCCAGGCGTGGTGGCTCACACCTGTAATCCCAGCACTTTGGGAGGCCGAGGTGGGCGGATCACTTGTGGTCAGGAGTTCAAGACCAGCTTGGCCAACATGGTGAAAGGCTGTCTCCACAAAAATAGGCAGGCATGATGGTGGGTGCCAGTAGCCCCAGCTACTCGAGAGGCTGAGGCGGGAGAATTGCTTGAACCTGCCAGGCGGAGATTTCAGTGACCCAAGATCGCGCCACAGCACTCCAGCCTGGGCCACAGAACAAGACTCCATCTCAAAAAAAAAAAAAAAAAAGAGAGAGAATGGAAGGTGGAATAAGAGCATCCGCCTCCATGCCCACCCCTCTTTCCCTAGGCAGCCTGCCCTTCTTTCCGTGGAGCCTGTTCTCCCTGCACTCCCACCCACCCTGCGGATGGGCTTTCAGACAGTTAATGCAGTATAAGGAGCACAGACGGCTCTGGCGTGGCTTGGCTGGGTAACCTTGGCCAAGGCACCTGACTTCTCTGAGCCTCTGTTTCCTTATATGTAAAGTAGTAGAGTAACTCCTTACCACGTGACCTGGGCATGCAAAGCTCAAAAAGTGTTAGCTAGCACAATTATTGTTATCCTTGACTGCCAAGGAGGAAATGGAGGCAGGTAGAGGTTGAGTGATTTGTTCAAAGCCACACAGCTATAAGGGGTGGGCCAACAGTCAAACCAGGCTGCTGCCCTTCCCTGTCAGCAGAGTGCAGGCGGGGCCTTCTTGGACATCGGAAGCTTGTGTCCCTGCTGCCTCGGGCTCTGTCCCAGCAGGGGGTGCAGAGGGGCATACAGGCCTGGGTGAGTGGTCCCACGCATCCTGAGCCCTGAACCCTGGCGCTCACTGCAGCCAGCCCTGGGGCTGGGCAGAGGGCCCCAAGGGGGCAGCGGCAGGCACCCACTTCTCCGTGACTCCCCTCATACCAAGGTCTTCAACCGTCAGCAGCCCAAATCCTCGCACAAAGCCACCGCAGACCAGACGGTCCCAGACCAACACCTTGCAACAACACCCTGGTCACCCGCCGTGCATGGGGCCCATCACTCGGGGGACTCTGGAAACAGGAAAACAGAAGCGCCACCTTAGTGAGCTGCTGTGAGGACAACATCAGCAAATGCGCCTAGGACTGCCCAGCACAGCCGCCCAGGCTGGCGTAGTCAATGCGCATTCCCCTCTCCTCTCCCTTCCCTCCCGTGTCTCCATCTGAAGTATTTAGAGGCTTTCCCAGTGTTCCTCCGAGCAGGGTGCTCCCAGGAATTCTTGCCTAGCACAGTGGTGTTGCCACCAAATGCCTCCAGCCAGTGAAAAGGAAGCAGCCAAGTGGGTGACCACAACACCCATCACCCTAGAAACATTACCCCCACTTCCCAACGGCCAGGGGTCCAGAGAGGGACAGCACCCCAGGCAGGCAGCTCTGTGGATTTCATGAGCTGAACCACACAAAACCCTGGCAGCAGGACCTGGCCCAGAGCAAGAGTTCAAGCATTGTTGGCTGTTGCTAGGACAGTTTTTATTTTTGATTTTTGATTGTTATTATTTTTTTAAGGCAGAGTTTCACTCTTGTTGCCCAGGCTGGAATGCAGTAGCACGATCTCAGCTCACTGCAAACTCCGCCCCCACACCTGGTTCAAGCAATTCTCCTGCCTCCACCTCCTGAGTAACTGGAATTACAGGTGCACGCCACCACGCCCAGCTAATTTTGTATTTTTAATAGAGACAGGGTTTCACCATGCTGGCCAGGCTGGTCTCGAACTCCTGACCTCAGGAGATCCACCCACCTCAGCCTGACAGAGTGCTAGGATTACAGGTGTGAGCAACCATGTCCGGCCACCAGGAGAGTTTTTAAAAAGAAAGGTACAAGGGAGCACGTGGCTGTGTAGAGGAGTTTGTGGGTGGACAGGCTGCAGTGGTCACATGTGTCTGGTGGCCCCAATGAGACTGATTGCTGACTTCATTCCTCTACCCCATCAGTGCCTCGTGAGCATCTAGGATGCACTGGCCCTGTTCTCTATAGTGCACAGGGAGGTCAGGGGCACAGAGAGGCTCTTCCCTGAGGTGCCAACATCCCCACACAGTGTGACATTCAGCCTCAACTTGTCCGGCGAACCTCTGTCCTGTCCTGTGTCCCAGCCTTTTCCAAAGCTTTTCTTGCATATTTTCAAATAATCACATGCTTTTCCTCCTGCTATTCCCAGAATAAATCCTGGTTTGTCATGGTGTAATGTTATCCAATTTAATTTTCTACTATTTCATGTTTTTATATTTATTTTCAAAAATGAACTTGGTCTATAGTTTTGTGTCTTTATCAAATTTTGATATCAAGGAAATTTGAAGGGAATTATTTATTAAAAGTTTGACAGACTTTGACTATAAAATTGCTTGGACAAGTGAGAAAAGGTAATAGAAAAAAGTATTATATTTATAACAGGAATCAAAATAAATATTTAGATATAAATTTCCCTCCATAGTACTGTTCTTTTTCATTTGTATGTATAAATTGATGTACAATTTACATACAACAAAATATGTAGATCTTTACTGCGCAGTTCAATGAATTGTGACAGTTCCAAACAGCCAAATCAAGATCTAGAATATGTCTGTCACCCAGAAGCTTTCCTCATGTTCTTTTGCTGTTGATACCCCACACACATCCAGAATCAACCACTGCTCTGATTTCTATCACCAGAGATTAGTTTTGCTTCTCTTAAAAATTTATATAAATGGAAACATACTGTTTGAACTCTTTTGTGTCTGGTTTCTTTCACACAGCATAATTTTGTGATTCAACCACATAGCTGTGCATATCAATAAGTGATTCTGTTTCATTGCTAAGTAGTATGCCATTGTTTGACTGTATCAAAAATTGTGTAATTCATTCACCTACGGATGGATCTGAGACGTTTTTAGCATGTGATTATTTGAATAAAGCTGCAATGCACATTCATGTACAGATCTTTTTAAGGATTCCTGGGTGAATCCCTAGAAGTCAAATTGCTGGGTCACGGGGAGGTGTATGTTTTAGCTTTATAAGGAATTGTCAGAGAGTCCTCCAAAGTTACCGTCCCATTTTACAGGCCCACCAACAAAGTATGAGTTCCAGTTCCTCCACACTCTCACCGATATCTGATATTGTCAGTTATTTTACTTTTAGTCATTCTAATATTTGTCTAACGGGAATTCATCATGATTTTCACTTGCTTTTGCCTGATAACAAACAATGTTGAACATCTTTTCATGTGTTTATTGGCCATTTACATATCTTGCATTGTAAAGTGTCTATGAGTCTTATTACCATTTTAACTGGGCTGTCTGCCTTTTTATTATTTTTAGTAATTCTTTCCATATCATGAATATGGATTCTTTATCACTGTGAATATTTCCTCATCTGTGGCTTACTTGTTCATTTTCTTAATTGTATCTTTTGATGAGTAGAAATGTTCATCTTGATGATGTCCAATTCTTATTTTTTTATTTATAAAGATTTTTGTGCTAATTTGGTTGGTGTCTTTGTATTCCCCAAATTTGCAAATATCTTGCTACATTTTTTTTCTAAAAGACTCAGGGTTCTAAGTTTACATTTTAGGTCAATGATTCATCTTAAATTATTTTCCGTGGGGGTTAAGTTTATTTTTTATATAAATATCCAATTTGTTTTAGCACCATTTGTTTAAAAGGTTTTCTTTTCTGCTTTGAATTAATTTGATTCCTTGTTGAAAAATCAATTAACCACATTGTGGAGGTTTATTGCCTCTCTGTTCTGTTCCGTGGATCCATTTGTCTATCCTTATGTCAGTATGATACCATCTTGATTACTGTAGCCTTACAGGAAATCTGAAAAGCAGTTAGTGTAAGTTCTCCACTTTTAAAAACTTAGAATCAGCTTTCTTCAAAAAGACTGCTGACATTTTTTCTTGAGACTGTTGAATCTACAAACCAATTTGGAGAAAATCAACCTCTTTTCAATATCCAAGAACTCTAATCTATGATCATGGTATATTTCTTCATTAACATAGGTGTTATTTCATTTCTCTCAATGATGTTTGTGCAGCGGTCAGCATGGAGGTCTTGTGCATCTTTCTTCAGACATATTCCTAGGTATTCAGTGGGTTTTAATGCTATTTTTAAATGTATTTTTAATCTCACTTTTGTAGGTTTTGGATACCTTCTTTATCAGATCGAAGAAGTTCCTTTTTATTTCTAGTTAGTTGAAAGTGTTTAATCATATACGTGTTTGAATTTTATCAGATGATTTTTCTGTTCATGTACTACTCCAGTAGAAATCAATGTAATTCATTATGCCTGGGATAAATCGCACTTGGTCATTATATACTATTGTTTCTATGTATTGCTGGATTCAATTGGCTAATATTTTATTAAGAATTTCTGCAAATATGTTATTAAGGGATATTAGTCCATAATTTTCTTGTCAGGTTTTCATATCAGGATTATGTTGACTTCATAAAATAAATTGAGAAGTATTCCCTCCTCGTCTGTTTCCTCCAGAGTTTTGTAGGATTATTTTGTGGTATTATTCCTTCCTTAGAAATTTGATAGAATTTTCTGGAGAAGCCATTTGAGCCTGAAGATTTTTTGTAAGAAGACTTCTTATTATAAGTTTAATGTCTTCAATAGACATAGGGCTATTTAGACTTTCTATTCTTGTGTAAGTTTTGGTAATTTGCAATTTTCAAGAAATTTGTTGATTTCATCAAAGTTGTTGAACTTACTGTTGTGAAGTCATCCATAATATCTCCTCATTATCACTTTAATGCCTATATAATCTGAAGTGGTGGCCTCTCTTTAATTCCTGATATTGATAATTTATTTTTTTTTCTATTTTTCTTTATTAGTGTTTCTAGGGCATTTTTTTTTAATATTTTCAAAGAAGCAGCTATTGGTTTAATAGGTTTTTCTCTACTGTTTTCTAGTTCATTACTTTTCACTCTCTTTTCTACCTTGGGTTTCATGTACTCTTGTTTTTTAGCTTCTTAATGTGGAAGTTTAGATCAGTGAATTTGAACCTTTTTTTCCCTAATATAAGTGCTTAAAGCTGTAAAGGTTCCTCTAAAGACTGCTTTTAGCTGCATCTCAATTTTTTTTTTTTTTTTTTTTTTTTTTTTTTTTTTCCGAGACAATGTCTCACTCTGTTGCCCAGGCTGGAGTGCAGGGGAGCAATTTTGGCTCACTGCAAGCTCGACCTCCCAGGCTCAGGTGATCCTCTCACCTCTGCCTCCCAATTGGCTGGGACTATAGGCACATACCACCATACCTGGCTAATTTTTGCGTTTTTATAGAGACAGGGTCTTGCCATGTTGCCTAGGCTGGTATTGAACTCCTGGGCTCAAGTGATCTGCCCACCTTGGCCTCCCAAAGTGCTGGGGGCAACCATTCCCAGCCACAAATTTTAATATAGTATCTTCTCATTATTATTCAGGTGAAAATATTTGCTAAGTTATTTTATGATTTCCTGTCGACCCATAGGTTATTTAAAAGTATATTGTTTAATTTCCAAATATTTACGAATTTTCTAGATAACCTTTTGTCATTAATTTCTGGTTTTAGTAATGTTGTGGTCAGAGAACAGATTCTATATAAAAATCAAAACATTTAAATTTGCTGAAACTTATTTTGTGGCATCTTTACATTTTTTAGGGGTCAATCAAGTATTTTTTGTGTGTTTTAATGTCATCTATTGAACTTTTAGATATAACTCTTCACATTGCTTTTTAGTACAGTAAGCTCTCACTTAATGTCTTCAGTAGGTTTTTGGAAACTGTGACTTTAAGTGAAACAATGTACAGTAGGTTCTCCAATAATGTCATTTTGTTCAACATCATTTCTTTTTTTTTTTTTTTTTGAGATGGAGTTTCACTCTTGTCACCCAGGCTGGAGTGCAATTGTGCAATCTCAGTTCACTGCAACCTCTGCTTCCCATGTTCAAGCAATTCTCCTGCCTCAACCTCTGTAGAGACAGGGTTTCACCATGTTGGCCAGGCTGGTCTTGAACTCCTGACCTCAGGTTATCCGCCCGCCTCGGCCTCCCAAAGTACTGAGATTACAGGCATGAGCCACCGCGCCCAGCCCAACATCATTTCATTTCTCAATGAATGTTCCATGTGCATTCAAAAAGAACAAGTATGCTACTATTGTTGGATATAGTGTTCAAAATGTCAAAGTCGTTTTGATGATGTCATTCAAATATTCTGTAACCTTACTGGTTTTGTCTGCTCATTCTATCAGTTACTCAGAGAGTGGTGTTAAAGTGACTAAGTATGATAATGGATTTGTCATTTTCCCCTTTAATTCTGTCAGCTTTTGCTTCATGTATTTTGGGGCTCTGTTATTAGTTGAATACATAATTGGGATTTTTATGGCTTCATGAATTTCCCTTTTATGTTTCTGAAATGTCCCTTTTGGCATTTATATCTTTATCTAGAAGGTTACCTCTTCTGACAAGTGATATAGCCACCCCAGCTTTCTTGTGGTTAGGGTTTTCATGGTATATCTTGTTCCACCCTTTTACATTCAACCTGTCTTTGTATTTAAGTTGTTTCTTATTATATAAACAACGTACAGTTGGATCTTGCTTCTTTATCCAGCCTGGCAGTCTCTGCATTTTAATTGGAGAGTTTTTCTATTTATACCAAATGTAGTAACTATTATGCTTTGGTTTGAGTCTACCATCTTGGTATGTTTTCTATTTGTCACATTTGTTATGTTTTGTTTTGTGCCTCTGCTCCACTTTTCTTGACGTTTTTAGGGGTCAATCAAGTATTTCTTTGTGTATTTTAATGTCATCTGTTGAACTTTTAGATATAACTCTTCACGTTGTTTTTTAGTAAAGTAAGCTCTCACTTAATGTCATCAATAGGTTCTTGGAAACTGACTTTAAGTGAAACAATGTACAGCAGGTTCTCAAATAATGTCGTTGTGTTCAACATTATTTCATTGTAACGATGAAAAGAATGGTTTTATTATATGTCATTTTACTCGGGCACATTTTCCAAGAACCTACTGATAACATTAAGTGAGGTTTACTTTAGTTGCTCTAGGCAGGGGTGTCCAATCTTCTGTCTTCTCTGGGCCACATTGGGAGAAGAAGAATTGCCTTGGGCTAAACATAAAATACACTAATACTAACATTTTAGCTGATGAGCAAAAAAAAAAAAAAAAAAAAAAAAAAAAAAATTTGCAAAAAAATCTAATGTGCCGAGCACAGTGGCTCATGCCTGTAATCCCAGCACTTTAGGAAGCCGAGATGGGCAGATCACTTGAGGCCAGGATTTAAGATCAGCCTGGCCAACATGGTGAAACCCCGTCTCTACTAAAAATACAAAAATTAGCTGAGCTTGATGCCACTTGCCTGTAATCCCAGCTACTCGGGAGAGAGGCAGGTGAATCACTTGAGCCTGGGAGGCAGAGGTTGCAGTAAGCCAAGATAGCGGCCATTGCTGCACTTCAGCCTGGGTGACATAGCGCGACTCTGTCTCAAAAAAAAAAAAAAAAAAACTCATAAGGTTTTAAGAAAGTTTACAAATTTGTGTTGGGCCGCATTCAAAGTCATCCTGGGATACATGTGGCCATGGGTGGACAGGCTTGCTCTAGAGATTAAAAGGCACATTTTTATAAAACATTTGACTGGTTTTGTCTGCTAATTCTCTCTGTTACTCAGAGAGTGGTGTTAAAATGTACAGCTATGATCAAGGATTTGTCTATTTTCCCCTAAAATATTAGAGCAATATATATCATTTACCCCCTCCTGTCTTGTGCTTTTGTTTTCACATATTTTATTTTTATTTATTCTATAAATTCCACAATTCCTTGTTACTGTTCTTGCTTTGGTCAACATTTATAAGTAGACATAGGTCTAGAGGTCTACATACATCTTTCTAATACTCTTTGTACCTTCCTGCAGATCTGGGATTTCATCTGGCATCATTATTCTGCAGCTTGAAGACCTTCTTTTAGCATTTCTTGAAGTATAGATCTGCTTGTGATTAATTCTCTCAGTCTTTGTTTGAAAATTTGTATTTTTCTTTATTTAAAGACACTTTTTTCTGGATATATGTTTCTTGCTGGAAAGGGTTTTTAATTTTGTCTTTTTTTTTTCATTCAAAATTTAATATTGTCCCATTGTCATCTGCCCTCCATTGATTCTAATAAAAATAATCAATGAAAATTGATTCTTATCATCATTCCTCTGTGTATAATGTGTTTTTTCTCTCTAGCTGATTTTAAGATTTTTATCTTGGCAGGGCATGGTGGCTCTCGCCTGTAATCCCAGCACTTTGGGAGGCCAAGGTGGGCGGATCACGAGGTCAGGAGATCCAGACCATCCTGGACATGGTGAAACCCTGTCTCTACTAAAAATACAAAAAATTAGCTGGGTGTGGTGGTGCATCCCTGTAATCCCACCTACTCAGGAGGCTGAGGCACAAGAATCGCTTGAACCCAGGAGGCAGAGGTTGCAGTGAGCCGATATCATGCCACTGCACTCCAGCCGGGCAACAGGGTAAGACTACATCTCAAAAAACAAAACAAAACAAAATTTATCTTTATCCATGGCTTTTAGCCATTTGAATATGATGTACCTAGGTGTGGTTTTATTTGTGTTTACCCCATTTGAAATTCACTGAGTCTTAGATCTGCAGATTTCCTTCATCAATCTTGTTCAATTATCTGGTATTATTTCTGCTAAATATGTCTTCTGCTCCATCCTCTCACCTGTCCTTTCTGGTGCTCCACTTACACATATATTGGACCATTTGGTATCCTCCCAGAGATCCCTTCTGTTTTGTTATATACTTTTCTCTTTGTGCTTCAGTTTGAATAATTTCTCTTAACCTGTCTTCAAATTCACTGACTGGTTGTTCCCTTTGTTGTTCCCAGTCTGCTGAGGAGCTCAGCAGATTTTGCATTTCTAATGTTTTCCATTTCTAAAATTTGCATTTGGTTCTTTGTTGTAATTTCATATCTTTGTTGAAATAACCCCATATACTTACATATGTTGTCTATCTTTTTGGATGGATCATTTAACATATGTTTTATAGCTATATTAACATATCTGTCTGATAATTCCAACATCTGAGCCATCTCTGATCTGATTCTATTGATTATTTCTCCTCTTCACCATGGGCACATTTTGGTTATTTGTGTGTGTGCCTGGTCATTTTTTTAAATCAGACTTTGTCTGTAAAACAATAGTTGAGACTAAAGTTAATGATGTTCATCCCCATACAGGACATTCCCTTTCTTTTATCAAGCCACTACTGTGGAGGGTTGAGTTAGGTTTTGACTTCAGTGCGGCTTCAGTTGGCAGGTGGGTCCAGACTCATTATGTGATTGGGTGTCTTAAGATACTAATGTGAGTATCCAAGATGCACAAGATACACATGTGGTCTGCCAGGCCACATGTGACCACTAAATGCTCATCAAAATGTTGGCTGTTTCCTCTTTCCCTATAGCATATTCTTCCTTCCCTCCCCAGTGTACCGGGGACAAAAGCAGTCATCTGCCTATTCTGCTGTCTGGAATTTAGGTCATTTACATTTCTTTACAACCTTAGCTCTCTGATGAGTTTTTTTTTTTGTTTAGTTTTGTTTTTTGAGACGGAGTCTCGCTCTGTCGCCCAGGCTGGAGTGCAGTGGCCGGATCTCAGCTCACTGCAAGCTCTGCCTCCCGGGTTCACGCCATTCTCCTGCCTCAGCCTCCCGAGCAGCTGGGACTACAGGCGCCCGCCACCTCGCCCGGCTAGTTTTTTGCATTTTTTAGTAGAGACGGGGTTTCACCGTGTTAGCCAGGATGGTCTCGATCTCCTGACCTCGTGATCCGCCCGTCTTGGCCTCCCAAAGTGCTGGGATTACAGGCTTGAGCCACCGCGCCCGGCCTCTGATGAGTTTTTTAAACTGTGACTTTTGCAGCTTATCTACTTGTTCTCACTGTTAGGATGAATTCATTAGTGTTATCGAGAAAACAGACTCATAATTTTTAAAGTTATCTCTACCTCACATGTTACAACAAAATAAATTCCAGACAGGTTTTAATTTTAAATATTAAAAAAAGATACATTAAAGATATTAAAATAATATAAAGATGGCCTTCATATAGTCTTCAGGTATGAAGAGATTGTTTAAACATGACCCCAAGATAAGAAAACAAAGCAAATTGATGGATTTGACTAAACAGAAAACTAGAACTTACATATGGCAAAAATATACAAAAGAATTAAAATGTAAATGAAAATTTGTGAGAAATTATTTCCAAAATCTATGAGAGATGGGGGGTTAATACCATTAACATTTAAAGAACTATTAAAAATAAAAAGAGGCTGGGCATGGTGGCTCACATCTGCAATCCCAGCACTTTGGGAGGCCAAGGCTGGTGGATCATGAGGTCAAGAGATTGAGACCATCCTGGCCAACATGGTGAAATCCCATCTCTACTAAAAATACAAAAGTTAGCCGGATGTGGCGCGCGCCTGTAGTCCCAGCTACTCGGGAAGCTGAAGCAGGAGAATCCCTTGAAGCTGGGAAGCAGAGGTTGCAGTGAGTCGAGATTGTGCCACTGTACTCCAGCCTGGCGACAGAGTGAGACTCCATCTCAAAAAATAAATAAACAAAATAAAAAATAAAAAGACAAACACCTCCATAGAAAATGAACTAAGGAAATGAATGAGTAATTTGCAAAAGGAGAAAATAAATGGCCAAAATAATGAAAATAATTCATTTTAATTAGCAATTAAATTGATGTGAATTGAAACCATAGTAGGATACCATTTTTCACTTATTGATCTAGTGAAATTTGAGAATAATCCTTTATTCCATAAGTATTTGTTTGGGGCCGGGGGCGTTGGCTCATGCCTGTAATCCCAGCACTTTGGGAGGCCGAGGCAGGTGGATCACCTGAGGTCAGGAATCTGAGACCAGCCTGGCCAAAATAGTGAAACCCTGTCTCTACTAAAAATACAAAAAATTAGCTGGGTGTAGTAGTGGGTGCCTATAATCCCAGCTACTCGGGAGGCTGAGACAGGAGAATCGCTTGAACCCAGGACGTGGAGGTTGCAGTGAGCCGAGATCATGCCATTGCACTCCAATCTGGGCAACAAGAGTGAAACTCCATTTCAAAAAAAAAAAAGAAAAAAAAAAAATATATATATATATATATATAGAGAGAGAGAGAGGAGAGGATTTGACTACAATAAATATTTGTTGGGCACATTCTACGTGGGAGATTCGTATTATCCCTGGACTGGACTCCAGAAATGAATTGACAGTGTTCTGCCCCTTAAGACCTTCTCTTCTAAGTGTGGAAGACACAAGGTGTAGGTGTTAGGAAGAAAGATAAGGAATAATAAGGGAGTGGGGAGAATGGAGAAAAGGTGTTTATTCTTCCACATAGGATGAACAGGGGAGGCAATTCTGATAAAATGGTATCTGAGCAGACACCTTGAAGAAATGAGGGTGTGGCCACCTTGGATGTCCTGGGAAACCATATTTCAGGCAGAGGGATTAGCACGTGCAAAGGCTGCTGAGTGAGAAACATGCCTGACCATTGAGGAAACAGTAGGAAAAGTCATCCTGGCTGAAACTGAGAGAGTTGGGCCGAGCACGTACAATGGGTCAGAGCTATGTTATTCCTGGAAACGAGGACTCTCATAGACTGCTGGTGGAAATATTCACTGGCAATCCCTTTTGAAGGACAACTCAACACATTTTACACAAAGCTTTAAACCACACACATTCTTTGACTCCAAAATTCAAATTTCTGAATTTATTCTGATGCAATAACCAGTGCACAAAGATGTACATACAGAATGTTCATTATAGCAAGGAATTACAATGGGAAACAACCTAAATGTTCAACATCTGTTGACTATTTAAATTGTGGTATAAGTCTGGCAACGGAATTCTATATAGCCATTAAGAACAATGGGGCCAGGCCGCAGTGGCTCAGCGCCTGTAATTCCAAGGCACTCTGGAGGCCAAGGTGGGGGCAGATCACGAGGTCAAGAGACGGAGACTATCCTTGGCTAACCAGCCGGTGAAACCCTGTCTCTACTAGAACTACGCAAAAAAAAAAGAAAAAATCAGACGGGGCGTAGTAACATGTGCCTGTAGTATCCAAGCTAGCTTGGGAGGCTGAGGAGAGAACACTTGAACCGCGGGAGGCAGAGCTGGCATTGACGAGATTGCACCAGCCCAGCTGCCTCCAGCCTGGGCAACAGAGAAAAGCTCAGTCTCAAAAAGAAAAAGAAAAAAAAACAGTGATTATAATACTGGTGCATATCTAGACAAGGAAAGATGTTCAACAAACGTGTTATGAAATTAAAAAGTAAAGGCAGGAGTGGGTGGCTTACTCCTGATCCCAGGCACTTTGGGAGGCTAAGGTGGGCGGATCACCTGAGGTCAGGAGTATTCAAGACCAACCCCTGGCCACATGGCAAAAGCCCTGTCCATCTTTAAAATACAAAAATTAGCTGGGTGGCGGTCGTGGGGCCCACCTGTAATTCCTAGGTACTCCAAGGAGGCCTGAAGCAGGAGAATCAGTCCTTAAACCTGAGAGGCAGAGGTTTGCGTGAGCCAAAGATGCGAGCGTCATTAAAACTCGCAGTCTGGGGCCAATAGAGCCAGACTCTCTCAAAAAAAAAAAAAAAAAAAAAAAAAAATTTTAAAATTGATTATACAGAATGTGTACTATTGTTCTACTTTTGCTAAAACGTTTATTTACATACATTTGTGTAGACAGAAAAAGTCTGGAAGTATAAACATCAAAATATTAATCATAGAGTCTACTGGGTTGTAGGATTGTAGTAATTTTTATCTTTTAAATAAACTATGTGCTTAATTTTCTTGCCATCACCATGTATTATTTACTACACTTGATCTTAGCCAAAAGGCCAAGAAGTGAACCATATATTATTTATATAATCTAGAAACATTATTTCAAAGTCCATTAACCTACTGCTAATAAGAGACATTCTTAAATGATAGGAAAAAATGTTTTTAAAAGGTAAGTCAGCTGGGCGTGGTGGCTCACACCTGTAATCCCAGTACTTTGGGAGGCCAAGGCAGGCGGATCACGAGGTCAGGAGTTCGAGACCAGCCTGGCCAACATGGTGAAACCCCATCTCTACTAAAAATACAAAAATTAGCCAGACATGGTGGCATGTGCCTGTAATCCCCGCTACTTGGAAGGCTGAGGCAGAAGAACTGCTTGAACACAGAAGGCGGAGGTTGCAGTGAGCCGAGATTCCAGCCTGGGTGACAGAGCAAGACTCTGTCATAGGAAAAAAAAAGAAAGAAAGAAAGAAAGATTGAGCTGCATGGGCATAATCTCCTAATTTTATGGTCATTAGTGAACATTAGTTAGTTGATAATTTTTTTTTTTTTAGTTATAAAAAAGAGTTAGAAGTAGAATCCACCGCTTCTTGCTGTTTCTCTTTTTGTAGACCCATGGTGGGGCAGAGGGAGAAACAGCTTATTATAAGCCTCACGTTCTAGGATGCCTTTATTCTGGCACAAACATTAGTAACTGCAAATGCCATGATTAGGATTCTGAGAAAATGAATTCTACAACAGAAAACTCTTTTAAACATTTTTAAATTTGGCTGGGTATGGTGGCTCATGCCTGTAATCCCAGCACTTTGGGAGGATGAGGTGGGTGGATCATGAGGTCAGGCGTTCAAGACCAGCGTGGCCAAGATGGTGAAAGCCCGTCTCTACTAAAAATACAAAAAATTAGCAGGGCGTGGTGGCGGGTGCCTATCATCCCAGCTACTTGGGAGGCTGAGGCAGAGAACTGCTTGCACCCAGGAGGCAGAGGTTGCGGTGAGTCAAGATCACACCACTGCATTCTAGCCAGGGCGACAGAATGAGACTCTGTTTCAAAAAAAAAAAAAAATTAAAATTTTTGCTCTTTCAAATTCAAAAAGATTTTAAGAAATGACAATATTCTGTGCTGTAAGAGGGGTGAGGCAGCACTGCCATTTACTGCTTATGGGAGGTCAGACTTGAACCATCCTGGAACAGAGCTTGGCATTATGAATTCAGACTCTTCAGATGATTCCTCCCCACAGCCCCCATTTGGTCCAGCAAATGCTCCTTTAATAAAGTATCCAAAAAAAAGCCTGAAATGCAGACAACAATTTGTGCATAAGAGTGTTCATAGTAGGCCGGGCGCGGTGGCTCAAGCCTGTAATCCCAGCACTTTGGGAGGCCAAGACGGGCGGATCACGAGGTCAGGAGATCGAGACCATCCTGGCTAACACGGTGAAACCCTGTCTCTACTAAAAAATACAAAAAACTAGCCGGGCGAGGTGGCGGGCGCCTGTAGTCCCAGCTACTCGGGAGGCTGAGGCAGGAGAATGGCTGAACCCGGGAGGCAGAGCTTGCAGTGAGCTGAGATCCGGCCACTGCACTCTAGTCCGGGTGACAGAGCGAGACTCCATCTCAAAAAAAAAAAAAGAGTGTTCATTACAGCATTCTTTTAAATGAGGAAAAAAATAAACAATCAGAAACAAAAAAAGGGAAATACCAAAGAAGCCTAAAGACTCAACACTAAGAAAATGGTGAAGTGAATTATGGTATGTCCAAAATTGGAAATACTGAGTAGTCAAATATGATGTTTATGGAGTTATTCTTAGTCATTTTCAAAAATGCGTGGGATAAAATATTAAGTGAAATAAAGCAGGATTCAACACCACACATGTGGCATGCTCTCAACTGCTACATGAACATGCAAAAGAAAAAAGACCAGAAAGAAATAAAAACATGATTAGGAGTTCATTCTAAATAATTAAAGTATAGATGATTGGCATTGTTTCCTTACAACAGTTTTCTTCTTTCCTATAGTTTAAATGTTTTCCAGAGTTGATAACATAATTACCAAAAAAAAAAATCCACTTGTTAAAATTTCAAAAACTGAATATGTTTCAGCTTGCTATTCCGCTCTGCCCCAGCCCCGACCCAGGTGCTGCTGCGGGAAATGGGTGTGCCTGAAGGGGGCGGGTGATGCACCCTCAGGGCAGGAATAAAACGGCCACTCTCCTCCCCTGAGCCTAGCTCCTGGAAGGAGACTTGGCCACTAGTTCCTACAGATTCCAGCCCAGAATATAGCCAGGCCCAAGCCACCACCACCCCTGTTCCAGGGACAGGTGGGCAGGTAGAATGGGTATTCTCAGCCCTAGCTCCACGTCACAATCACCCACAAGCATTTCAAACCTGGTGCCCAGGCCCCCTACAAGAGGCCCCCTACAGATTCTGGCTGGCCCTGGAGCCAGCATTTCAAAGTTCTCCATCTGATTCTCTTTGCCCAGGGCCTAGTCCTGCTGGGGAAGTAAAATCCTGGTAAAAGGGGCATAAAGACCAGAGGGCTAGAGATGGCAGAGGATGGTCAGAGGGTGCTTGGACTGGGCCTGTGCCACCTGCCTGAACCTGGCAGCAGCACTGTCCCTCTCACTGGCAGTCCCAGCCAAGGCAGCAAGCCAGACCAGGCCCCCCAGGCCAAGGCCAGAAGCAGCAGGCCAGCACTGGGCTGCAGTCACAGGGAGCCTCCGGTGAACAGAGCAGGTGTCTGGACAGGACTGCTCCTCCATCATTCATACCCGCCTTTGATGAGTACTGATCAGATGGCAGGTGGGCAGGGCACACAGGACAGCAGGGTACACCCTGTAGGACCTCCCAGGGCCAGGAGACTGGCTCCGTGACGCCCACTCACTCCGGACACAGATGTACTTTCCCTTCTTTCTTTTTTTTGAGATGGAGTTTCACTCTTGTTGCCCAGGCTGGAGTGCAATGGCGCAATTTTGACTCACCACCACCTCCGCCTCCCAGGTTCAAGCGATTCTCCTACCTCAGCCTCCGAAGTGGCTGAGCTTACAGGAATGTGCCACCATGCCTGGATAATTTTGCATTTTTAGTAGAGACAGGGTTTCTCTATGTTGGTCAGGCTGGTCTCAAACTCCCAACCTCAGGTGATCCGCCCGCCTCGGCCTCCCAAAGTGCTGGGATTACAGGCGGGAGCCACTGCACCTGGCCGGATGTGCCTTTCTTCACGTTAAACTTTTTATTATAACTGTGGGTTTGCATGCAGTTGAGTTCCTACACCAGTTTTCCCCAATGGCAAGTGGCTAACATCCTGTGGAAATACAGCACAGTATTTTAAGTAGGCTATAACACGGAGACAGCAGCAATCTTGTTCAGATTTCCCCAGTTCTGCTTGCTCCCATTGGTGTGTGTGTGTTTGGTTCTGTCCAACTTGATCGCATGGTTTGAAATATGTGAACACACCCATCTCATTTGCATCTCCTGGTCCTGCCACCTCCCTCTTCTGCAGGAGGCATCCTTTTGCCTCGGGTGGCCTGGACTCTCAAGAATGAACACTCGGCTTCAGAACTCCAAAACCAAGCTTTCTGAGTTTGCACCTGGCCCATGGGCTTGAAAGACAGACTTTGTTGAGATGAGGATTCTGTAAACCTTTTATCTCTTAATATCTCAAGATAGGAGTAGATGTCCTGGAACACAGGGGTGTCTGTGAGGGGCTCTGTCTGCCCTTAGGGGCCTCTGGGTGTAGGCTGCTCTGCAGGCCCAGCAGGGTAGGCGTGGTGGAGCGGAGGGGCTGAGTTTGTCCTCCCAAACAGTCCTGGGTTTCTCTGTGGCAGAGATAGAGCCCAGAGGCTTCTTGTGCCTCAAATGGGGATGCAGAGCGAGACTGAGGTACGGGCAGGGGCAGGCTTGCCCCCCATGGCCCACCAGGGCTGGGCTTTTTCCATGACTGCCAGGGCTAGGGGTTGTGGCAAGGCCCAGAGTCCTGCCAGCTGCAGGCCTGCTGCCTGTGCCCATGGCACACCAAGCAGGCTCCATCAACCTCCCTAGCTGGACAGTGGCCAGCTGACACGGGGGCCAGCCACTACCTATGAACCTCGCCCTGTGCTCTTGCTTTGGGGCCCTCTGGGACTCCCAAAGAATTCAGATCTCGGAAGACCACACACTCTCTTGGGGTGTGTGAGTAGGGACCAAGCAGCCTTGAGAGAGGGCCCGAGGGTGACCTGAAGAGAGCAGAGGGCAGCACTAGCGGGGAAAGCCCGTGTTGTCCTGGGTTGGCTTTCGGTGCTCCGCTGGGGAGGGCAGTGTGCAGTGGGGGCAGGCACGAGTGCCAGCCGTGGACGCCGGGGAAGGGCAGGAGTTGGCTCACTGTGCTACCCTCTTTACCTTTGCGTGAATTTAAACTCTTCGTAAACAAAAGTTAAGAAATCAAATAGAGCCTAACAATTATCGGATCAGACTGGGATTACAGGATGGAAGTAATACAGGTTTTCTCTGCCACACAGGGGGACGGGCTCTCAAGAAGATGGGAGCAGATAAAAAGAAAAAGCAGTGATTGAGTTCAGGTCTGGACAAGGAGGCACAGACCCATTTCTCCAGCTTCCCTCTTCTAAGTTCAGCTACAACCCTGGAAATTGCACTAGAGATAGAGTCAACGGAGGGCGTGGAAAGGGGGAAGAGGAAGGGGAACGTGTCGAGACCCTAGGACAGGACGAACAGCCCAGCAGCAGGGCACCTGACAACCCCGCCTGGCAGGAGGACGCGGTCCAGGCCGGGCTGGGGGCTGGACTCTGCCCAGGAGCCCAGGGCTTGGGCTTCCCCAAGGGCTGGCAGTCAGGAAATGGGAAGGTGGAGAGGACCCTCAACCAAGGCTCTCACCAGGGAGGGGACACTGTCCCCTTGGCCAAGTCACTATCCTCTGCTCAGCCTCAGTTCCCTGACCTGAGAAATGAGGGAATTCTGCCCATAGGGCAGCCGAGAGCACCGAAGACAATCGTGCACAGAGGAGGCCAGCGCACACAAGGGCCTGGCACACAGGAGAAGCCGCGTAGCTGGTTTTGAATATACGGATGCTGATACAGTGCTTCCCACAACTCGACAGTAGGAATACCTAGCCCTTGGCCCAGACAGGGCTGTGGAACAAGCGTTTGCTTGCTTATTCCTTACCATGACCCTGTGAAGTAGATCCCATTATTATCCTCACTTCACAGATGAGGAAACCAAGGCTCAGAGAGGTTAAGTAGCTTGCTGAAGGCCACACAGCTGGTTAGACAGAGCTGTGGTGTGAACGTAGCACCTTTGCTCCTAATGATAATGTCTTACTTTGTTTTCCTACAATTGAGGCTGACACCCTCCTCCTTGGCCCCCAGCCCAGGTGGTCCCTCCAAGGACCAACCTGAGGGTAGCAGGAGCGTCCCAACCCCAGTCACCCAAAAGCCAAAGTCAAGGGCAAAACACTTGCCAGGAGGCCCTCACCGGTCCAAGGCTGGTCAAGACAGCATGGCAGTGGCAACGGTACAGACATGCGTGGCCATGGTGTGGACTCTCTTCTCCAGCCCCCTTACCTGAGGGGCGGCCTCTCCCACCCTCGCAGGCTCAACTGAGCACCCACTGGCTCTGTGACGTTGGCAAGTGGTATCATCTCCCTGGAGCTCAGCCTCCCCATCTACAAAGAGAGGCCCACAGAGCTGCCGCTGGATTATAGGAGATGCAGCCTGACAAGGGCTCAGCACACACACCTTGACCGCAGGGTGCTTATTGTTATCACAGACACGGCCTGAGGCCCTGGGTGGAGCGCAGCCTCCAGCCCAGCAGGTGCGAGCCACACCCCATCCTGCCTGCTGACAGAAATGTGCCCCCTCTTGTCTACTGGCCTGAACAGCACCACAGCACTCATCACCAGCCGAGGCCTTCAGCCAGGAGGACCGCCTGCTGCGCGGCACGCCCATGGTGGGACCCTGTCCCTGGATGCTGTGAGGTTAGAGTAGATGTTGTTGCTGCCCCATAGGCCCTGGGTCCAGAGAGGGATGTGGCCTCCTCCCATCAGGGGCCGAGGTTCCTCCCCCCCACCCTGAGTGTCTAATCCCCATGAACTCTCCTTAAAGGAGGGCAGGGAGAGAAACGAACAGCAAGAACAATTGCTATTCGGTGCAAAAAGAAACACGGTCACTGAGAGCTTCCAGGAAGTGGCAGGGCCAGCCAGGTTTACCACTGCCGTGCCAAGGCCTGGCCTAGGGACAGATGAGTCCCCTCCCCACAGTGCCGGGCAAGGCCCTCTCCATAAAGCCACTATTATGTCTGACCTCTGTGTCTCCACCCAGGGAAGCTGGCCGAGAAGAAGCTTCCATCAGAACAGTCAACTTACTTGTCAAGCCAACTGTAATCTAGCAGGAGGGTGACTCTTTAATGGCAGTGGCGATGAATGGAGGTAGAAAGAGCGGGACCTGGTGCTGAGGAGCATGGGGGCCAGCCATCATCCTCCAGGAAGGGCACTGGCGCCAGGTGAGTTCCACAGACAGAGGGTGGCCAGTCCAGCCAACGGAGAGCGGAGCGGAGCGGGAGCTGGTCCTGAGCCCCACCAGTCAGGGAAGGTTGCCTGGAGAGCACTGACCATGCCCTTCTGGACATCAGGGCCCGGGACCGAGGCCTCCTTCCACCCATGCCCCGGCCCCTGGTAGCTCAGGGAGCTGGGGTGGGAGCAGCAAGCACCCCAAGGTGGAGTGACTTTTCTCGGACTAGACCATTTCACCCTCAAGAGGGCCGCTATCCACTCCACCCCACTCCCAGGGAACATCCCCACCAGCGGAGCTTTTCAAGCTGCTCAGTGCCCTCTCTGGTGGCTCCCCCGACCTGGCTGGGTCTGAACCCCTTTGCGTAGAGAATGACAGCCATCTGGGAAGAGACTCACTGGCCACTGGAAGCTGCCAGCAGTCACCCCCTACCCCATCCAGGCTGTGAGTCCGCCTCCGCCCTGGCCGTCTAAAGACATGTCCCTTGGGAAGTTTCAAGCAGAAGAACCAGGACGATGCCCTTGGGCAACATGACCAGGTCCCTGTCCTGCCTCCCAGGCTGGCAGAACCTGCCCGGCCTGCCCACAGCCCCTCTACCTGGGGAGGAGGGTGGGCTCCACTGGACAGACTCGGAATCCCGGCCAGGCAGCAGGCCAAGCCCCCCACCTGCCAACAACCCCACGTCACACGCGAGGGCAGGGGGCCAGCCAGGGGAAGGTCACTGGGCCGGCAGGGGGGGTGGGCAAGCCCAGGATCACGCTGCCCCTCCGAGTTGCTCAGGTTCTCCTCCTCTGTTTATCCCACCCTCTTCCCCTAAGGACTGAAGCGGGCCTGGAGGTCCTGCAGACAGGGCACAGGGAACAGTGAGGCCCTGCGCGTGCGTGGAAGGGAGCGGCCCTTCCGAAGCCCGGGGCCTCTTACAGTGTGGCCCTCGAACCGAACCGCAGGACCCCTGCTGTCCCCGGGCAGCGGCCGGAGCGCGTCCCTCGGCCCCGGGAAGACCAGCCGCGTCTGCGGGCTGCGTGGGAGCCCAGGCGCCCCGCGGGGCTGGAGGAGGAGCCCGGCACGGGGTTAGTGGGCGGCAAAGGGGCCACGGGGCTCCCTGGAGGAGGCGGCTGCGGACGGGGATTGGCGACCTTGGAGGAGGCGGCGTCCACGGCGCACAGCCCGGTGCCCCAGGCCTGCCGCTGGGTCGGGGTCGGGGCCGGAGCCGGGCCCCGCGGGTCCGCGCGACCCGGAGTCCCCTCTAAAAGTTTGTCCCCAAACAAAACCCCTCTCTCCGCCCCGCGTGGGCAGCAGGGCCGGCCCCAGGGGAGGCTCTGAGGACAGAGGCAACTGCCCTCCTCCACCCCTTCGCAAACAACAATGGGCGGCCGCCGGACCAACGACTAGGGAAGAAAGTGTGGAAAATCCCCCAATTTTGCAAAGTCAACTGCGGGCGCTCGGGGCCGGGCCGCGTGCTGCCCCCGCGCGGCCGCCCGCGGGACTGTGCGCCGGGAGGGGGCGCCGCGGTTGATCTCGTGGTTCTCAGACTCTGAGACAGCACGGTGGGCCGGGAATGAGGCTTCACTCCTGAAGCTGAATGTTAATGCCTTTTCTGAGATCATCACAGCCTGCCACTAGCCGTGTTCTTTTACTTTTCTTTGCCATTAAGTCAGAGATAACACATTAAAGAATTAGTGAAGTGGATCTTTAGGGGACAAAGCCACTGAGCAGAAGAGCTGCCAGTGCTTTTCCCTGGACTCCACAAGCAGTCAGGGCTAGAAGCTGTTCATATGCCCTCTCAGGGCTGGGGCAAACCTTGGCCAACAAGGGGATCACCCACGGAAGAAAGGAAACAGCGCGCAGAGCGCACCTCCTGAGGGTCTGGCTGTGTCCGCTGACCTCCTGGAATCCCAGGCCAGCACCGGACTCTGCGTTTCTGTCCATTTTCCAAGACATGACACTGAGGACTCATCGCGGGGAGTAGCAAGAAGTGATGGGGAGTAGCGTGATGCAAGCTGCCCCGCCAACGAGGGCTCGAGCTGCCTTCCACTCGACTCAAGTGTCCACTGATGGGTGGCTCATGTGACTTGACTTTCAGACCCCAGAAACTCACCTACAGCTTTGGGGTCTCAGGTGCATGCACAGAGCTTCAATCAAAGTGGAAGACTGAGCAAAGTCCTGTAGCCAGCCAGGCAGATTTCCCTCCTCTTAAGAGAATTCTAGAAAGAAAGGGCTTCCTGGCTAATGTGGGTGCTCCCCATCAGCCAGTGTGGCAGGTATGAAGTTTGATTAAATAGCTCCTTCGCGGAGATGTTGCTCCATGGGTCAGGCTGCTCTGGCTCCCATTCAAGGGTGGGACCTTATCACGGGCACTTCTTCCCTGCCTGGGCCTCAGTTCCCCCTTGGGATAGTGAGATCATCACAGGGTGGGGCCATGGCCCAAGCACCGATGGCTTCGTTGGCCTTCGGAGCTGCTCCAGCTTTCCCTTGAACACTCTGGGTCCACATTCCTCCTTGGTGGCAGTGACAGTCACCAGGCACTGAGGAGTGGCCCCTGTAGACGCTCTCACTGCCCTCACTCCCGGCCTGGGGAGCTGGGGCAAGTGCAGAGGTGGGGAAGGGCAGGGCTCTGGGGCTCACAGCAGGAAACAGGATTCCAGCTCTGCTGACTCTCACGGGGTGACAGTGGTTGACCCTGGAACCAGGGTCTTAACCCCTTTGAACCTCGGTTTTCTCTTCTGTAAATGGGTATCACAGCCTACCCTCGCAGATTTGCTGATGGAATTGGAAATGACACCTCTACAGCGCCTGGCACCCAGTAGGTCTCCAAAAGAGCAGTCTTAATTATGATGTAGCACTTGGTAGAGGATTCTTATCTGGGTAAGAACATCTCGGGGGTGGACCCGGGGCAGCTGTGGTCCCCTAGGCCATACAGGAAGGCTCCCCAGGGCTCAGCCACAGACTGTGTTAAAGGGCTGCAGGCAGAAGCAGACAGGTCCAACCACACTGCAGGGCGGCCCCACCTGTGTGGGATGGGGACTGCACCCCCATCCACAGCGGATATTCCTGCAGTCCCTTTGGAAAATGCACGCCGCCCGCCCAGCTGGGTTTGGGGTGTTGGTTTTTCCAGCTCTCTGTGTTTGCTTCCGGGAGGGCTTTCTGGTGTGATCCTGTCTATGTTTAACAGCTTCACTGAGGCATAATTGACACCCGATGATCGCTTCCAGCCCCTAACAGAACGGAAGGCAGGGCACCCCCCTGCCCCGCCCCCGGCAGGACTTGATGTGGACATTGGGAGCCCAGCCTGGCCTGAACCAACACACTAGGGCCCACCGGGGCCGGCCCTGCAGCTGTGAGATCCTGGCAGGTCCCAGCCCCGCTCCTGCGCTTCCCATGGGCTGCAGCCTCCGAGTACTGCCAAAGCCCAAGCAGCGTTGAGTGGGTACCTGGCGGGAACCCCCGCCCCACGAATGCCGCGTGCTTGCCAGGCTGGCCACCGGGGCCACACGTGAGCCAAAGGGGAGCGAGGCCTCCACAGCCAGGATGGGCCCGGGCCGCCGGACTCTCCAACCGACCCACGAAAGCCAGAATCTTTGGTGGGCATTCACGATTCTTAAGAATTGGCTCAATGTTTTATAACTCTTTCATTGGAGTATAATAAACATGGAGAGGAAAAACGCACCGTGTCTGAAATTCCTTTCAAACAAGGAGGGAGCCATAAAGCTGGTCCGCAGGCCTCGGCTGACAGCCCATCTCTTCGATGCCGGGCTGCGGGGCACTGTCCCAAAGCCAGCCGCAAGGGTGAGGGGGTCGGGCAGGAAAGGAAAGCCTCGCTTTCCCTCTCGGCTCCCGCGGTGCGCAGCCCCCGTCGCCCTGGTCCCTGAAAGTGCAGCCCAGCCGGCTAGCGTCTAACTTCAGCGCCCCAGAGTGCAAGGTCAAGGCCTTTCCTCCCGTGCGCGCTGCAGGGACGCGGGCGGCCGGGACTCGGGGAGGAGGGGTACGGACCCAGGACCCAGGCTCCAGAGGCGCCAGCCGCCGAGCCCCCCCGCCGCGGCCCCAGCCAGGAGAGCCTCCCACGCCTGGGCTCCGCGCTGCCGGTTGGTCCCCCACGCCCCTGCGGGCGGAATCACTTCCCAGTCCCCAGCTGCCCGCCTGCGAGCGGCCTTGCCACCGCAGCAGACCCTGGTCCCGCGCCCAGCACCCGCGGCGGCCCCGGCACTCCGGGGCGGAGCCGAGGATCGGCGCGGGCGGCGACGTCAAGAGACGCCCGGGGCGGGCCCGGGGGCGGGCGGGGCGGGGCGGCAGCGGGGACTGCGGAGACGCGGCGGCGCGCGGGGCGGCGCAGAGCGTTCTCGGCGGCGGAGCGAAAGGGAGCCTTGCCGGTGCGGGGGCGCGGGTCGCGCCGTGCGGGGCCGGGGCCGGGAGCTGGGCGAGCGGGAGCGGAGTCGGCGTCGGGCCCGGGGAAGCTGGCCGGGCTGAGGAGCAGCCATGGCGCCGTGGAGGGTCGGGGCCCGAGCCGCTGCGGGCGGCCTGGGCGCCGAGTAGCCGGGCCGGGCCGAGCGCGGGTGCGGCGGAGCAGCTGCGCCCGCGCCCCCAGGCCCCGCGCCCCGCGCCCGGGCCCTGGCGATGGTGACACATGCGGCGGCGGCGCGCCGGCGGCAGGACCATGGTTGAGCGCGCCAGCAAGTTCGTGCTGGTGGTGGCGGGCTCGGTGTGCTTCATGCTCATCTTGTACCAGTACGCGGGCCCGGGACTGAGCCTGGGCGCGCCCGGGGGCCGCGCGCCGCCCGACGACCTGGACCTGTTCCCTACGCCCGATCCCCACTACGAGAAGAAGTACTACTTCCCGGTCCGCGAGCTGGAGCGCTCGCTGCGCTTCGACATGAAGGGCGACGACGTGATCGTCTTCCTGCACATCCAGAAGACGGGCGGCACCACCTTCGGCCGCCACCTCGTGCAGAACGTACGCCTCGAGGTGCCCTGCGACTGCCGGCCCGGCCAGAAGAAGTGCACCTGCTACCGGCCCAACCGCCGCGAGACTTGGCTCTTCTCCCGCTTCTCCACCGGCTGGAGCTGCGGGCTGCACGCCGACTGGACCGAGCTCACCAACTGCGTGCCCGGCGTGCTGGACCGCCGCGACTCCGCCGCGCTGCGCACGCCCAGGTGAGCGCCGGGGCGGCGGGATCCTCGCGCAGCTGCGCCCCCCTTGACCGGGCCGTATGCCCGCCGGGCAGTGCTGGGTCGACCCTGTCTTCCCCACCCGCTTCTGCCCTCTTGGGGCCCCCCACTTGCCGCCACCCTTCTCGACCTGCCGGGCGCCCGAGGCTCCCAGCTCCTCTGGTTTGGCCGGCTGTCACCGCGCTTTCTGACCTCGTTCTCACCCTCTTTTCCTTGCATGGTGCTGCCCCACTGCCGGCTTGGCTGCGCAGCGCCCGGGTTTTCTCCAGGGTCTCCGCCCGCTGCCCTCGGGCCACCTTACCTGCTGTGCGCCGTGAGGTCTGGCCCGCCGGTCTTGGGGACGCGGGCTTCTGGGTGTGTGCGTGGCCCACCTGGAGTGTTGGCTTCCCCGTGTCGCTTCGATGCTGTGGTCCCAAAAGTGCAAGGGAGAGGAGTGAGGTGCCGCCCCTGTGCCTGGAGTGCCTGCCTTCAGAGGGTGGGGGAGCTGCCAGGGAAGGGGGCTGGCTCTGCCCGCCTCCCTGCCGGTGTGTGCAGGTAGAACAAAGGCCCTGTTG
Organism: Rhinopithecus bieti; assembly: GCF_001698545.2. Taxonomy (NCBI): domain Eukaryota; kingdom Metazoa; phylum Chordata; class Mammalia; order Primates; family Cercopithecidae; genus Rhinopithecus; species Rhinopithecus bieti. The sequence goes on along the minus strand of NW_016804230.1, from coordinate 394,632 downwards.
ACCTGGGGCTGGGGGCGGGGAGGAGGCAGTACCGCCTGTCCTCCCAGTGGGGCCTTCCAGCCAAATTCTTCCAGGCACAAGCTTGCCTGAAGAGAGGAACAAAAGCCAGCCGATGGGGGACCACCTTCCCCAGGAAGCCACCAGCCGGGATGGGGGTACCTGAGCTGGTCCAGGGAAACTGTGCTGCCACACCTCTTTCTTGAGGTCCCCCAGCCCCATGTCTGCGGGAGGTGGGGAGCACAGAGCTGAACTGCGGGAGGACACAGGGCATGGGAGGGGTGCCGGGGCAGCTCTCCTGGGAAGCCGTTTGTAGGGGAACCTGGGGTGCTGCTGGGTTCCCAGCAGTTAAAGTTGGGTTATTCGGGGCCTTCCTCCCCAAAGTCTGGGCTGGGAAGGGCCAGGAGCAGGGCTTCTTGTCTGCCTTTTGTTTCTCTTCCGAATTTGCCTTAGGGTTGAGTTTGCAGACAGGCTGGTGGTAGGAGGCTGGGTGGTTGTAGGCCTGTTGGCTGGCACTCTTGGGTCCAGAGGCTGCAGGCTCTCAGGTGTGCTTGGGGAGCCTGGAAGGTCCGGCCAGCCTGGAGCTGAGCAGAGTCCAAGTCACTGCTCCCCTGCACAGCCCTCAATCCTTGCTCTGTGGTCTTTCTCAGACTGTCAGGAAATGGGGGTCCTAGAGTTGGAGGGGCATCTTCCCACTTTCCCTTCTCCCCCCAGCCCCCACTGTATACACACACACACACACACACACACACGCACATGCACACGCACGCACAGCAGCTCCCAGCCTGGGAGGTGATGTTCTGAGCCCCTTACGGTGACATTCTACACTTGGTGGTCACAGAACTGCCTGTCTAGGGCCCGTGAAGGATTACTTCCGGCCCAGCACTTGGTCTGCTTTGCACAGATGCCTTCCTGCTGCAGGGCCCCCCAGCCCTGGTCCAGCCGCTCTATACTAGACTGAGCTGTGCCTGGGACTGCCGCCATGCCCCCACCGCCTTTCTGCCAGCCGGAGCAGTAGGCTTCCAGAATTGGTCACTGACCAATACCAACAGGCGCCTCCCTACCTGTGGCGGGTAAGAGGGTGGGGGCCACCCCCTTTGCCAGAGGGACTTGGATCGGCAGCCTAAGAGGAGTGCGTGGAAGCTTCAGGCTGCCAAGAAGCCGGAGCCTTTGAAGCAAGCCTGCTCAGCAGAGGCCACCTCAGCCCTAGATTGCAACCAGGACACTCTTCCTGCAGCCCCGCATGCTTTTGGGTCCCCAAGGTGAAGGGCCTTGGCCTCCTTTCTCTGAAGTTTGTCCATGAGAGTGGGAGGACCAGGTGGGGCTGATGGGGTGCCAGGTGCTGCACCAGGGCAGCCCGGCTCCCCCTGCCCAGGGAGCATGTGTGGAGCAAGAATGGAAAACACAGATGCCTCTCACAGAGGTGGGCTGCCAGCCTGGAAACTGCTAGCTCAGCAGCATCCGGCAGGGTTGGGAGGGGCTTCCAGGGCCTTCAGGATGCCCACTCTGCCGCCCACTCTGGAAGTGGGTTGTGCTACCAGGCAGGTGACAGCATCCTGCCCCCCGAGTCCCTCTTCTCCAGCTCCACTCCCTTCATTTCTGTTGCAGGCACTAAGTAGATTGCTTTTATAATGAGCTTCCTCAGGAGGCCAAGGTAATCTTGGCTTTGTGCTGGCAGGGCCGAGCTGCACTGAGGTCCACCTGCTGAGTGCTGCCCCGCCACCTGAGTCCTCTGGCCCAGGCTGAGGCTAGACTAAGCTGCTGTGCTGTGGCGGTTGGGATGCGCTTCCCCCATCTGCCCAGGGACCCAGCAACTCTCTATCAGGGGCAGTGCCCGTCCCTGCTGGGGTGCCTGGTGTTAAGTGGGCTTGGTGTCAGGAGACTCAGGTGTCACCCTGGCCCTCCTGCGATGTCTTCACTCTGACTCTGCACTGCCCTCTCCATGTTCTCTGGGAACAGACTCTCTTTTCCTCCTGTCTCCCCATCTCCCTGCCCAAGGCTGGCTCCTGGAACCTCTCCGCCAAGCCCCTCCCATCCCCTGCCGCGGTTTGTGAGGACCTCAGTGGGGCCTGTGGTGCGCGTAAGAGAGGTGGGGCTCTTCCCGGCTGCCAGCCTCCCCATTGCTCAGCATCAGCCTGGGCTGCTCTGAGCTGGGCGTACACTCAGGTGACACATGGAGATGGACAGGATTTTGACATCTTCCTGGAATATGGTTTGGAACTTCTAGTGGCTGTTAGTGCTTGGCTGCCTTGGTAGAGAGAAACGATTGTGAGCAGAGCGTTGGCGGGTCCCTCTTTGGTCCTGTGTTCACTGTGGCGGCTGCCTCATCTGCCAGCATCAGCCAGGGTGCTTGTAAGACTGTCCTGGAAGGACGTTTGCTGGCTGGCCTTGAAGAGGTGTGGCCATCCCCAGGCAGCAGCCAAATAGCCAACCATTCTAGGGACCGCTCGGTTAGAATGTCTCAGCACCCCATGCTTTGCTGTCGCTCAGAGGGTCCGGATGTTGCTCCAGAGCCAGAACCTCCCCCCTTCCTCTTCCCGTCTGCCTGAAGGCAACACAGCGGGAGGCATGGTCAAGGTCTTGCCTGGGCCACCCTGGAAATGTCCCTGAGATCATGTAGGCTTCATTTGGAGCCATGGAGGGCATCTGGAGCCCAAGTGTGGTGTCTGGGCCACCTTGGCCGGGGTCCCGGGCCCAGCTCACATCCTCTCTGCACCAGGGCCTCTGTGGAGCCCTCAGTGGGCTCGAAGCCTCTGTGACATTGCCCTACAGAGACAATGCTTCCTTGCAGGAGGGATGGCGCAGGAGCCCGCAGGTTCATGATGTGCCCTCTCGGTGCCTGCAGCCTCACCTTTGACCTGCCCTCCATGATCCTGAAGCCTTCTCAGACTCCGGAAATCCGCCTGGTGCTGGGCCTGTGTGCCCCTCACCCAGTGTGCCTGCTCTCCTCTTCCACTGCTCTGCCTGCTCCTCCCCTCCCTTTGGTCTGTGCTCAGATGCCCCTTCCTCCAGGAAGCCTTCCCTGGCTTTCTGTTCCTAGACTCCCCTGTTGCCTTAGGCGACCCAACTGCTCTCCCATCTGCCACCCTGGCACCTGCACTGTGCATTGGCACTGCTGTGGCCTGATGCTGAATAGGCACTGCCCTCTTGCTGGCACCGTGAGGATGTTTTTTCTTCCTGGGCTCTGCAGGATCTGGGCTCTGTCCCTGCCCTTTCCCTGTGACTCAAGTTCACAGAGTCAGCCTTGAGTGTCATGCTGTTCCCAGAGAACCTGGGGGGCTCTTTGGTGAGGCAGACCAGTGGGGGTGGGCTTAGATAAGAACCTTTGTTTCTGTGGCACACGACAGTTCCCACCCTGCCTTCATAATCCCTTTCTTCTTTGAGATCAAGGGACAAACCCTCATCTGCCGTGATGGGGACAGATGTTATCCAGAGCATGTGACTGGGGCCAATGAACAGGACCTGGGGACCAGGCTGGGGGTGTCACTGCCGCCTGCATTGCCTAGAGAGTCCTTTGGTTAAGATGAGAAGGGAATCTGTGGTTAAGATGCTCCTAGATTTTCACTAAAAACATTTTTTTAAAAAAAGTCCTTTTTTTAAAGCAGATACATGATAAGGCAAACTTACCAATGGTTTGGTGACAGGATCATTTTCTTTTTTTTTTTTTTTTTTGGTGTGGGGTTTTGCTTTTTTGCCCAGGCTGGGGTGCAGTGGCGCCATCTCGGCTCACTGCAAGCTCCGCCTCCCGGGTTCACGCCATTCTCCTGCCTCAGCCTCCCAAGTAGCTGGGACTACAGGCGACCGCCACCAGGCCTGGCTAAGTTTTGTATTTTAGTAGAGACGGGGTTTCACCGTGTTAGCCAGGATGGTCTCGATCTCCTGACCTTGTGATCCGCCTGCCTCGGCCTCCCAAAGTGCTGGGATTACAGGTGTGAGCCACCGCGCCCAGCCTGGTGACAGGATCATTTTCAGTGGTCCTCTGGCTTGGGAGATCATTTCCGTCATGCTGCTCTGGTGGTCTTCAAGCCAGAGTTTCCTGTCCTAGGCACTTCATCCATAAAAGCCCTGGGGACTCCTGCTCCTGCGTCAGAGAGCCCCGGTCCCAGAGAGTGCAGTGCCCGCCTGGGTCCCCAGGGCCTGGAAATCCAGGTGTCTTCCTCAGCGGGAGTTCTGGCTGCCATGGGGGGGCAGTGGCCACATTGGGTCTGGCGTCCTCCAGGGCCTGGTTTTGTCGTCCTTTCAGGACTTGGAGGCTTTTTCTTTCACGCCCCCTTTGTTGTGGTTCTAATGATTGTTTGGTAGGTGAGTGGGAGGAAAGTAGGAGGCAGAGGAAGAAAAGGAAAATCTTCCATTCGCCATGCATGGTTTTTCCACTGTAATTGAAGCCATCGTATAAATTACACCATAAATGTCATCTGTTGTCATTAAAAACTTAATATTTGAGTGGCTGCAGCTGCTCCGCTCTGGGTGTGCCACCGCTGGCTGCCAGTGGGTGAGCGTGCAGGTTGCCCATTCTGTACTCGGTGGGGACTGCTGCAGGACTGCTCCTTGTGTGTGAATATTCCGCTTAGCTCTGGTTTCCTTTGGTGATTCCTGGGAGTGGAATTTCTGAGTTGAATAGTCTGAATGTTTTACTGCTGTCGGTGGAAATGTTACCTTCCTCTTCGGAACACCCACTCCCGGTGTGCTCCCACCTGTGGTCTGTGAGCACCCACGTCAGGGACACGCTCATTGGTACTGAATAGCATGTGAAAATTTTTTTTTGAGATGGAGTCCCACTCTGTCCAGTGCAGTCTGGACCATGGCATGATCTCAGCTCACTGCAACCTCTGCCTACCGGTTTCAAGCAATTGTCCTGCCTCAGCCTCCCACGTAGCTGGGATTACAGTGCCCGTCACCACACCTGGCTAATTTTTTTATATTTTTAGTAGAGACGGGATTTCACCATGTTGACCAGGCTAGTCTCGAACTTGGGACCTCAGGTGATCTGCCCACCTTCGCCTGTGAGAGTGCTGGGATGACAGGTGTGAGCCACCGTGCTAGCCTATTGTGAATTTCTTTTTTAATTTATTTTCTTCAATCACCAAAAAGTGCCAATCTCTGGTTTTTATTGCAAAGCCTTGCCCCATGAGTGCACCCTCAGGGTGGCCCATCTGTGTAGGGCGCTTGGGAGCAGCCGTGCCCAGTCACCCACATGTCCTCACCTGCTCACAGGTGACTGAGTTTCACCTGTGAAGTTCCCAGGGACCTGGGGTGCACCCTCTCTGGGTGCCCATCACTGTCCCACGTGGCATTTTGTGGGACTGAATTCCGCCTCTCTGAGGAACAGACGTGACAAGCCATGGGGGCGTGTAGAGAGGCTGGCAGGGTGACTCTTGTCCCATGAGTGCTTAACAGGCACTTAGAATGGGTCATCTTTGGACCCGGGACTCCCACAAGACAAGTATATGAAGATCGGCCCCATTTTCCACGCAAGGAAGTCAGGCCCCAGAGAAGGTGGAGAACGTGTCAGCCCCTCAGCCTGGAGGGCCAGGAGCTAGCATGTGGACATCTGTCTGTCTGTCTGTCCTGAAGGCTGTATGCCGCACCCAGCCCTCTGCTCCCGGCAACCCCTGCATGCCTGTGGAAGGCTGTCTGCAGGCGGTAACGATTGCCACCGGCCCAGGCCAGCCAGATGCAGAACACCGGGGCTTCTGAGACCTGGGCAGACACGGGCAGTTTCACATGTAGGCCTGTGTTGTTGCGTTGACTGGAAGACATCTGGCAGCCTTCGCTCAGAGCAGAAGGACGGGCATCATGCCTGGGCTCTGGGCTCTGCAAAGGTAGTGCTGGTGAGGCTGCCTGAGAGTCGGCCCCCTGGCAGCAGAGACTGCCCATGGCGGTGCTTGACTTCTGGCGCAGTGTGGCCAGCCTCTTCTGCCACCTCCCCGTAAGATCGGGCTCTTTTCAGGTACTCCTCTGGTCCTGCACCGCCGATGCCACCACCAGCCCAGGGAGGCTCAGCCGTGCAGGAGGCAGTGCTGTGAGCGTGTGTGGGTGCAGTTGGGTCTAGGCCATCCCTCTGCTCCTATGTCCTTGCTCTGCCCCAGTGGGTGCTGGAGGGTGAGGAGGTGGGAAGCCCAGGAGTCTCCCCAACCCCTCGGCTTCCCTCTCTGGGTGCCATCACCATCCCACATAGCATTTTGTGGGGCTGAATTCCCCTATGAAAGACTGGGGGGTGTTTCTGGGTCAGACCTCGAGCATCACGGAGGCAGCAGGACTGGGCTCAGCCCCCACTTGGTGGTAGCATCTGGTGGGTCTTTCGGGTTTGAGGCAGGAAGAGCGTGAGAAGCAGAGCTCTGGGGAGCAGTTACTGAGTGGTGGCATGCGGGGCCCCGTCAGAGGGAAACCCCACTGGAAGGGCTGCATGATTCAGGCAGGAAGCAGACTCGGGCCATCCCCTGCCAGCTGCTTTTCGGGCACTTCTCTGCAGCCACGTGGACACTCACTGGCACCTGCTCTCCTGTCCTTGAGGCCCACTCCACACGGCAGCACTTATAGGTGAGGTGACATTTTGTTTGCAAAAAGGTTTTCATCTCTTAAGGCCATTGTTCTGTTGCCTTTTCAGAGGCTCAGTTGGCTCTTTCTATGAAGATTTGCTGTGTGTTTTGGGTTTGGGTGGGGTATGTTATGCTGAAAAAATAGGTCTAGACCTAGGGGATAAAGTTGCTCCACCCAAATGACAGTGAGCTGGTGGCAGCAAGAGGTGTGGGCTGCAGTACCATGAGGGCGTGGAGAAGCCTCCCACACACAGGGTTTTGCAGGATGAGCGGGGTGTGCAATAGAAGCCGCACTTGGAAAGCACAGTTGGGTTTCAGACACAGCATCCGAGTCCCGGCCAGTCACAGCAAGAGGGGGCAGTGGAGATGGGACGGCGTGAGTGGAGACAGGCCCCTGCATGCAGGCCGGTTGCTTTCTGACTGTGGGACTTGTGGCCTCATCTCTCTGTTCCTTTCCTGAAAGTGCCTCTTTCCTGATAGGGCATTGTCCCAAGTCCCCAGCTTGCAAGGGCTGTCGTTTTGGAAAAACATGGCAGGTACATGCCCACGCAGGAGCATTCAAGTGCTGATCGCAGACCACCCAGCCCAGGGTAGAGGCTGTCAGAGGGCATTTAGGATCAGCAGATGGGTGGAGGGAGGCTGTCCAGTCACCAGAGACCACACACATCCTACCCCAGCCATGGTGTGAAGCTGGGGCTGTTTTCCTTGACCATGGAGCGAAAACCATCCAGGACAGCTCTCCCCCTCCACGCCACCAGCTGCTCCTGAGCCAGCTCTGTGGGTGCTGGGAGCTGCGCTAAGGATTTGCACCCGTCCCTGCCAGCCTGTGGCCTGCTGCTGCCATGGTGCCCCTGCCCTGAACTCCCTCCAGGGCGCAGGACCTCTGGGGCCTCACACCCACCCCACTGTTGGTTCTTGATTCCTTGACTCACACAGTGTGTGCTCCGGGGCTGGGGCTGGGGCCTGGCTCCCTGGGGTGGGGGTGGGGGGTGCCTGTGGGGGTGACATGCCCCACGTTCCACAAGGCCACCTCGGGAGCTCTTGGGTCCTCTCTGTGCAGACCAGGCCCTGAGGCTGCGGTGGAGGGCAGGGAATCCGTAGGGACTCAGCTGTCTGCTCAGGCCCTGGGATGTGTGTTGGGTGGGCTTCTTCTGGAAAGTTCTGCTGAGAGTCCAAGGAAGAGAGGAGTGCCCTGGGCAGCCCCTCCTACCTTGTGACTGGAGCCCGTGGGTCTCATGGGCCCAGGTAGATATCTGTCTGAGCCTCAGTCTTCCCATCTCTAAAAGGGGGTGGCAGTCTGCTATTTGGTTCTGTAGAGGAACCAGTGATTTGTTAACCCGTGACCCCGTGACCGCATGATCCCTCAGCCCCGGACTGTGTCCGTGCCTTATGGGAACCATGGCCACTCATAACCCTTTGGCATTCCGTAGCCTAGTGCAGGCCCAGTTCCTCATCTGGAGAGCGAGCCGTCAGCAGCTGTCCACGTGCCATGGGGAGACTGGCCGCGGGGCCAAGGCTTCAGTGAGAGACAGCTCCCGACGGCCTGCACCTGGCCTGCCTTTGAAGGCCACACGTGACCAGCGCAGCTGCCTAGGATTGTTTACACAGAGAACAGTAAAAGGCCCAACAGGAGGGCCGTCAGAGCAAACCACTAATTGTCTGGAAAGATACAAACTGGAGAGATTGAAGCTCTGGAGTTAATTGTTTACGAAGCCTTGAAGGCCACAGAGGTCAGTGGCCGTGGGTGACCGTCCCCGCTGGTCATGGGCAGGGGCAGGGGCCTGTTATCTCCCTGTGACAGGGCCTCCTGCTGAAGCAGGCCTGGTCCTTGTCCAGGATCCCAGTTGTTCCCTAGGAGTGGCTCTCCACTGGTCAGCCCAGGCCGCTGCTCGGAAGTTGTGTCAGGTGGACATTGGAACGTCCGATCTCTGGGGCCAGCCCAGTTTGCATTCTAGCTCTGGCCCCTTTCCCGCCTAGAGAAGTTGGGAATACTCAGCCTTGTTTTCTTTTCCTGCCTCATGGATTGGTGGGAGATGAGAGTCCACTCTGTAAGCTCCACGCCATCCTTCACCCTCCACAGCAAACAGGGACAGAAGGTTCTATGGATAACCCAGCAACAAGGAGGGCAGGCAAGGCTGGCCAGGACCCACCTCGGGGCTGGGGAACCCCGGGACCATACCAGGGGTGGCAGCAGAGCAAAAGAGAGGCCCCAGGCTTGCAGCCAGGCCAGCTGGGCCAAATCCTGGCTTTGCATCTCACAGGTTTCTGCAGCTCAGGCTCCCCATCTGTAAAATGGGCATACTGATAGTGCCTGTGCAGTACGTAGGCACTTGGAGTTGCACCCACAGTTCCACTGTGGCCTCTGTACTGTAAGAGGCTATAATGTGGCCCATCTCTCCTGGAGACAGGGAAGAGACCTCCAGAGCCAGCTAGGAAGTCAGCTCTTGTTCTCACTCCATGAATCGGTTGGTTTGCAGGGAGCTTCCCGCAAAGCAGCTGAAGTCTGTGCAGGTTGGGTCCTGTTATCTGGGACATCACCAAGCATCATCACTGGCCTTCCAACCTGGAGCATGTTGTCCTTTGGCTGTGGGGGTCTCCTGCTTACCTTGGGCTATGGCCTTGGGACCACCCAGTGCCTTCCTGACTGTGCCCACTTGACAAAAGGCTTTCTCTACCAGGATCTCCAGAAAGCTGTGGCCCTCCCTGGCCAGCAGCCAGGATTCAGAGACTGTGCACGTCTTTCCTGGTGCCCAGGTCGTGAGACCCTGTGGGTGGCAGCCCGACCCCACCCCCAGCCATCTGAGAACCTCGAGACCCAACCAAGAGGAACTCAGGGTCAAGAGGAGGAAGGGGTGGGTGCCGCGTGATGCTGGCCCTGCACAGAGGCCCGCCTGGCTGAGGGCCCAGGCCTTGTTCCTCAGATGCAGTGGTTCCTCCCTTCCCTGGACCCCACCAGCTGCTGTCGCCCCTACAGGGCATCTCCGGGGGTGTAACTGGGGAGCCCTGTGGAGTTTCACCTCTGTTCCCACTGCAGCCTCAGAGATGGGTGCGGCTCGCAGGTGAAGACCCCATGCCCTGTGCTCCACCCCTCCCCTGCCTCCCCGCAGCCTCGCTCAGCACCGCTGTCCTGCGTTTCACGTGTTTCCTGCCCTTGTGTTTATGCTTTCGCTGTAGATGTGTGTATTCCTTAAACGATACACACTGCCATTTTGGTGTTACTAATTTTCCAGAACCCTTATCAAACTCTGCTGACCTTCTGCACCTTGCTGTCTTCACTAGCTTGTTTTGAAGATCTATCCTGTTGGTCCTGACACGCATGTTTAATTCATTGACTGCTGGACTCCACATCAAGGTACCAGCTACGATCTGTGCTCGTTCCGATGCAGCTGCGGGGAGCGTTCACTTGGCTATCACAGTCAAGGTGCGGCCACGGTGCTTCGCTCACGTCCTCTGTGTGTCCCTAGGAGTGTGGTCAGAGGGAGGTCTCCTCACCACCATGCTGTGCCTGTGGTTCTCCGTTTGTTTGGGTGGGCACACTTGGCTCATTTCTGCAGGCCAGGAGCCAGGAAATGGGACCTCTGTGGTCTTAGTGCATGTTTCCCCCTGGCGGAGAGATGGCATCTCACCATGTGTTTATTGGCCACTGAGGTCTCCTCCACCGACCTGTCCATGTCTTTGGCCTGTTTTCCCTGCAGCGTTGTTTATTCTTTGCATATTGGTCTGGAAGGGTTCTTTATGTGTCCTGTGTCGGCTTCTATGGGTAGCATGCTGCCGGCTTCTCTCCTCCTGCTCATCGTTTCTCCGTGTGTGGGGTTGGGCCTGTGGCATCCCAGTGCCTGCACCAGGTAAGGCTAGGCTGGCCCAGGCACATCCCATCCTCCAGCTGAGGCAGATGCCCAGAAGAGGTATGCCTGCTGACCTCTGAACTCCATGGGACCCTGCTGGCGGTGAGAGCTCAGCCGGGGACTTGTTAGTGTGAGCGGGTGGACAGATGGCAGCTGTGTAGCATCCTCCCTGCAGCACGCACCCTCCAGGGCTTTCCCTGGAGACCCTCAGTAGTGCCCACATTGGCACCTGCATGGCCCCGAGCCCAGGAAGACCAGACAAGCAGGCCCTGTGCCAGGGCCCCTCACAGCGATTTTGCCCCATGTATTGGGGTCCCTTTGAGATTGAGTTGGAAGGAAACCCAACTAAAACCAGCTAAAACCAGAGCCTGGAACCCACAGCTCTGAAGTCACAGGGCCACCCCACCCCAACTCCCAGTGAAAATCTGGGTGGGCCTTTCCCAGAGTGAAGCCTGCCTGTGTCACCCCCCAGCCCTGCCAGGGAGCTGGATGTCCACACCCTGTGCCTCAGCCTCCCCCCATGACACTGACGACACTGCTGTCTGTGCCTCCAGCCTGGTGCCTGGCCCTGCCCTCAGTCCCCAGGCCCCTTGGACACCGTCTGCTGCGGGAGCACCCAGGGCTGCCCTTGTGGGACACTGCTCTGTGGATGAAGCTTCTCGCACCCCCTCGGAAAGGAGCGGGGAGGTGGCAGCCCCTTCATCATCCCAGCCTTGGAATGTGCCCCAGCCCCATATTTGTGGCACCCCTGCTGTCGTGCCCCTACTGGCCTCAGACAGAAAGGCCTACACATGGCCGTCCACCTGAGAATTAGAAAGCGCCTTCTGCTGTAGGGCTTGCAGGAACAACTGTTTGCAGCCCCTAGGCAGCAGGGGTAGCATCTCCCATCTGAGTTATGAGCTTTGGAGGCTCCTGTGTAAATATTTACCTCTCTGGAGCATTGATGACCTTGGGAGATTGGGATCTGTAAGCACTGAGGTTTTGTGTTTACGTCATCATGGCCAGGGTGGGGTGGGGGTGTCGTCCTGAAGCAGGGAGCCACCGGGCTGCGGAGTGTGCAGCTGCATTCTCCCTGGAATCCTGGTCCACATTCCCTGGCAGGGAAATCTTCGCAGCGGTGCAGCCACGTCCTCCAGCCCAACCACAGCTGACGGAGGGAAGGCCAGGGAAGGCGCTCTCCTGTGGGGTGATGCCAGTGTGGTGGCACTGCTGAGGAGCGGAGGCACAGAGGAGGGCATTCCTGTCCCAAGGGTGCAGTCTGGGAGCAGAGAGGGGCTGTGACTGACTGCCACCCACTCCAGGCCAGGCCAGTCTCATTCAGGCCTCACTGTCAGAGGCCCCGTTTTGCAGATGAGTAAACTGAGACTCAAAGAGCCTAACTAACTCATCACCTAAGGTCACCGGTGGCAGAGCTGGGATTCCCACACAGGCCTGTGCCTCCAGGATTTCCCCCAAACTCCTCCCAGTGACAAGGTGCAGGCAGGTCACTCCCCAGAGTGGGGAGCCAGGCGTCAGCCAGGCATGGGGCTCATGTCCACCACGGTCCCTGCCTCTGGGAGGGTAACGCAGCTGTTCTGTGAGTGGTGGGCTCTCCAGGGAGCCCAGGATGGTGCAGGGACCCTGGGCAGGTCCTAAGGGACCGCCGGCCCACCCTCCTCAAAGTCCAGCAGAATGAGTGGCCACCTGCTGGAAGCAGCTGTCACCAGGTGTGATGCGTCAGCTCCCCTGAGAGGATCAAGGGCAGGCAGAGCAGATGGTCTCCCGGGGAGTTGAGAGGGTTGTGATGTCACCTGTAAGGAGAGGCCCTGCCCAGGCACTAAGCCAGGGAGAAGGTGGGCCCCAGAGTGAGAGCGGGTTCCAGCTCTGCCTGAAGAACAAGGGCCTCAATGGGCCAGGCTCCAACCCTTGCCACAGCCTCCTTCCTTCCCGCCCACCGCAGCCCCCAGGGCTCCAGGCGCCTCCTCTCCTGCCTCTGTTCCCTCCTGGCAGGGAGGAAGGTGAGCAGGTCTGAGCAGTTGGTTTTGCTCACGCAAGTCCAGACAGGGCTGCTTGTCGGCCCACATCCTGAACCCTGCAAAAGTATAGGCCTCCCAAGTCATGCTTTAACCATCCAAGCAGGCCCGTCGGGAAGTCAAGCCCGGCAAGGAGGGGTTTGTTCCTCTGCTTTCCTGGAAGCTGGGCTGGCAACCTTCCTAGCAGAGAACATTGTTCTTATAAAGTAGAGGGGTGTCAGCTTTCACCCAGTGGGTAAAAGGCAGGTAGTGGGACTGGTATGGCTGTTCCAGGACAGGAGCAAACCCCCATCCTTAAGCAAGTGGGTCAGATGGGGACCCAGGCAGGCAGTGGGTCAGGCCAGCACAGGCTGGAGAATCCCAGAATGGAGAGCTTAGGAGGCCTTCATAGCAGGGAGCCGCCTCCTGCCTGACATTGACCCTGTGCATTCCACACAGATCACAGGTGCGGCCCTGGGCCACCAGGAAGACCCTGGGGACCACGTTCCATGGTTTGCCACAGAGCCAGGGGATGATGGCCTGCAAGTGTGTGTGGCTGCTCAGTCACCCGCCCTCCCCAGTGCAGCCCGGCCCGGCCCAGGTGCAGGAGAGGAAGGCAGCCACTCCTGAGTGTCGTGAGATGCTGAGTGCTCCGGGGTGGGTCCTCTCACTGACCCAGTGAGGGCTGCCACTGCTGTGCAGCACTGCTGTGAGCTCTCTGATGGGACAGTGTCCCTGGCACTGTCCTCTGGTACCTGGGTGCCTCCATATCTTCCAGTGGCAGAGGGGTTTTGGGCAGCATCTGCCTGCAGTGACTATGTGCATTGCTGCAGTGCTGGGCTCCTCCCCCGAGGGGACCCGCAGGCAGAGGTCACCAGCCAGCCCAGGGACCTTTCTGGAGTCCTTTGCAGCTGTCCGTTAGCAAGGCAGCCTCCAAGGGATGCCAGGGCCGTGCAGTCTGTGACAGGCACTTGTTTCGTCCTCCTGCCCCTTAACCAAAGACAACTTAGCACCCAGGCAGTGGTCCTTGTCCTGAGGGGCTAGAGGCCCTACTCTCACCAGGCCTGTACCACGCACCATCTCCGTCCCTGGGGAGCACCCACACGGGGGAGACCCAGCTTCTGAAGGCTCGGACACACTTCCAGAGGATGAACATGGCTGGCAGCATCCCCTGGGGTAGGGGTCAGGGAGGGGAGCTGTATTAGGGTTCTCCAGAGGGACAGAACTTACAGGATATATAGAGGCAGGTGAGAGAGGATTTATTAGGGGAATTGGCTTATGCAATTAGGGAGACTGAGATGACCCGAGATCTGCCATCTGCAAGCTCGAGAACCAGGGAAGCCAGCAAGGAGGCTTAGTCCAAGGCCAAAGGCCTGAGAACCTGGGGGCTGCAGTGTTAGGTCCCAGAGCCCAAAGGCCTGAGAACCTGGAGTTCTGATGTCCAAGGGCAGAAGATGGGTGTCCCAGCTCCAGAAGAGAGAGGAGATTCGCCCTTCCTCCACCCTCTTGTTCTGCTGAGGCGTGTGGTAGGTGGGAAGATCCCTGCTCACATTGGAGAAGGCGGTCAAACTTTCTCAATCCACCGATTCAAATGCCAGTCACAGACACACCCAGAAACAAAGCTTTACCAGCAATCTTGGTGTCTCTTAACCCAGTGAAGTTGACACCTAAAAGCCACCACAGTGGCCTTTGAGTGAGGACCTGAGCACCCACACTGGGCTGCAGTGGCATTCTCCCAAGGGAGCCTCAGCCGTTTATTTCTAGGCACCTCCCAGATGTCCCCTTTAGCAGGCAGGCTGGATGTCATGAAGCGGAAGGACGTTGGCAGGGCCAGCTGGTGGCACGTGCCCACCTGACGGGGCTGCCCAACGGTGTCCCCCCACCGTGGACCCAGGAGCATCTGGGCCAGACAGGTGCATGTGCAGGTGGGACTGGAAGCTCAGGGTTTGGGGTGATTGGGTGCTAGACCTGGAAACTATGTTTTAGATACTTCTCTTCCGTTTTGTTCTTACTGTAACAGTAATGCATGTTGATTCTAGAACTTGTTCTCCAGCACAGAGGCACTACACAGAGCTGTCCCCAGCCCTCAGGCGGCCCCGTGGGTGCTGTGCTGTTAGGGTCAAGGTCAACCCACTCACAACTTCTCCACATGGCCCCGTGTCCCTGGGCACTTCACACACCCTCCTGGCCCTGCCTTTACTGTTCTCTGTGATGCTGCAAAGCACCCCTTGGCTGCATGTTTGGTCTGCATCTTGGGGCGTCCTTTCAGAGAACATGGAGAATGGAGGTGTCCTGGCTGTGTGCCTCGCCCTTGAGCATCAGGGGTGGGGCAGGCCAGGTCCCAGAAAAGCCTGGCATTTCCTCCCAGGAATGGGCAGCAGGTCGGATGTGTGTGGGCCCAGCTCCCAGGGTTTAGACTGTGGGGGACTAGAGAAACCTGTGGTCAGCACTTTGGAGGAACACACAGGGAGGGGTGAGGACAGGAGGGTGTTGCAGGCAGAAGGTGCTGTGAGCAAGGCCCTCAAGGGCAGGTGGTCAGGGAAGAAGACGCTGGAGCTGGTGAGAGGCCAGGCCTTGCCCTGTGCAGAGCAGGGACCTGGCCAGCTGTCTTCCCAGAAGAGGCCTTGGGAGGGTGAACTCAGATGGGGGCCAGTGCAGAAGAGGCCCCACCACAGAGCCGTTGCAATGGGAGAGCTAGCTGTCAGGGCCAGGAATCAGGAAATGCCTTGAAGCTCAATGGTGGCAGGGGCTTGGTGGAGAGGATCCCATGTGCAGCTTGAAGGAGTGAGGGGAGGGGAGCCAACCACCAGGCACAGGAGTAGCAGGGGGTTGGGGGGGGAGCCACTGTGTCCAGGAGCCGCTCAGTCACCAGCACCTGTGTGCAGAGCCATTCCTGGGCCCCAAGAGAGGACTGGGTGCACCCTGGGGGAGCCGCTAGCCCTACACCTAGAGGAGCTGCACATGGTCACAGGGCCGGGGCTGGGAGGGAGTGGATCAGATGGGAGTGTCCTCAGTTGGATGCTTAGTGAGAGAGCCCCACACACGCACTCCCACAAGTGAACACACCAAGCATACATCAGTAAACTTGCAGACACACACACACGCCCCTAGCCTTGGCTGCACAGCCCCGGCTCAGCCTGACCCGTGTGTGCTGCCAGTGGCATTCTTTGACCTGAGGGTCCCCAGTTTAGCAGGTGGCCAATGAGTCATGGGGCCTGAGACCAGGTGTCCTCCCCTAGCTATGCCTCTCAGACCCCCTGAGGCAGCAGCGCCAGCCCGGAGCACAGCACCTGGCCAGAAGTCCCCAGGCACAGCCTCCACTCTGGTCACACTGAGTGGTGACACCCACTGCCTCAGGATGTCCTAAGGGATGGGACTGGCTTCAGGACTCTGGCGGGAATATCTTCTGATTGGGGTATGACTTTATCCAGGGAGAAGAGCTGGCAGCACCATGGAGAGCCCAGTCCTCTGCCTTCCCTCCCCTCAGGCCAAGCTGGAGCCTCTGAGCTGTTCCCATCAGGGAGACACCAGCCAGCATGGTGTCCCTGACTGCCTGGGAGCCCTGATGCCTGCGTGAGCCAGTGGGGCCCAGGGACGCATGCTGCCCGATGTCC
Organism: Rhinopithecus bieti; assembly: GCF_001698545.2. Taxonomy (NCBI): domain Eukaryota; kingdom Metazoa; phylum Chordata; class Mammalia; order Primates; family Cercopithecidae; genus Rhinopithecus; species Rhinopithecus bieti. The sequence goes on along the minus strand of NW_016804230.1, from coordinate 378,646 downwards.
ATGAGTGCAGGAGACCCCATGGAGGCTGGGCCCAGCGGGCAGGATCAGCTGCAGGCTTCAAACCAGCACACATGTACCCCTGAGGGTGAGAGGCCGGAGGACTCCCAGGGCTGACAAAGCAGGCATGCTGTCACACACACACGCACGCACACACTCATGTACACACACCCCCGGCAGCTGCTCATGCTTTGGTGCCGGTGGTGACTCAGAAACATTCTGGAACAAGAATTCCTCTTTTCCTTACAAGTGGTTGGCACTTGGGGACATTTCCTTGTGTTTGAAATTCCTTCCCACTGGTCCCTTGAAGAGCTGAGCGATTTTCCACTCTGAGCTGGGCTGCTCTTCCATCCTGAGCCCTCAGAAGTCTTTGGAATGGTCCAAGGATATTAAAGGAGATTCCTTTCCAAAGAAGATCTGCTGTCACTGCGGACACAGGAAGGGTGGCCTGGAGCCACACGCCCCTGGGAACCCCTGCCTGACACACAGGGCGCAGGAGCCCTGCAGCCCTGCCCCACACAGAGGAGTGGCTAGAACCATGCAGCCCCCAGGGACCCCTGCCCCACACAGAGGGAGGGGAGGCTGGTTTCCATAGATCACTCAGGAGGCTGTCGCTGCGTGTGTCCAAGCACCCAAAAGCCCAGACTTCTCGAACGTTGTGATCCAGGGCTCCCATTCCTTTCTTTTGCCCTCCCCAGCTAATGACAGTGGCAGAGACACGCGTTTCTTGTCAGGCACGTGCTATTGCACCCACCCCCACCGCACACAGCACACGCTGGCAGCTCTCTCTGGCTGAGGCTAGGACGGATATGGGACTAGCTGCTCTGGAGGGTGAGACACACCCCGAGCAACTGGGAGGAGAGTCTGCGCTGGGCACCTCCACTTTGCGGGACTCACGGATTGACTATGGGGGCAGCTGGCATGGCAGGGGCCCTGGGTGTGGCCAGATGATGATGTCAGGCAGGAGCTGGGCCCAGTCCCGGGCATCCCCGTCCTCCACCTGCGTCACTCAAGGTGGCCTGCCCACCCTGCCCTCAGTTTTTTCAGTCTCAGCTGAAGAGATTCGTTACCAACAGGTGCTAGACAGTCCTGTGGGGTTCCCAGCTGTCCTTCCCTACCTGCTGGGAGAGGGACTGGAGCTGCTCAGCTTCAGGGACCAAGAACCCAGAGAAAGCCCCGTCCATGTACACAGCACCCCAAGTAGACACCTCCGCGAACACACGGCCCCCTTGGTGTGGCCCAGGTGCAGGGCTAGGGGCAGGCATACCCTGGAAGCCCCACCTGGTCACCAGCACGGCCCAAGGCGACGCTGGTTTGGGAGAGGGTGGGTGGTCCCTCCGTCTTCTCCAGTGTCTCATCCCTGCCGGGATCCAGGTAGGGATGGTAGCTGGGTCCTGGGGCTGCAGGCCCTTTCCGGACAGCAGGCTTCCCCGCGTGGGCCTCCTGCACAGCCTCGTCCATGCCAGCTCTGCCTTCAGCTTATGCCATGGGTTGGGGCTGGGCCTGTAGCTCTGGTTTCAGGAGTTTGAAGTCTGCTTGGGACTTTGGAGAAGCCCCCCATTTTACAGAGGAAGCCACTGGGGTCCTTGGTTTGGTGAATTCAGCAGTAGAAGCAGAGCATTACCCAGGCCGAGGTCTGACTCTCCCATGCTACCCCAGCCTGGGCTTCACAAGACAACCTGAGTGCTGATGGGAAGGGGCTGGCGAGACCCCAGCTTGGAGGTGGGGTGTAGCCCTCTGCCCACCCAGAGCCACCCTACCTTGCTGGGTGTTTGTGCTGCTGCAAGCCGGGTTTTCTCCATCTGCTCAGAGCCCAGGGGTCTGCCACGCTCACCTGCACCCCTAGCCTCCGCCTGGCAGATGGGCTGTGTTAGCAGGGCCGGGATGGGTGAGGGGTTATGAACCTCCTGGCCACAGCTTTCTACCCTGTGTGCCTCTGTCTCTCCACCAACTGGGTTCCCTCCAGGGAGGCCTGGACCACTGTGATTACCCTCTGTGCCCCAGCTCTTTGCCAGGGCTCTGGTGCAGGTCATGCGTGGCCTTCAAAGACAGAGACAGCCAGCCCAAGCCCCACTGTGCTGCTCACCGGCATGTGAGCTTCTGCTGCAGTTTCCTCATCCACCACGTGGGGCTGGGCCTCAGCGTGCCTTCCGCTGCTGCTGTGGCTCTTCCTCGCTGGGCCTAGGGTGTCCAGGGTAGGAGTCTGGAGGACAGGGCACGGCCTGCCATCCGCTCAGTCTCCCTACATGTCACACTGAGACTGGGGCCAGCAGAGCCTCAGCAGCATAATTTGCAGTCTGCGTTGTGGTGACCTCTTGTAGTTTGCTAAGATTGGGCCGGCCAGGGCAGACGGTTTGCTCCTGCTGGTGGGCCTGCGGCCGAGGGCACAGCCACAGCCTCAGTTTGCTCTGGACAGGAGAGCAGGACACCACCTCCCATGCTGTTGGGGTGCGTTGGGAGGCATGGTGCAGAGCAAGGAGGGAGCTATGAGCTCCGTGCTGCATGGCAGGAGGCAGGCACTTGCGGAGCCTGCTCTGTCCCTCCAAAGAATAGAACCTGGGTCCTTGGCTAGGTCCCACCTGAGCCCTGGGCCACATCCAGGTGTGTTTCTGCCCCGTCTGAGGCCGATTCTGGCGTCCTTAGCCTCTGGTCCTCTCATTCCGAGAGCCGAGGAGTACCCCACGCACTTGGTGCAGGAAGGAGAGGAGGTAAGGGGTGGGTTAGGCCTGGGCCAACCCCACTGGTGGGCCTGGGGTAGCAGCACCCAGGGAAGTGCTCTTTTCCTTCCTGAGAAGCTGCAGGGACTTGGCTCTTGAGGACACTCATCGTAGGAAAGGCTTTTTTTGTTTTCTATTGTGGTGAAGTATATATAACATAAAATTTACCATTCTAACCATTTTTAAGTGTACAGTTCAGTGATATGAAGTACATTCACACTGTACAGTCATCACCGTCATCCGTCTCCAGAACTTTTTCATCTTCCCAAACTGAGCTCTGACCCCATTAAACACGAACTTCCCCTTCCCCTCTCTCCAGCCCCTCACGCCCTCCATCCTACTTCCTGACTACGAATTTGGCTGCTCTAAATAGCAGATCTAAGTGGAATTATGTGATCCTGTCTTTTCACAACTGGCTGAGCATAATGTCTTTAAGGTTCATCCATATTTTATCCTGTGTCAGAATCGCCTTCCTTTTTAGGGCTGAATAATATTCCATCGTCTGTATGTACCATATTTTGCTCATCATCCCTTCATCTGTCGATAGACACTTGGGCAACTCCCTTCTTGCTGTTGTGAATGATGCTACTGGGAACATGGGTGTACAAATATCTGTTTAAGTCCTGCTTTTAGATGGTTTGGGAATATATCTAAAAGAGGAATTTCTAGATCGTATGGTAATTCTATATCTCTTGAGAAACCACCATACTGCTTTCCACAGTAGCTGTACCATTTTACCTTCCCACCAGCGCTGCAGAAGGATTCCAGTTTCTCTACGTCCTGGCTAACATTTCTTCCTGTTTTTTTGGTAATAGCCAGTCTGATGGATGTGAAGTGGAATCTCATTGTGGTATTGATTTGCGTTTCCCTAATGGCTAGCAATGTTCATCTTTTATGTGCTTATTGGCCATTGGTCTGTCTTCTTTGGGGAGATGTCTACTCAAATGTCTGTTGCACATTTTTTAATTAGGTTGGAGTTCTTTATATATTCTGGATATTAATCTCTTATCAGATATATGATTTACAAATATTTTCTTCCATTCTGTGGGTTGCCTTTCACTTTGTTGATACTATCCTTTAATGCACAAACGTTTTTAACTTGCTTTTTTGTTGTTGTTGTTTTTTGAAACAGAGTTTCACTCTTGTTGCTCAGACTGGAGTACAATGGCACGATCTCGGCTCACCGCAACCTCCGCCTCCCAGGTTCAAGCGATTCTCCTGCCTCAGCATCCTGAGTAGCTGGGGTTACAGGCATGTGCCACCATGCCCTGCTAATATTTGTATTTTTAGTAGAGACGGGGTTTCTCCATGTTGGTCAGGCTGGTCTCGAACTCCTGACCACAGATGATCCGCCCACCTTAGCCTCCCAAAGTGCTAGAATTACAGGCATGAGCCACCACGCCCAGCCTAAACGTTTTTAATTTTGATGAAGCCCAGTTAATCTAGTTTTTCTTTTGTTGCCTGTGTTTTGCTGTCATATGCAAGAAATCATTGGCAAATCCAGTATCATAAAGCTTTTCTCCTATGTTCTAAGAGTTGACAGTTTTAGGTCTTATCATTAGTCATTAATCCATTTTGAGTTCATTTCTGTGTATACTATTAGATAAGGGTCCAATTTCATTCTTTTACGTGTGGAAATCCAGTTTCCCCAGCACCATTTGTTGAAGGAAAGACTGTGTTTCCCCATTGAATGTTCTTGACACCATTTGACCATATATGCAAGGGTTGATTTCTGAGGGCTCTTTATTGTATTCCATTGGTCTATATGTCTGTCTTTATGACAGTACCACACTGATTTGACTAGTGTAGCTTTGTAGTTAAGTTTTGAAATCAGGAAATGGGAGTCCAACTTTGTTTTGTATTTGTTTTGGTTTGGGGGTTTCTTTGTTTGTTTGTTTTTGAGACAGGGTCTCACTTTGTCATCCAGGCTGGAGTGCAGTGATGTGAACATGGCTCACTGCAGCCTTGACCTCCCGGGCTCAAGCAATCCTCCCACTTCAGCCACCACAGCAGCTGGGACCACAGGCACTCCACCGTGCCTGAGTAATTTTTTAATTTTTTGTAGAGACAGCATCGCACTGGTTGCAAGGCTGGCCTCAAACTCCTGGGCTCACAGTCCTCCCTCATCGGCCTCCCAAAGTGCTGGGATTACAGACATGAGCCACTCTTTTTTGTCAGGTACTTTGGCTATTCAGGATCCCTTGAAATTTCATATGAATTTTAGATTAAGTTATTCTATTTATGCAGCAAATACTGTTGGGGTTGTGATAGGGATTTCATTAAATCCATAGATTACATGAGCGGTATTTATATCTTAATGATAGTAGATCTTTCAGTTCATGGACATGGGATGATTTTCCATTTATTGGTGTTGTCTTTAATTTCTTCCATCAGTTTTGTAGTTTTTAGTATACAAGTATTTCACTTCATTTGTTAAGTCTCCTCCTAAATATTTTATACTTTTTGATGCCATCAAAAACATAATTGTTTTGTTAATTTCCTTCTTGTATTGTTTGTTGCTAGTGAATAGAAATACAATTGATTTCTTTTAATTTTTATTTTCTTAACATTGTTAAGTTAGCTTATTACCTCTAACAGGTTTTGTGTGTGGGGTGGATTCTTTAGGGTTATCTACATATAAGATTATGTCATCTGAGAAGAGAGATAACTTTCCTTTTTTCTTTCCAATCTAAATACCTTTTACTTATTTTTCTTACCTAATTGCTCAAGCTAGAACTTCCAGTACTCTGATAAATAGCTGTGGCAAAAGTAGTCTTCTTTGCCTTGTTCCCAATGTAGAGGAAAGCTTTCGGTGTTCACCATTGAATATGTTAACTGTGCGTTTTTCATATCTGGCTGTCTTAGTTTGGCCTCTATAACAGACACTATAGCCTGGGTGGCTCAAGCAGCAAGTGTTTATTTCTCACAGTTCTTGAGATCCAAGTCCAAGATAAAGGAGCCAGAAGATTTGGAACTGTTGAGGGCTTGTTTCCTGGCTTGTGTCTCCTCTGTATTTCCCATGGCCAAGAGAGAGAAAATCATCTCTCATGTCTTTTCTTATGAGGCCACCGGTCCCATTCATTATGACTCCACCCTCATGACCTAATTACCTCCCAGAGTCCCCACCTCCAAATGCCATCACATTGGAGATTAGGACTTCAACATGAGTGTCGGTGGAACACACACACATTCAGTCCATAGCAATGGCCTTTATTACATTGAGGTAGTTTCCTTCTGGTTCTAGTTTGTTGAAAGTTTTTATTATGCAGGTGCATTGAATTTTGTCAAATGATGTTTCTGCATCATTTGAGATGATCATATGGTTTTTTTCCTTCGTTCTGTTATTGTGGCATACTACATTGATTTTCATACGTTGAACTATCCTTGCATTCTGGGGATAAATCTCACTTGGTCATGATGCATAATCATTTTTATATGCTGTTCAATTCAATTTGCAAGTATTTTACTGAGGATGTTTTCATCAGAATTTATAAGGGACATTGGTGTGTAGTTTTCTTGTCCTGTCTTTGTCTGACTTTGCTATCAGGATAATGCTGATCTTATAGAATGAGTTAGGAAGTATTCTTTTCACTTCAGTTTTTTGGAAAAGTTTGGGAAAGATTTGTGTTAGTCCCAGGAGAGCCTCTCGGGTCTCAGTATGTACTGGGAGCCTAGTCACAATGCCTTGCAGTCAAGGGTGTCGACACCCAGGCAGCTGCCTGGCTGTGTGGCCCTGAGCAAGGCCTCACGGTGCCTGATTCCTCAACTGTAAACAGAGAGGAATGGTACCCCCTGCCCTGAAGTGGAGAGAAGAATGGTACCCGTTGCCCTGGAGTGAGGAGAGGACCAAATGAGGACGGGGGAGGTAGCAAGGATGCTGCCTGTGCCATCAGCTGGCAACATTTCACGGTGTTCACAGTAGCCGTTGAGGACAGAGGTCACTGAATCTGCACATGGTCACTCGGCTGCTGGTTCCTCACTGGGCACATCCAGACCCCTCTGCCTTCAGAATCCTGCATTTCTGCCTTGCCACATAGGAAAGCCAAGAAGGGGAGGTGGGTTGGAGTAGGTCATGGGGCCCACTGAGCCTTGGGTATCCTGGCAACTGCCTCTTACTTTCCTTGTTCCTCTTGGAGCCTGTCTGGGGAGGCCAGGGCTGTGTCCTTGGAGAATCAGCACAAATGTGCCTGAAGGAAGTAGTTTCAGGAAGCAGGAGGCTCCAGGGCCTGCCCACCCAGGCTGACACCCCTGTACCTTATGGGCCACAGCCAGGGAATCCCAGAGCCTGAGTATGGGAGGGTGGTCCGAAGACCTCTTTTGTCTCCCCCTCCACACACATACACGCACACCCACAAGCCTCCCTTCTTCATGGTGGAGCCTCTCTACTGCCCAGTAACCCGCCCTCTTCTCCCATTTCTCCAGGCCCCAGAGCACTTGTCCTCAGAGGGTCCGCAGCTCCCAGGTGGGAGTGTGACGGTGTCTCTGTCCTGCCTGGGCCACCAACCTACTGAAACTGGTATTATCTTAAGGACAGCCAGCACCTGTTGACTCTAACAGGCTGCCCCAGGGTGAACAAGTTTTTAAAGGTGGCAGGTCCCAGCCGGGCACAGTGGCTCAAGCCTGTAATCCCAGCACTTTGGGAGGCCGAGATGGGC
>NW_016804230.1:322868-370911 GCF_001698545.2 Rhinopithecus bieti | reverse complement strand
TATATATATATATATATATACACACACACATACACACACAAGGTGGCAGGTCCCACCCACCCAGTAGACAGGCTGAGAACAAAGGGGGACCTGAGCACTAGCTAGGGAGAGCCCTCCCCTCCCTCGGGGGCTGTGGCACTTCATGGGCGGGGCCCTGGGCCCTCAATCACAGCCCATCCCGCCCTGTGCCCCCTCTGATGCAGTAGAGTCAGTGAGTTGTTACTGGCCTGGTGCCAGAGCACAGTGCCAGGGCTGGGCAGAGGGCGTGTATGACAGAAGAGCCACGTGGGGTCTCATAAGGAGGCTGTCAAGTCCAGGCTCAGGTTCCATGGGCCCAGAGGCTGTGACGTGAAGGACAGTGCTTCATGGAGTTTGGGGCAGGTTTCCAGCAGAGGGTCTGGGCCAGCAGGGCAGGTGCAAAGAGGAGAAGGCAGGGCCCTGCTCTCAAGGAGGCACAGAGCCAAGCCTACTGGCTTCAGGGCCCAGGAATAGTACCATCATGGTGCCCCTGTCTGTGTCCCTGCAGTGTGGTCTCAGCATGGACCCCCAACCTGTGGCCAAACCATTGCCCTGGGATGTTTAGCAGGCCTGGGTCAGCTTCTGCCTGGCTCAGCATGGCCATTCCGCACCTAGAGGCTGACCACAGGACTAACTGGATCCCATGTGGCCACAGACCCTGCTCACATAGCACTGGCCTCTTAAGCTGGTGGTTAATCCCACCTTCCTCAACCCCCAGAGGACCCCCAAAACAGGTGCTTGGTATAAATGTAACTCGCCTTCCGGTGAAAGCACTGGTGACCTGAGGCCACCTGATGGCCTCTCTTTGCCCTCTGTCCCCGTGGGCCCCAAAGAGTCTGGGAGCATGTTCCTCCTCTGGCTCGGGGCCCCCCAGGCCTGAATGCCATCCACACCAGCCCCCTGGTTTTACTAAACATCCCCCAAGGCTGTGGCCCCGGGAAGCACCCCTCAGGACCATGGTCTGCTGCTGCTCTCCCTCCAACTTCGGAGGTCCCCTCCCCTCCTGGGATATGAGGAACGGTGGTTTCTGGGAAATCTGGAGCCACCCCAGTGTTCGAAAGGAAAGTGCCCAGCAGATGGTGGCAGCCACCACCACCCCTCAGACTAGCTTTACTCCTGGCTTTAGGGAGTGACGGTCATGCTTCATTCCAGGCCTCAAAGCCTTAGCCATTCCCAGGCCTTGCTCTGCCCAGGCCCAGGCTGGCCGTTGGGCAGGCTAATGGGGAGCCAGGCCAGAAAAGGAGAAAAGCGTCACATTGTGTGACTCGCCGGTGGCTCAGAGCAGTCTGTGCCTGGGAGCGGTGTGCTTCTGCAGGAGACAGGGTGTGCGGGCGGGGCACTGGAGTGCCTGGCTGGTTTAGGGTGTGCGGGTGGGGCACTGGAGTGCCTGGCTGGTTTAGGGTGTGCGGGCGGAGTGCCTGGCTGGTTTAGGGTGTGCGGGCGGGGCACTGAAATTCCTGGCTGGTTTGGGTCCCACTGTGTGCAGAGCAAGGCCTGGCCTTTGGGAGGGAGGCCCGGTGTGGAGGAGCAGAGCAGGGACCAGCTCCACCGGGCCCGTGGGTGGAACCACACAGGCTGCGGGCAGGTGGGGGCCGCAGCCATGCCAAGGACCCCAGACCCAGGATGGTCTCCAGGGCCCTTTTGCAGTAGGACTGGCAACAGAGTTGGAGAGGCGGCCAAGTGGGAGGCCCGCCTGGGCTCACCCTGCCCGCTGCCCTCCCCCATGCCCCATGTCTCAGGTGCCCTCCTGTGAGTCGAGCCGCCTTTTCCAGCAGGAGCCCGTCAGCTGATAGCACCCCCGCCTGCCCTTCCTGCTGCCCTTGTTCCTCTGCCCACCCCCGTGGCCTTGTGAGTCATGCCCTCTCCCCTCCGCCCCGTTCCCCCCGTGCCATTTGCCCTGGCCTGCGGCACACTGAATGCCCTCAATCTGGAGCCTCTGCACGGGGCACTGACCTCCCTGCTTCCTGCAGCCCTTGCTGGGCTGTCCCTACCCACTCACATGCCCGCATGCCACGGCCTCCCTGTGAGCCTGGCCGCCCTCCCCGAGGCAGGGGTGGGTCCTCCACCACCCTCCACATCCTCGCCGGGATGCCTGGCTGGTCCCTTCCAGCTTCTGCAAAGCAAGGTCCCAGAGCGCCGGGGTGAGGAGCACAGTCTTCTCCAGTACGTGTCTCGGCCTGGGTTGTTCTATGTCCAGACTGGTGTGGGCATCGCTGCCCTGAGAAGGTGTTGGGTAGATAGCTGGGCCTGGAGCACAGGGCCCACCTCACCTCCTCAGGAGCCCAGCCACAGTTAGAGCCGCTCCAGGCTGGGATCCTGCCAGGCATGGGCGCCATGGAAGGGCACACATGGTGTGAGTAGACCCAGACTGCCTGGCATGGACCCTCTGGGCACCCCTCTCCCCACACCTTCACCAGGTGGTCTCTGGCACTGGGAGGGCCTAGAGCTGGGCAGGGCCGGGAATCCCTGGCACTCTCTGGGCCCTGTCCCCGGCCTCAATTCAGCCTCCTCACTGTTGCCCTGTGCCGCCTCCCCTGCCGGCTGCATCCAGGCCCCTCTTCTGGCATCCAGGGGCTTTCTCCTGAGCCGGACCCTTCCCCACACAGCCACCCTGGGATGGAGGAGCTTGTCAGGGTCTCCCCTGGGTGGGCCTCGAGAAGAGTGTGCATTCAGAGGAGCCTGCCAGCCCTGAGCAGGGAGGGTGTGGGACGGAAGGAACGGAGGGCAAGAAGCACCTATGGGGAAGCATGTGTAGGCTCTTGGGGAAGAGCCTGTGGAGAGACACCCGGCAGGCTACAGGGCCGGCGCCCCGCACAGCTGTTAGCCACATCCTTGCTGAGTTGCCTCTATGAGGTCTGTCCAGGGCTTCCCCGTGGAAGGAGGAGGGGCCAAGTGATGGAAAGCAGCAGGACTGGTATGAGGCAGCAAGAGCCCCAGGCTGGAGAGGCCATGCCAGGTGAGGCACACAGCCTGTGCCCTGGCTCCCTCGAGGTCCACCTTGCCCAGGCAGAGTGTCAGCCTGTGGAGGGCCAGGTCCTGCAGCCAGGGGCTCTCCCTCAGGGGCTCTCCCTCAGGCCCTGCTGAGCCCATTTAGAAGCCAGCTGCTCCCGCTGACGCACCTGCTGAGCTCACCCAGTGCCTGGGGCCCTCCCTGCCAGAGGTCTAGCCCCCAGGAGACACAGTGAGGATCCAGACTGAGGAGGCCACTGCTTCCTCCTGCCACTCTGGTGCCATGGCCACCCCAAACCTCCGGGACTCACACCTGACTGAGCGCAAACCCTTAGCCCTAACTATGGGGTGCTCTGGACCCAGGGCAAGGGCAGCGGGCAAGAAAAGTAGCCCTCCCCCATGCCGGGACTCCGGCTGTCTGAGAGGGTGTGTAAAGCCCCCAACCTAGTAATGCCTTCCTGGAGTACTCAGTAAAGACAAGAAGGACAGGCAAGGGGACTCTACTGGGAGTTAGGTCCCTAGTTCCTCCTTGTTTTATTGTGTCAGCTGAGATTCCCAGTGCATGCAGAGTTGCCTCAGAGAGAGCGGACATCTTTGTCCTATTCGTGATCTTAGAGGGAATGCATCTGACTCTTCCTCATGGGGGCCTTGCTTGCTCTAGGTTTTGGGGATGCTTTATCAAATTAAGGAATTTTTTTTTCTTCGAGACAGTTTCACCCTTTTGCCCGGGCTGGAGTGCAGTGGTGTGATCTCCGCTCACTGCAACCTCCACCTCCTGGGTTCAAGCGATTCTTGTGCCTCAACCTCTTTATAGGTGCGTGCCACCATGCATGGATAATTTTTTTTTTTTTTTTTTTTTTGTATTTTTAGCAGAAATGGTGTTTCACCATGTTGGCCAGGCTGGTCTCGAACTCCTGACCTCAAGTGATCTGCCCCCCTCAGCCTCCCAAAGTGCTGGGATTACAGGTGTGAGCTACCACGCCCGGCCAAATTAAGGGACTTCTATTCCTAGTTTCCTGAGAGTTTTTATTATGAATAGTGTTTTTAGCAGATGCTTCTTAGACATTTACTGAGATCTATAGTCTGTTGCTGTGATGAGCCACATGTATGGATTTTCTCCTGTTAAGCCATCCTTGCATACCTGGGGTTACTAAGTATGGTCATATTGTAATATCTTTTATGTGCTCAGTTGGGTTGGATTTGATAACATTTTTGTTCAGGAATTTTTGTATCATATTTGAACTCAGTGAGCTTAGCAGATCTGTCCACCAGGCTGCAATTTTCCTCTCTTTTGCGTTTTTCCAACTTTGGTATTGGGACTATGTTGGCCTCATAGAATGAATTGGGGGTGTCCACTGCTTTACTGTTGTCTAGGAGGGTTTGCTTACAAAATCTGGTTCTTTTAAAACTTGGTAGAAAGAGCCTGGCATTTTCTTTGTAGGAATTTTCCCCTAACTTTTGTCTTGAAAATGTCAGACTTACAAAGTCATTGAAATAGTAGCAAAATGAACCTCATGCCTTTCACGGAGACCCACTGCCTGTTAACACTTTGCAATATTTGTGCTTGTGAGTGGGTGCTCTCGCTTGCTGTTTACATATATGTGTATCTGTAGATACATGTGTACTTTACATGTGTATTTATATAGGTAGTCATATACATGCTTTTGCATTTTAGTAGAAACATTTGAAAGTAAGCTGCAGACATTTCCTCAATATTTTAGGAAGATTTTAAACTACTGCTTTGATTTTTGCTTTTTGAGACTGTTGGGCTATTTGTGACTTTTATATTTGGACATTTTACACAAATAATTTGACAGTTATCCTCTCTTTGTCTCTTACATGTTCTCCTGGTGCCTCTGACCTGTGGTTGGTGAAAGCAGGTAAGTCTGTTCCGGCAGCTTCCTCTCTTTCCCTGCCAGCTGGGGTGGGCCCATCCTCACACCGGGCGTCATGCTGTGCCTCTAGGAGGCATATTGTCTTGTCTTGTGCAAGGAGGAAACAGATGCCAGATGCATTCCTTGGGGAACTCGTCAGGGCCACACAGCTGTTGGGTGGCAGATCCCTTAGCAAGTGGGAGACCTGTTTCCTGGTGCTGCCAACGGCACACCGGGTTCCCCTGGGAGCCGCGTGCTGCTCATCTCAGGGACCATGCATGTGGGTGAGCAGCAGACATGCCTTGTGGCCTATGAAGTCAGACACCTCTGGTATCTGGGAGGCTTTGGCTGCAGAAGGATCTCTGAGTCTCCATTTGCCCATCTGCAGGGGGGATCTAATAGTGGCGACCATACCGGGGTTGCTGGAACAAAATGAGCAAAGTGCTTGATGGGGGGCCATAAAATGGCTGGGGGAGTCCTGGTTCTGGAAGAGTTGGCATTCCCGAGTCCCCAGGGTCACTACTCAGGTGACAGCTTTCTCAGTGCATCACCCGGAGCTGTCGCCCTTCCTGTAAGCAGAGCCAGATCAGCAGGGCCATGGGAGTGTAGAGTTGGATGCTGCAGTTAGCTTGGGCACAGAATGGCTTATCTCTGCGTTATGCTGTTTAGGCTCTGAATTTCTCTGGGGAAAAACAGTCTACATTAAAGAGTGTGCAAGGCCATCTCTCCCCAGCCCCCTCTGTGTTTATATGGACTCGGGGGTTGAGGGGGCAGGCGTCGTCGGCCCCTCTTCTCTGCAGAGAGGCTCTGTGGGGTCATACGGGTGAGAACCAGGAGGGCTTTGCCTGGGACCCTGAGATGAGTTGCTGTAGGACATGGCACCTGCCACTAGCTGTGGGCTCAGCAGGAGGTGGAGCCTGGAAGGGTCCCAGGGACCCCCCCAGTGATCCTTAGATGAGCTCTCGCCCTCCTGACCCCAAGAAAGGCTGATGACTGGTGATGGTCCTGTGGCTTTGGAGATGTCCTGAGAGGCTGCTGGGGGGCCCTGAGCCTCCCAGGCCTCCCTGACTCTCCTGCCTCCTGTGAGAAAGTCAGGTTCGATCGTGTACATTATCCTTTTGTTTGTGTGTTTGTTTTCTAATACATGATTGGTTATATAAAACTGGAAAAATACAGACAAAGAAAAAATGGCCCAGGGCACTAGGCCCAGGGAGAAGCCATCTTCACACCTGGTGCAGGTTGCATTTCTGCTCCGTCTCTGCAGTTCATGTGTTTTCCAGAGTTGGCAACAGTCTGTACCCACAAGCTTTGATGTGGATCTTTTGCTCACTGCACGTGCAGAAATGAGCTCCTGTGTTAATGCAGAGTCCCCGCCCCAGAAAGGGCTGTGCTTTTCTACTGCCATGGAGTCACTGGGCATAGGTATCAAGTCGTGCCGGTTGGTCTCAGGGCCCTGAGCACTTTCTCACCTGGGAGGGGCAGTTTCATAGCTGGGTACGAATACTACACACCCCGGCAGGACCTGACACTGCCTCCAGCCTCCGTCTCGGGCCTCCACGTCTCTCTCTCTGGGCCCAAACAGCCATGGTGGGTGTGTAGTTACAGCCTGTGAGGAAGGGGAAGGGCCATGTGAGTCCCCGCAGTAGCCTCAGCAAAAGGCCTGGAAGCAGAAGGAGTGAGGAGTGAGCCCCAGAGCTCTTGGCCAGGGCAAGAGGAGGCCACAGCTCTGGAGACAGGTCTCAGGCCGAGCCAGCCCACCCTAGCCGGCTGCCCTGCTACTTGACTGCGCGCCCTGGGAAGAAGCCCGGCACCGTCACCTTCCCCGGACCCGGAGGTATGAGTGTGTGCGTTCAGGCAAAAGGGACATCTCGCCTGCCGGTGTCAGAAGCCAGAAAGTGCCAGGCGGGCAGGCGTGCAATATGAATGGGCAGCCTTCATGCCCGGCGAGCAGCCCCGCAGGGCCCTCACGCCCTTGCTGAAGCCCTGCCTTGGAGCGGCAGGCAGGAGAATCTGAAGGGCAGTGGGACACAGGTGAGGAGGTGGTCCTCACCCCTTCTCCTCATGGACGAGCTCAGCAGAGCCCCATTCCAGGTGTCCAGTCAGCAGCATCTGGGGCCAGACTGCCCACAGCCATTCTGGGCTTTTTGACAGGGGTCAAGCTCCCAGAAAGCCATCCGCCTGTTCTCCCCTCATTGAAGAGGGCTGGTGGAGAGCACCCCTGGACCCGGCGTCTCTAGCTGGCCCTGCTGGGAGGACGTTGCCAGCACCTCCTCTTGTGGCCCTTACGCTGGGGGTGACTTCTAGGACCTCCAGCAGTCACAGCCTTACCTGACACCTGCCAGGTGGGGGCGGTCCTAAGCCTCACATCCCAGCCCTCTGCCCAGTTCTCTGTGCACCCCCATTTCAGTGCTGTTGGAGAAGCAGCCCATCAGGGGGCCTGCTGGGGTCTTGTTCACCCTCACCGAGTAGGGAGGCAGCTGTCCCTGCCCGTAGTTGGGAAGTACATCTCAGGGGAAGAGGCCTCGCCTGCACCTTCTCTGGGGAGTGCCCTGGGCCCTGGGCATATCCACGGAGGTGGCTCTTGCAGGGGGACTGCCCTGGTCAGGAATGGCAGTGACCATTCCTGGGGCCAGGAGGGTTGGGCGCTTCCTTCCCATCTGTGCCTCTGTGGAGGTGTGGTGGGTGTGGCCTGCGCAGCACCTCACAGTGTGTGTCCGCCTCATGGCTCAGCCTCCCGCTGCCCCAGAGGGTTCCTTCTCAGGGCCCAGTGAGATCATGCAGGTCAGGGGGCTTTGAAGGAAAAGCTTTGGGCTCCCCCCAGCGTGGGGCCTCTGCTTCCTGGTGCCTTGCTCCCCAAGGGGAAGATGGGGTGTTTCAGGCTCTTAGGAGGCATTCAGAGGGGCCTCCTGCCTTGGGGAATGCTGTTCCCCAGGCCACCAGGTGGGGCTTTGGTTTCTCTATCTGGGAGGGCACAGCTTTACAGGGGGCAGGGCGTATCCTGGCCAGCAGCCTGCTCCGTGTTCTGAAACCTTTGCTGACCTTGTTGGGAAAGCCTGCACAGATTTTCACCCGCCTGCAGACATTGTGAGGGAGGAGCTGAGAAGGTATTTCCTAAACCTACACTAATAAAGCCTTTTGTTTTTTATTTTTTGACGAGTCAGTATTTTTAAACAAGGTCAGAAGTTTTCCTTTTTCCCACCATTTAATAGCAGGGTCCTGTCCTTGAAACCGTGAACTCATTTCCTCTTCTGACCGACCCGTGCACTTGCATGGCCTGCAAAGCCTGGGCGTGCAGTGCAAGCTCCCAGGGGCCCTCCCCGGCTTCCTGCATGTCCTCTGCTACTCTGCAGGTTTGTCTGAATTCACCCCCCGGCCCCCTTGCCAGGCCTGCTACTCCTCGTCCTCCAGTCTCCTGACCTGGAGTCTGATGAGGCCCCTGACCCCCCTCTCCCTGGCGCTTGCTTGCCTGGGCCTTTAGTGGCCATGTTCCCGTCCCTCCGGGATGCTGTGAGGGCAGGACCCTGGCTCCAGCCTGCAGACCTCGGCCGTGATAGACCCCCCTGGGAGGGAGGAATAGGAATGGCAGATGGGATGGGACTGGGACAGGGACTGTGATGAAGTGAGGTCACACAGTTCACACCTGCTGCACCTGCTGGGGACAGGGACAGATGTGGTGAGGTCACACAGTTCACACCTGCTGCACCGCTGGGGACAGGGACTGTGACGAGGTGAGGTCACACAGTTCACACCTGTACCTGCTGGGGGCCCCCACGCCTGTCCTGGGCTGGATGAGCCCTCACCCCTGCAGGGTGTTGTAGGCTATAATGCTCTCTACATATGCGACACACCAGATCCTTGCCAGCCTGGGAAGTGGGTTTCTGTCTACCTGTTTTATGGAGGCAGTTCCTGGGGCTCAGAGGGGCCAGGTGACTATCCCCAGGCCACACGGGATAGCTGGAAGAGCAGGAATCCCACCTGTTCCTCCATCTGACACTGGGACCTGTGTCCCCTCTGACTGTCTCATCCACTTCCTCAGCCCCCTCGCTGGACAGAGCTATTTTGGGGCAGACGGCACCTGTCCCACTGCCGGCCTGAGGGTGGGGTGGAGGCCCTCAGCTCCCAGCACCACCCATCAGTGGAAAAAGGCCCTGGCCCATGGGCATGGTTGCCCAAGCCGGCGGGGAGCAGTAACTGGCAGGCAGGGACACCCACCACGGGTGGGGAGACAGTGTATGGACCCCCAGGCAAGAGTCAGCCTGGGAGGGTGGAGGCAGAGGCAGGGGTGCCGCAGATGGGCCTTCCCTCGAGCCTCACGGGCCCAGGTGCTGGTCAGACAGTCCTGCCCATCCCCCAAGACCGCCCCGGTCCTGGAACCTTCCCTGCACAGTGCAGCTGAGCCCTCAGGGTAGCAGAGCTGGGCCTAGCAGCAGGCGTCCAGGTTAGCAGCTTGACTGTGAGGTGGGACGAGGCCTTGGGAGACTGGGTGCACAGGCGCCCAGTGCAGGGCAAGGCAGGGCCTCACGCTGCTGGGCCCCAGTGGGGTCTGTGGACCCTGCTGCCAGGGCAGGCCAGAGAGGGAGCCACCTGCCCTGCCCGTGAGGGGAGTGGGGAGCACCCAGAACCTGGGGGCTGCCTTGTTCTCCCCACCTCCATACCACATTCAAGGGCATGGGACAGAGGGGTCAGACTTCCACCAGACCCCTGGCCGGGAGGCCACAAAGAAGAAGGGTAGAGCCCAGAGAGCGTGGAACACGCATCTCCCTGACTCCGGGAAACAGGCTAGATGGGGGCTGCGGCCCCAGGGCCTGGCTGGTGGTCGGTGACCTAAAGCATGCAGTAGGCACTCCATCAGTGCGTGTTCTCTGGCATGCCGCCTGTTTCCTGGAGGCCAGAGGTCGGGTCACAGCACAGGGTGTTCTGGTGAGGCCCAGGCACCAGGCTTGCCAGCGGGGCCGCAGTGGTGGCATCGTGGATGCCTCCAGGGAGGAGTGCTTACCAGGAGCACTGGCAGGTCCAGAAAAGCTGAGCTCAGCATTTAGGCCCAAACCACCAGGTGGGGGATGGGAGACTGCAGCCATGGGGTGCCTCTCCCTTTTTGGCTCTGGCCCTGGGAAACTCACAACCTCTCAGGGGCTCAGTCAGCCCCATTGTTAAGAGGGACAGTGGGGCCGGGCACAGGGGCTCGTGCCTGTAATCCCAGCACTTTGGGAGGCTAAGGCAGGTGGATCACCTGAAGTCAGGAGTTCAAGACCAACTGGGCCAACTTGGCAAAACCCCATCTCTACTAAAAATACAAAAACTAGCCAGGTGTCGTGGCACGGGCTTGTAGTCCCAGCTACTCGGAAGGCTGAGGCAGGAGAATCGCTTGAGCCTGGGAGGCAGAGGTTGCAGTGACCAAGATCACGCCACTGCACTCCAGCCTGGGTGACAGAGTAAGACTCCGTTTCAAAAAAAAAAAGAGGGATGGCACCTCCACAGTGTGGTAGGTGCTGCTGTGTGCACAGCACCTGGGGCACAGGGATGAGTAACTGGGGCACAGGCTGGTATGTGCCCATGGGCGTAATGTGGGAGAGATGGCAGAGACTTGGGGCCTTGTGTGACTGAGGACAGGTGGCAACAGGTGGGAGGGTGGCAAGAGAAGGCCCCTAGCGTGGGGGGCTGCCTGTGGATGAGGGGACCAGGTGCCTGTGTTGGCAACCTGGGCACAGAGGCCATTGGAGGGTGAAGCCGAGATGCCTAAGCCGGGTGCCCCTGCCCTCGCTGAGCACCTAGTTGCAGACATGGCTGCAGGAGCCTGAGAGCAGAGTCCAGCCAGGAAGCCTACATCCTTGCAGGAAAGCCCCCAGGAACAGGGCAGGCAGGAGGATGGCTGCGGGGCCCTGGAAGTGGGGCGAGGGTGTGGGGCTGCCCCATGGGTCTAACTCAGTCCTGCTCCAGCTCCGTCCAGGCCTGTGTCCCTCGGCAGGTGAGAGGGCCACCCAGCCTCCATTTCTTGACCTAGAATGTGGGGTTTACAGCTGTGGCATTCGTTTTTGCCATTTTTATATCCAAATCGCCACAGTCCCGGGAGTCAGTTGCATTTTAACCCAGGCCTGCAGTGGGAGAGGTGTTTCGGCAGGAGTGACGACAGCTCTGGAACTCAGGAAGCCACCAAGAGCTCCCTGCATCTTCCTCAGGAAGGAGCTGAGGTCTTCCTGCCAGCAGGCACCTCACACACAGGGGTTGACCCACACCCTGACAGCCTGGCCAAAGCCCACCCCTGTCACTCCTATAATGGGGGAGGGAGAGGTGAGGCCGAGGCTGCAGAAGGCATGCTCGTGAGGACCAGGACGTGGGGCCCAATACCCTCCAGCTCTCACACAGTTCCAGGTGTAAGTGGCACTGCTGGAGGCCACCACCTCGCCTGAGAGACCTGGCCCAGGGTCACCTCCTCCACGGACACCTCGCTGGCCGCTCCGAGTGGAGCAGACCGTCTCACAGCGTAGCTGCACAGTAACTCCTAAACCACCACGTCCTTTGCCAGGGCTCACTGGGACTGCTCCCCATCATGTGGGGTCCCTGCCACCAAGGAAGAACTAGGCCAGTGGGGAGACAGAGATGTGAGTACTGCTAAGCCCTGGGGCTGGAAACCTACCAGGGTCCCTTCCGTCCAGACAGGGAGCTGCTGCAGTGACAGAGGCCTACAGTGCCCCCAGCTGTGAGCGGATTCCTGTGCAGTGCCCCAGAGCTCCTAAGCAGTCACCCGGGGGCTCTGGGCACACTGTCCCAGCACTGTGTTGGGGAGCCGTAGAGTCCTGGCGTTTTTCACCTGCAGGAAAGTGGGCTCACAGGGGTGGCCTGCCCAGGACACACAGCTGTGGGCCTGGAGCCAGGTGCTTGGAATCTGATAGGACAGCTGGTTTTTATTTGCTGGAGGGGTGACTTTGGAGGTGGAACTGAGTGGGTCAAAGTGGAGATGAGAGCCCCCTGGCAGTGAGGACGGAGTCAGTGAGCCCCTCCCCAGGGTGTCTGGTCCCCTGAGGTCCAGAGGCCCCAGATGTGGGGCATTCGGCACCGCCTGCGTTAGGAGCTGTGGCCTGCAGCACTTGGAGCCCAACATGCAGGGCTGGGCTGTGCGCCCTGGGCACGCTCAGGCTTCCGGACTAGGCCCTCTGCTCCTCCGCAGTGCCCAGCTCCCCTCCGGGTAGGAGCTCCTGGCAGGCACAGGTGTCTCCCCTGGATTCCAGGCCTCCAACTAGCGGGAGTTGGAAGGGGCCAGGGCAGTTGCAGAGGCACAGAGGTGGGGTTCAAGCAGCCTTGTCCCCGCCCTGCCACATCCTGCCTTGCGGGGTCACACAGACCTGCCCCTCACATGCCCTCCTGCCTCAGGGTCTCTGCCCATCTGGCTTCGCAGCAGGGGCTGGTAGTGCTGTTAGGACGCTGGCCGAGCTGCCCTCAGCTCCTCAGGCCACAGCCCAGCTCTGCACCGGCAGTGTTTTCAACCATCTGCCCCGGGCCGGTGGGGGCTGGGGGGCTGGGAGGGATCAGAGAGACCCTGTCCAGGAGGCTGGAGGGAGGCCCCCCCAGCGAGCCACAGCGAGGTGCCACCAGGTTGGGCCAGAGTCCAGGGCTTCAGCTCTGTCCCTCTGGTGCCGCTAGACAGCCGCAGCTCCTGTTTAAAGTGGTTCGGCCCGCTCCTGCTACGTCTTCACCGCAGGGCTGAGGGTGGTTTTTTCTTTATGCGAACACTCTGACTCTTCACTGATTCACTGTGCTCTACGGGCTGTGTTTTTTGTTCCTGGTCAGAAAACACCACTCTGGCCACAGTTTGGGCATTGGTCAGCAGGGCGTCCTGAGCAGCATTGCTGGACCATCGTATCTGCGTAGCTGCCGGGAACTGGTCAGTCTGCCCTTCCCAGCCCGGAGGCTGTGGCTAGGCAGGGAATAGTTCTCTTCAGTCAGTCACAGCCTGGGTCCAGGTGGGTGTGGACTCCCATCCCAGTGCCGCCCTGACCAGCCATGTGGCCTGGGCTAGTTACTGAACCTCTCCAGGTCTCAGTTTCCTCATCTGCAAAATGAGAATAATTCATGCCTGTGGGGTGACTGGGTAAAGCACCAAGAGTTCAGTAAATTAATAATTCAGTTACTCCTGAGCCCAGGCTGCTGCCAGGCCCCCCTGGCCTCGCCCGGGAGCCCAGCCTCTCCTCTCATTCAGGTCCTTGGTGTATCTCCCTGAATAGATGGATTAGGTTCAGAGGCCAAAACGGGGCAGCAGTTTATTTTTTATTTCCCTCCCTTTGGAAGGGAGCCCAGCATAAGCAGACCAGGCTGGGGGAAAGCCAAGGAAGCACCAGGAACCCAGGCTCTTTCTCTTCGCTCTGCAAAGTGAGGATCCTGCTTCGTGGTCCGAGGTGACTGCTGGTGCTCAGCAGTCACATCTGCTTCCCAGTCAGCAGGAGGAAAACAGGGCAAACAAGGCTGTCTCTAAGGACATCGTGATGGTCAGTCACACAGCCAAACCTGGCTGCACATGATCTCCTGGGCGTCTTCCTCCTCAGGGACTTTCTGCAGTTTTCTAAGCCTGTCTCTTGAGGGCCACGTGAGCACAGAGCCCTGTACCACCTGGACTCCCTTCCCACCCATCTGTAAGAATTCAGCTCCCCTGGGTGAGCCAAGAAGGCGCCCCCGCCCCCCATGCCACACTTTGCTGGAGGTAGGCAGCGCAGGAGCAGCGTCATGAGGCCAGCGGGCACCAGCTGGCCAGTCCTGTCCAGACCCCCGTGCCTCTGTCTGCCAGAGGGGGCAGGGCACGGAGATGGGCCTCAGGCCCTTGATGCTCCTTTCACTGCCCAAGGGACTAGCTTGAGGCTGGAACCTCAGCTGACCAGCCTCCAAGCCCAGCCCACGCTTGAGGGGCTGGGTGGCCTTGGCCTCTCTGGTGTTGCTTCCTCATCTCTCCAGCTGGGACACGCCCAGGCTGTCAGGTCACTGGTGAGGGGCTCCCTGGGGTTGGGTCAGCCTCGCCTGTCCATCCGGGTGTCCTGCCAAAGGTCCCATCAGCTGTAGGCTCTGCCTGCCCTGTGTGTGTCCTGAGGCGAGGGGGGGCTCTCTGGAAGGAGTGTGGGCAGCACAGCCTTCCCAGGAAGCACGTGGGCGAGGACTGCCCCGTGTCCACACAGCACCTGACCACTGATGTCATGGGGCCTCTCTCCAGACCTGGGTATGTTTGGAAGCAGATTGAGTTAATGAAAAAAAAAACTCACAACTCTTCTGCAGACGTTACCAAGAAGGGACAGCCTCAGCCCAGCATTTTCTGTGCTGCATTTGGAGAGGGGCTCCCCAGCCTGCTGCTGCCAGCTCAGAACTTGATGATCTGGGTTTTTCTGCAGGCAGAGGGGAGGGGCTGCCTGCCCTCGGGCCAGGCCAGGCCTGTGCTGCGGCACTGGGTCAGGTGCAGGCACACCCGCACAGGGTCACACCAGAGTGATGGGGAAGCCGTTCCCTCTCAGGCAGTGGCTCACATGCCTGTGCCTCCTGGGAGCGGTTCGTCTCCTCTGGGCTGTCTCCCCACCCTCACCCTCCTGGGCCTGCAGCTGCCCCCTCTCAGAGGGAATGACACCATGGACAGCCAGCCCGGCCTTGTGGCCCTGGAGAGCCGCGCCTGAGGGCCCCTTCCTGCCACAGGAAAGAGGAGGCGGCCACCCGCCCCACGTGGGGTGCTCAGCAGCTTCCACCCCACAGTGGGACTTGGAGCCAAAATCAGACTTCCACTTTTTCTAACAAACTGAGCAGAAGCTGGGCTGCTTGGTGCTGTCAGGGGCATAGGCACCAGGGGCCCCTGGTGGGGTTGGCAGCAGGCAGTGCTGATGAGGGTGACGGTGGTGTGTTACGCCGTGAGCTCCCCGTTTTGGCATCCTCCTAAAGGTTGTCATTTCCTTCCTGTGATGAGGACCCAGGCCTCAGGGAGGCCCGGCCGCTTTCCAGAGAGAACCATCCTGGTGCCCTGTGGTGTCCCATGGGCCTGGGGCAAGGCCGGCAGTCAGGGCAGGCTGGGGTAGCAGGTGCCGTTGCTGAGTGCCGCCAGGTGCTCACGCAGCCCTCGGAGGAATGTTCTCCCAGGTTGTCTCTCTGAATTTCTGATGCCCCTTGGAGTCCAGGTTTGGTTTTGTTTAGAGACAGAGTCTCGCTCTGTTGCCCAGGCTGGAGTGCAGTGGCAATCACAGCTCACTGCAGCCTTGAACTCCTGGGCTCAAGTGATCCTCCCACCTCAGCCTGCAGGCAGCTCGGACTGCCCGGAGGTGCGCACCACCATGCCTTGCCTGGAGTAGGGTTTTTAAAACTAATCATTGAGATGCGACCTTCGTGGTAATGGCCTCTGTCCTCATCGTGGGACCCCTGGTCCCTGGGAGATCCAAGCACACTGTTGGAAGAGAGGACTTTCGGAGTCCCTCTCAGAGCTTCCCTCATCACACCATGTCCTTGTCCTCGGGGGCTGGAATGTGACAGGCATGCTTGTTGCTTCACTGAAGCCGACCCCCCAAGGACTCTTCTCTGAGCCACGGAAAACCATTTTCTTCCAGTAACTGAGTCAGAAGAAATGCAACAGTATTTCTTAGAAAAAAAAAAAGTTCTGTCATTCTGACTGTAAATGGCAGCGTCCTCACCCACAATTAGGGAGCTTCCCCTCTGCTGGCACTGGTAGAAAAATGGCCATTGTTTCAGGATCTGAGTTTAGAAACGTGCGGGTTAGACCCTTGTTTCATGGATCCCACCCCCGCACCCCCATCAGCTTCGGGCATGGGAGGGGAAGGGCACACCCTGGACAAATGCAATGCAAGCAGGACTGGCGCGGCTGGCCCCGTGTGATGGCCCCTTTGCACCCTACACCCTGTCCCAGGCAGCAGGGAGGCTTTTGTGATCTTCATTATTTCATAGACATCATTCCTTCTTGGGCCAAATGTCCTATTAGGTTGTTTATGTAATATTTAAGTACAGACAGTATAGAAATAGATAAAGAAAACGTTATGGTCACATTTGGGCTTATGGGTTTTCACTGAGCTCTCAACTCCTATCAGTTTAAACATTTTTATAGTAAAATGCTGAAAAAAATTCATTATCTCACTGCTGAGACAGCCACTGAATAGTCCATTCCTGTCTGGGTGGTGTTTTTTCTGAGCATGTATGTATCTTAAAACCATGACCACAGAGTGCTGTTGTCCTGCACATTGGAAGGGGATAGACCCTTGCTCGTGGAACCCCATGGTCAGCTCCAGGGGTTGGTGCAGGCATTTCTCCATGTCTTCATGTCTTGTTGGCACCCCCGCCGTGGGCTGCAGGACCATCCACTGTGTGCCTACCGTCAGCCTCCACCTGCATGACCATGACTCCCTGTGACGGCTCACGCTCCAGTGCACACCCTCTGAGGCGGCCCTGCCATGTCTCAGCCCTTCCCTCCAGGGCCAGCACCTTCCTAGAGGTGGAGTTTCTGCACCAGCCCCTCACCAGGCTCGAGTCTCCTGTGCCCCTCCTTCCCCACCCCAGCTCTGGACTTCCCACATGCCCTGAACCAGGTTTGAAGTCTCATTTCTGGCTGGAGTCCTGAGCTTCCGGAAGGCAGAGTCAGCAATAAGAAGATGCAGGCATGAGTTTGGGTCAGAGCAGCACTCAAAGGCAGAGGAGACAAAATGAAGCTCCCTGCAGCCATGGGCGTGAGCCACTGGAGGAGCGAGGGACAGGTACCGTGGGCTGCAGGGCCCGGCCTGGCTGATACTGGCCTCACCGGTTACCTGCCTGTCCCGCCCTCCTGCCTGGAAGACACTCGGAGCTCATGGGCTGTACCTGTAGGATTTTCCCGGGGGTGCTCTGTGTTTGTCCCAGACCAGATCAGGCCAGGTCTAAGTTTATCCTGTAAGAATCCAGACTCTGGACTTTAGAACTCGCCACGCCCTGACAGCAGGGCCCAGATCTTATCCGATTGTGGGATGCACTAAACCAGTGCCCAGAAAAATGTCAGAACAGCTTCAGGTTGCAGAGGGCATTAAACCAAGCATAATTAAATGCCAAAGTGCACGATCCAGGCGGTCATCGTGTGTTCTGTCACAAGAAGCAGCAGTTTGTGCAGACTAGAATTATTTCATAGTGCATTTCCAGTTCTTTGACGTTTCCTGCTTCATCTTTGAAATCCATGTGAGTTTTGCACTCAGGGCCATTACTCATCCAACCTTGTTTTCCTATAGAGTGAACCAGACCCTCCTTGGTCTGGCCCTGCCTGTGTGCCTTAGCCTCACTGGCCATGCCCTCACCTCACCCGCCTCGGAGCTGCCCTGTTACCCGCAGAGGGTCTCAGGGGCTGACCCCTCCCACCCCTTGTGAGAGGGAGGGACGTTGGCCGGCGGCACAGACACAGGTGACCCCAGCTGCCGATGTGGCGCCTTGGGGATGGCCACACGTCACAGCTGCTGCCCACTGACTGGACGGTGGTAGTGAACAGCCAGCGGTGTGGACAGGGTCTCCGCATCACCCTCGAGTGACCAGTGTGTGCCCCATTCAGGAGTGAACGCTGAGAGCCCTGGGTCTGTCCCAGTACATGGCATGCACAGGTGTTCACAGAGATCTACGCTGGAGGTCAGGGTGCTGTGAGTGCCATGCAGCCGGACCACAGCTTAGGGCTGTGCTCACAGAAGATGCCAGAGGTTTGCCACCCTGAAAGAACATCATTTGCCAGCAAAGTCACTGGGCAGGGTCCCCAGCCTCCTGCATCAGGTTGGCAGCAATGAGGGAGATCCCGTAGGAGAGAAGTGGCCCTGTTTGCATCCCCAAGGCACTCATGGACGGTGAACCAACCACCAGCCGGATGCTTGGGCTGGGCAGGACCTGTGGTTCCTTCCCAGAGTGGCCACGGAGCATTCCGACTCATTAATGCATGGTTACTAAACCTCAGGGCAACCCCCACTGCCTTGGAACCTGGCCACCCTTGAGGTGGTCTGCCTTCACTGATACCCACAGGGGCCCTCCACCCCTTTTGTGGAGCCTGTCTTGCTCACCACAGCAGCGTAGTTCGTAGGAGGAGAGGAGAGGGGAGAGGAAGTGCTGAAGACGCCTGGGATTTGCTGGGCATGGAGGTAGCAGGGGGTTGCAAGCAGAGCAAAGGGTAGAGACGGGGCGGGGAGCTCTGGGGACGGAGGCTCTGGCTTGACAAGACTGGTCCACCTGGAAGGCCAGCTGGGCCTCTCAGGCTGCCTTCTAGGATCTCACTTTTGTCTTTCTTCCTTTCTTTAAACTTTGATTCACACGAAGTGTTTGGGACATACAAAAGAACTTCATAATGTACATAGGAAATAAATGGTCACAGTGAACACCTGTACCCCCAGCTGCTCACCGGAGGCGCGAAAACATGATCGGCACCACGTGAGGCACCGTGAGCACCCAGTGCCGCCCTAGCCCCACACCCCAGGGCTAGCCTCTGACTTGAATTTTCCTGTTTCAGCTCATCACTTGTTTAAAAAACTGGGCTCAGTGGCTCACGCCTGTCATCTCAGCACTCTGGGAGGCCGAGGCAGGCTAAACACCTGAGGTCAGGAGTTCGAGACCAGCCTGGGCAACATGGCGAAATCCCATCTCTACTAAAAATACCAAAAAATTAGCACACACCTGTAATCCCAGCTACTCAGGAGGCTGAGGCAGGAGAATTGCTTGAACCCAGGAGACGGAGGTTGCAGTGAGCCCAGATCACGCCACTGCACTCCAGCCTGGGCAACAGAGCGAGACTGTCTCAATAATCATAATTTCAACATACATATATATATATATCCCTGAATAGTGTTTTCTGGGGATTTATTTTTGAGAACTTGATAAAATACACGTTACCATCCTAATCCAGTCTTGATGTGCACAGCCTTCTTCGTCACGTTTCCCATGGTGGTGTGAGTAGCTGCTGTTTGTTCATTTTTATTGCTGAGTGCAGTATGCCACCATGGAGGTAAGGACGCCACCGTGGTGGGCATTTGGAGCTGTTACCAGAATGCCCCTGCAGTCTCCCCCACACCTCCTGTGTACACAGCCAGGTTTCTCTGCGATGTGCATCTGGGAGAGGACTCGCTGCATCTTGGGGTATATGTACCTTCTGCTTTCCAGTGAAGACACTTGGAGATGACTGTTCTCACTGTCTCATTCACATCCGTAAGCAGATGGCAGGAGGGTTGCCCTGTATTCGTGCCTACTCTTGCTGCTGCCCGGCTTTGCCTTCCCACCACTCTCCTGCTATTGCCTGTGGCTTCCTGTGCCACTGCCTTGGTAACTGACACACTGGAGCCTCTTTCCATACGCTTTGTTGGTCAGTTTCCTCATTTTCTTTTACTTTTAATTTTTTTTAAGTAATTCATATACGTACTTAAAAACAGTTCCAATTGGCTTATGATGAAAACCAGCAGATCTGCTTTCTCTTTCCAGCCTCTCCAGAGAACCGTTTGCAGCTTTCTCAATATACTTCTAGTGTTTACTTTCATATTTCTAAATAACGTATAGTGCCATTTCTTTCTTTTTTTTTTTTTTTTTTTTTGAGACGGAGTCTCGCTCTGTCGCCCGGGCTGGAGTGCAGTGGCCGGATCTCAGCTCACTGCAAGCTCCGCCTCCCGGGTTTACGCCATTCTCCTGCCTCAGCCTCCCAAGTGGCTGGGACTACAGGCGCCCGCCACCTCGCCCGGCTAGTTTTTTGTATTTTTTTAGTAGAGACGGGGTTTCACCGTGTTAGCCAGGATGGTCTCGATTTCCTGACCTCGTGATCCACCCGTCTCGGCCTCCCAAAGTGCTGGGATTACAGGCTTGAGCCACCGCGCCCGGCCCATAGTGCCATTTCTTAATTTATTGATTTAGATATTCTCTGTTTACTTTGTTTCGATAGATGGTGAAGCATTCTTACACCCTCACACAGTCTGTCCTCACCCCGCCCATCATCCACATACAGTTAAAGCTCACGTTTTATTAAATCAGTATTCACTGTTACAGTCATCACTGTTTACATGATGATGCCTTCAAAACCATCATTTACCTCTGAGGCAAGTAGTATACTTATTTTCTTTTCTATGTAACTTTTTGTTTTTCCTGGAATTCATGATTGCCTTGTATTTTTACTTGCCTTATTTTCTATCTTCATGGATTTTTTCCAAATGATTCCAGAATCTGCCACACACCTACCGTTCATTTTTTCCCACCAACTACTCAGTTGTGTCAGGCCATCTGTCCATCCCCCCCACCCCACCCCCTTTTTTGAGACTGAGTCTCTGTCACCCAGGTGCAATCTCGGCCCACTGTAGTCTCCGCCTACTGCATTCAAGTGATTCTCCTGCCTCAACCTCCCAAGTAGCTGGGAACACAGACATGTGCCACCACACCCAGCTAATTTTTGTATTTTTAGTAGAGACATGGTTTTGCCACATTGGCCAGGCTAGTCTCGAACTCCTGACCTCAAGCGACCCACCCACCTCGGCCTCCCAAAGTGTTGGGATTACAGGTGTGAGCCACCACGCCCGGCCTTTGCCCTTTTTAACTAGAGCTTCTGTCCCCTTGCTCGTGACAGGCCCAGTGGGATGTGTTGCTGACATCCTGGAACCGCCCCCTGGGTTGGAGCTCCTGGCTCCCAAGTTTGCTTTTTTTGTTTTGTTTTGTTTTGTTTCTTTTCCTTTTTTTGCTAAATGAGATGCCTACTCCAGGATCTTCTAAAATAAGATTCACAGAAGGTAAATTTCCTAAGTCTTTGTATGTCTAAAGATGTCTCTACTGCCCACACTTGATTGATAGTTTGGCTGGGTATGAGACTGCATGGGTCATTTTCCCTCTGTCTTTTGAAGACCTTGCTCCATTGGTTTCTAACATATGGCACTGCGATGGAGAAGCATGCCCTTTATGTATTTTTTTCTGTTCAGATGCTTCAAGGGTCAACTTTTTAGTCATCTGTTCAGTCCCCACATTCATTTTCTCGGCACTTGGTGAGCCATTTCAGTCTCAGTGAATGATGTACTCCAATTCTGGTTATTTCTCTCATCATCTCTCCTCTATTTTCTCTCTTCCCTCTTTCTGGAAGCCTTGCCGGCAGGCACTTGGAGCACTTGGATGGATAGACCCTGCTGGATAGTGGTAGGCACAAAGCCCCCTGCTTTGTGGGGTCCCAGGTGTCAGTGCAGGGAAGGCTGCTCTGGGGTGCAGACCCTTCCGCAGGGGGTGCAGGGCAGGGATTAGATGAGCCTGGGCTCCTGAGGGCAGAGGCTGGGGACCACCTTGAGTGTGCAGATCATTCCTCGAACATCTGAGCTGTGAGTCGCCCCCCTGGCACCTCCAGAGAGCACATGTCAGAGAGCTGACTAGATCCAGGGTGGGCCATTTGGGGAGTCCTCTGTACCTCACCACACCCCGCCCTCTTCCCACTTCTGTTCGACACCTCCACCCCACCTTTTGGCAGATGACAGACTGGAGAGTAAACAGCAGATGCGTCTGGCAATGCATGCAGTGGAGGAAAGAAGACAGAGCACGGGAGGTGGGACAGGACGAGGTGGAGCTGGGGCACTGAGGCAGAGGATAGCCAGGACGTGCCTGTGGCCAGCAGTGCCTGCAGTGTTCGGCAGAGGGAAGGCAGAGGGGAGGGGAGGGCTCTGCGTGGTGGGCATAGGACTGGATGCCTCTGGCTCCTAAAGAATGCCACCAGCTCTGGAGGGGTGTGCCAGGGAGGGGCTTTCATGCCATTCAGGCAGGGGTAGGTAGGAACTAGATGGTGGCCAAGGGCAGGTCACCCTCCCTGGCTCAGCTGTCACTTCTGCAGAAAGGGACAGGAACACACACATTTGGCTACTGGCCTCACAGGCAACTTCTAGAGTCTGCCTGGCCCTTTATACCACAGGCCGTGTCTAGGGGACAGAACCAGGGGACCCAGGGCATGGCGATGTTCTGAGCAGGGAAGGTGCGCAGGGAGCCGTGGGAACAGTGTAAGCCCCTGGGCCTTAGGACGGGGGCCTCGGTCAGCTCCTCAGGGTCCCCCAGGCGCAGTGCCCGTTGCGCCATTTTGTTGCAAGATGCAGAGCCGCTGGACCGGCACTGCTAATGAGAACATGCATGTCTCTGCACACACCTGCCTCCCTGGTGTGGTTCCCCAGCAGCTGTCCCTGCAGCGGGAGGCCTTGGTCCAGAAGGGTTATTTGGGAAATGGACGCAGGAAGGACAGGTGAGGCTGACAGGCTTGGTGATTCCAGGGACCATGAGGGTTTCGGCTGGTTCAGGTGCCCCTTGCCCCCACCGTTGCCCCTGTTGGTGCCTGCTGGGCCTTCTGTGCACAGAAGTCCTTGGCAAAGGAGAGAGCCAGGCCTGGGGCGGTAAAGGAGAAAGTGTCACCTCCTGTGCTCTGAGGGCTCCAGACTTAGATGGTTTTCAAATGAGTATCTGTCTTCAGCAGCTCACCCTCCCAGCTTTTTCAGAAACCAAAGAGTAAATTGCTCATGGCTCTTCTAAGTGGCTTGCACACGAAAAACCTAAGTCATTGCAATGGCTGGACCCAGAAAACCGAGCCCTCTCCTCTCCTCCTCCCTGTCTCTGGCCCCCAGCTGTGCCGCAGTTGTACCGGGGTCTCACTGTCCCCTCAAGACACTGCCCCTGCAGGCGCAGGCAGAGAGGCCTTTGTTCCCCTCAGCTGTGTCCTGTAGAGAGGATGCCGCTGTCGGACACGTGATAACTGAGCTGGCTGCCACCCTAACCCATGATGGTCAGTAGGTCGTGTGCCATCTGGGGCTACTAGAGCCGGCCCACTGTGTACACCACACGTGCCCGCTGGGTGCTCTGGGCTCCTTCTGTACTCCACTGGCAACCGCTTATCTTTTTGAGCTGGGTCTTAAAGGTGGAGAGGTCTGACCAAGGGGCGGTCACTCACACTGGCATTCCAACGGAGGGCATGGCCCGTGCAGAGACCAGGGGTGATGTACCTGTGTGCTCCTACCTGCAGACCATGACGGGGCTGGGGAGGGGGTGCCCAGGCCGCATCGGGAGGGCGGCAGGTGGATGCTGCAGCCTCTCCACCGCAGAGGCCCCAAGCTTCGTGGGGTGAGGAGGCTGTCATTCAGAAAGGTCGCTGCCAGGGAGAAGGGACTCAGAGAAGGGAGCCTGTGCCTGTGGCCCATGCTGCCCTCACCACCAGGCTCCTGCCTTCGAGTGGCCAGGGACCATCTGAACCCCCAGGGGACCTGGGTATGGGGTTGGTGTCGACCGTGTTCTGGCCCTTCCCATGGTGCCGGCTTCACCTCAGTTCCTCCGCACTCTGGTGCTGACCTGGCATTTGCAGTTACGTGCCCTAGTGGCAGCTGCTCGAGCTTGGCTGCCAAGACCCACGGTATGGTCAGACCGTGTGCAGCCGAGGAATGAGTTCCTCCCAGGAGGGGGAAAGCCCTCAGGGGTCCGTGTGGCTGTAACTCACAGGGTCATTGGCTGGGGCTAGGAGGGCAAGCCTCTCTGTTGGTTGACGCATCACACTGTGGTTTTCTGTGTTCAGAAGAAACCCTCACACTGGCCTGTCTCCATCCATTTGGTCAAGGCCCCACAGGCGTGGGGAGCGGAAGTCCATGCAGCCCGATGCCTCCCCTGGACACAGGGTCAGCTAGGAAGGCATGGATGGCCTCTCTTCTGAGCAGTCAGGGCCCTGTGAGCCCGAGGCGGGAGACAGAAGCCTGCCCCGGCCGCCTCGGGCCCTTACTCCCTGGCCCGTGGTCATTTTTGGTTCTAAAGCATTTATCTCACCTGCTACCTGAAGAAGGTCCCACCCTCTGGCCCTTGAGGCCCTGAGTGCCCAGGAGCTGCTGCCATCAGCACGGATGGGTGGTACCAGGCAGGCGATGGGTGCAGGGTGGTACCAGGCAGGCGATGTGTGCAGGGTGGTACCAGGCAGGCGATGGGTGCAGGGTGCTCAGGGAGGGCCAGGTGTGCCTTGGGGCATGTGAAGAGGGAGCCTGGAGCAGGGAAGCTGAGGCCTGCTCTCGCCCCTGCTGACCACAGCTTGTCTGGCCCCTGGAGACCAGCCGTGCCTGACCCTGGGGTTGTCAGCTCAGTCCTGCCGGGTCCTCCCTCCACCCCATCTGCTGGGAGCTCCTCAAGGGCAGGGTCTGGGCCTGCCAGGCCACAGAGAACACCAGGCGGATGACAGCTGCCTGTCCCTTCCTCGGCAGTCTGCATGCAGTAGTGCTGGCCTTGCTGTCTGTCCCTGGAGCCATCACTGGCAGCCCCACCTGCTTTAGAGCTGCCCCCGCTGAGGCTTTCTGACATGTCCCCCTAGGCGGGGGTGGCCTGCAGTGGCACCGTACCACTTGCCAGGCACTGTGCCTCCCTCCCCATAGGGAGGTGTGCAGTCAGATCAGGGCAGCTGCCAGCAGACGCCAGGAAGCGCTTTGTGTTCCCTGGGGTCCCCCCATGCCCCCCCCCCATCCCCTTCCGGCCCAGGGCAGTGTGAGGGGAGGAGGAGGGCAGTGTGGGTAACTTCCATATTGCCATCTGGGGAGTCCTGGCGGTGGGTCAGGGCCCTTCTAGAGCTGCTCCCCCGGGCAGTGAGGGGCCCTGTGGGCTCCTAGGCTGCCAGCCCGGCCCTGGTTCTCCTTGACCTGAGGCCCACCCACCCCGGCACGGGCAGGAGCCAGGAGGAGGAACCGTCTAAGAATGACTGCAGCCTCCCTGGGGCTGACCCCACACACACACTGGGCACACCTGCAGCTGCCGCCACATTTTACCCACCTGTCCAGTGTCCTGACGCCTCCAGCCTGGCGTCATCACGAGCCTGGCAAAGACATGCTCCATGCTGGGCTCCTGCCGTGCAGGGGACGGTGGGAGGTGGAGCCTTCCTTGGGTCGTTTCTCCCTTGTGCAGGCACCCTTACGTACTGTGCAAAGCATTGGCGTCTTGGGAGACAACCCACCAAGTAGAGTTGGAGACTGTATAAGTCATGGCTTCCCCTGGGGTCCTGGGCTGGATGGTCCACTGGGTCCAACCACCAGGCCTTGGTAGGATCCTGGGACTGGGACTGGAGGTGACCCTCCCTGACCCCTGCCCACCCTCTGCTCCTGCTGAGTGGCTCCTTGGGTGGCACCGTGCCCAGGCTATAAACAGCTGGTGAACACTGCTGGCCTCAGGCAGCTGTGGCTCTGGGACCTCCCTGGATGAGGTATTGGCGGCTTCACCCACCAGCAGGAAAAAGTCAGGTTGTCCCTCCAGAGGAGCCAGGCCAGGCACTGCAGGGCACTGTGGTGATCACCCTGGGTAGCCATGTGACCGTGGCATGCTCCTTGGCATCTCTGATACCGGGTTTTGAAACGGCTGTTGGAGATCTAAATGCAGGCATTGGTTGGCCTCAGAGGTGAAGCCCAAACCCCTGTAGTGGGGACTTTGACTCCGAGCAGCCCTGGTAGCACCCCTCATGCTGCCACAGCCCTCACCTCCTCTTCCCCGTCTCCTTGCAGGAAATTCTACTACATCACCCTGCTACGAGACCCCGTGTCCCGCTACCTGAGTGAGTGGCGGCATGTGCAGAGGGGTGCCACGTGGAAGACGTCGTTGCACATGTGTGACGGGCGCACGCCCACGCCCGAGGAGCTGCCGCCCTGCTACGAGGGCACGGACTGGTCGGGCTGCACACTGCAGGAGTTCATGGACTGCCCGTACAACCTGGCCAACAACCGCCAGGTGCGCATGCTGGCCGACCTGAGCCTGGTGGGCTGCTACAACCTGTCCTTCATCCCCGAGGGCAAGCGAGCCCAGCTGCTGCTTGAGAGCGCCAAGAAGAACCTGCGGGGCATGGCCTTCTTCGGCCTGACCGAGTTCCAGCGCAAGACGCAGTACCTGTTCGAGCGGACGTTCAACCTCAAGTTCATCCGGCCCTTCATGCAGTACAACAGCACGCGGGCGGGCGGCGTGGAGGTGGACGAGGACACCATCCGGCGCATCGAGGAGCTCAACGACCTGGACATGCAGCTGTATGACTACGCCAAGGACCTCTTCCAGCAGCGCTACCAGTACAAGCGGCAGCTGGAGCGCAGGGAGCAACGCCTGAGGAGCCGCGAGGAGCGCCTGCTGCACCGGGCCAAGGAGGCACTGCCGCGGGAGGACGCTGAGGAGCCGGGCCGCGTGCCCACCGAGGACTACATGAGCCACATCATTGAGAAGTGGTAGTGGCGGTGGTGGCCACAGGGAGGCCTCTTGGGGGGTGTGGGGGTTAAAACAGGACAGACAACAGGTCCACCCAAGACTGTCATGGGGAGAGTGTCCCACACCTGCCCCCCAGAGAGAGCTGTGTCCTGAAAATAAACAGAACAGGGACATAGTAGGGCTGGGTGGGGATGGGGGCTTGAGGAATTGACAGGTGCAGCCAGTGGGTCAGAGGAAAGCATGCTCGGAGGATGCCATGGGCAGGGCAGGGCCTCCAGAGCAGGGGTTGTGCCTGCTTTCCTGGCCCCCTTGGATTTATCACAAAAACTGAAGGTTTGCACAAGAGACAAGGACAGCAGAAAGTGGACCTGCCAGGCCAGGAGCGTGTCCCTCACCAACTATGCACACGGCACTTGCTCTTAGCTCCTCTGTCCAGGCTACTAGGAGTGAGACCAGCTTCTGGCAACTGCCCCAGTTCCAGGCCATCCCATAGGCCCTCCCCTTCTGGCTGTCCCCAAAGCCCCAAGGCCTGGGGAGCCCCCAGCTCACCCAAGGTCGGGGCCCACTCCCATCTGAGGCAGAGAAGACTCGAGTCCAGCCCCCAGGAGGCCCACTCCACTCTGGCCCATGGTCCTGCTTCGTGCTTTGGGTCAGGAGGCCAAAGCTGATGTTCAGGCCCCACCCACGCCCCACAGTCCTCAGACCAAGGAGGGGTTTGGGGAGTGGGCCCAAGCTGCATTGCCGGCCTTCCGTGGACCGACTGGGAGCCCAGGAGTGGGGAGGCTTTGTGGCCAGGGATGCTGCCACTTGTGGCTGAGTCCCTGGCTGGCCTTTGGAGGTGACCACTCAGGCAGACCTGGATCAGACTGGAAGGGCTGGGGACCGAGCGCTCCCCTGCCTCTGTTCTCCTTTATGACCCATTGGGATTTGCTAGCAGGCTGCCCCAGCCCCATCACCAAGACACATACTCAAGAGCTCAAATACCACTGCTGCCACCAGCGTGTGGATTAAGTTCGTCAGGCTTCCATCGGCTGGAGCGTGGGACCATAGCCCCTGTCCAGGAGACATACCCTCGGACCACAGTGGCTCTGGATGGCCAGGAACAGGGACTCGAGCTTTCAGATTCTCAACTGGCCTTGACAAAACAGCTGTAGGTGGCCTCCCTGACACCAGATACTCAGCCCTCTCCACCCTGGCTCTCCTTGCATTTCCCCATGCTGCCCACCCCCTGGCAAAAGGCTGGCCATGCTCTCTGTTCCCAGCAGCTTTGCAGGTTTTCCCACTGGCTGCAATGGCCCTACTAAAAGCCATGTTGCATATCCGTTGTAAGCACGTGCCCTGTGCCCTGTCCCCATCCCTTATGCCTAGGAGGCCAGGCTGGTGTCTCTACGAGGGCCCCCACAGGCGTCCTGGGTCCCCCAGAGAGCAGACTGGTGTGCTCAGGCTGCAGGCTGACTCAGAGGCAGGGCAGTGGGCTCTCCAGGTCACCTGGCTGGGGTTGGCGGGGGTCCTCTCTCTTGCCCCAGCTTTCACTCAGCCACCGCAGCTGCCCCACCGTGGGGTGGAGATGTGGGTCACCACGGGCTTCGGAGCAAGTGTCTTCTGCAGCACAGGAAGGCGAAGGTGTGGTCAGATGAGGTTGCTGCCCCTGGAGGTCTGGCATAAAGGCCCCACCCTCAGGTCTCCTACACTAGCCCCATTTTACTTTGGGGTCCAAGGACAGGGTGGTCAACAGGGTAGGGTGGGCAGCGTGCTAGCCAGGGTCACCTCCCTGGGTGGATGCATCACACTAAGGAAGTGAGTGCCAAGGGGATGTGGTGGTGTGGTTCTTTCAAAGGGAGGTCAGGGTCAATGGGAATCTGCTCGGACACTCAGCACTGGGGTGGGTGCACTCCTGGGAGGGAGGAGGAGCATGTTCAGGGGAGCCTGGGGTCTTGCACAAGCCACATGGGGCACCTTGGCCTCCTGGCAGGAGGTGGACACCCAGCCAGAGGCCTGGCTCAAGGTGGCCTCACCTGGCCATGGGCTTCCTGGGTGCGCCAGCCCGAGCGCAGGTTGTTTTGTACATATTGGAGTATGTGTTAACTTATGCCCCGCATCCCAACTCACACGGAAGCACGGGTCTCGTCTCAGTCTCTCCGCTGCATTTGGAAAGCAGTCTCCTCTCGGGCCTGCGCCAGGCTGAGGTGTCCCGAGGTGGTGGCAACTGGCAGTGCCCTCAGCCCCCAAGTGTCCGGCCTGGCACTTCCCGTTCAGGCCACCTGCTTTGGGTCAACGGTTCCTTTGCCAGCAGCATCTCCTAAATTGTAAGGACTCTGTCCACCCAGAGCCCTCCCAGGGCTGCGAGGACGGAAGCAGGCAGGCAGTGGAGCTAACAGCTTAGTCACCAGGACCCCCAGACCTGCAAACGTCCCTTCCTGGAGGGGGAAGCCAGGAATAGCAGAACTGCCCACGAAACAAGGCTGTGAACTTTCGGGAACTGGAACTGTTTAACTTGAGCCCAGGATCGTTTAAAGCTTTATTTATTTATAGCTTCTTCTTAAAAAAAAGTGTTGAGAAGAAATGTTTTGGTTATTCATACAAAAAAAAACATGAGTTGATGGAAAAGCAAGTCATAATCATCTAATTGTTTTTGTCTAGGTCGAGAATGAATGTTAGCCGATGAAATAAACTCTGACAAGGAGTGGTGGGCGTGCTGTGGTCTCTGCGGCATAGCTGCCCCTCCCAGTGGGGGGGGTCTCACACCAAGTCCCAAGGGTGGGGTGTGTTGCACAGGTGCAGGGGGCTCAGTGAGGACAGTCACATTAAGGCATTCTGAAAGAAAAAAATGGGACTTTGTCATCACCATAAAGAGTAACCATTTATTCATCATCAGTGACAGTATTTGGGAAGATGACACCCAGTTGAGAGGGAGGCAGGCGCCACTGAGTTACATTCTCATTAACCTCCTCCCTCCCTGTCTTTTGAAATTTTGGAAGATTTCAAATGACAAAGAGGGTGGAGGAATAGTTCATGGACACCCACATGCTCTTAGCCTAAATTCTTCACCTTCTTTTATCCTGTGCCCACACTTTCTCATACACGCACACATGCGCATGCCTTTCTCATACACACACACATGCGCATGCCTTTCTCATACACGCACACATGCGCATGCCTTTCTGAAACATCTGAAAGTAGATTGTGATCATCAGAATACTGCACTTCTAAATCCATCAGCTCGTGTCTCCTAAGGATGTTCTACCACAAAACCCTGTTATCCCAGCCCCCACATTTTATAACAATACAATATTTTCCAATATCCAGATCTTCCGCTTGTTCTAGAGATGCCTTCGGAGCATTTCGTAGCCCCAGGACCACACGATCCTCTGTGTGCCTCTCCTGTCTCCTTGAATGGAGGAGAGAGTCTCGGCCACCCCTTCTTTTTTCCCAATCTTTCTTAGGATTGACTTATTTGACTAATACGGGCCAGTTGTCTTAAAAGGTCTGCAGATGCAAGTTTCCTAGTGGTCAGATTTGGTGACATTGGGCAGGAAGGCCCTCGGGCGAGGCACGTTCCGTCAGCCCAGGTGTCTTGTGGCTCTGTTCCCTGGATGGGGGAAGTCCAGCCTCCCTGCTGGGGCCCTGGGGAAAACCAGCCATAGTGGTCACCTGCCAGCTCGTATCTGCCACCATCCCAGTGACAAAGGTCACCGTGGTGTTTCTAGGAGGGTCAAGGCTTATACCCGCCACCATCCCAGTGACAAAGGTCACCAGGGTGTTTCTGGGAGAGTCACAGCACAAGCAGGGCGGGAGTCAGAACGAGCCAGAAGGAGGCTGGGTGCAGTGACTCACACCCAGCACTTTGGGAGGCTGAGGCAGGCAGATCACTGGAGGTCAGGAGTTCAAGACCAGCCTGGCCAACACGGTAAAACCCTGTCTCTACCAAAAACATAGAAAATCATCCAGGCGTGGTGGTACATGCCTGTAATCCTAGCTACTTGGGAGGCTGAGGCAGGAGAATCGCTTGAACCCGGGAGGTGGAGGTTGCAGTGAGCCGAGATCGTGCCACTGCACTCCAGCCTGGGCAACAGAACGAGGCTTCATCTCAAAAAATAAATAAATAAAGGAAGTCCACCTGAGCCAAAGACCCAGGAGGCTCGGGTCTGCCCCCTGCCCAGCCCTCATCCCCACTTCCTGCCCACTGCCACACAGTCCTGTGAGCGTCAGGCTCACCGGATCCTCCAAGGTCCCCTACCCCCTTCTATCCTGCCAGGGAAACCCACATCTGTCCTTGCTCTTGGGCCTCTGGGTTTGGACAAAGGCAGCTCCTCCACCACCCAGCCTCGTGGCCAGCACCACATGCCTCATCCCTCCTGCCCCAGCGTTCCGTCTTCACACAAGATGCTCCAGCCATGGCCAGCCACGGTCCCATCCCTGGATGGGCCTACTGGGCCTGCTCCCCACTGCTCCCCTTGGGCTTCATGCCAAAGCCATCAGGCCAGTATCAGTCCTCACACCCTGCTCAGCTGGGGGCACCTCTGCACACAGCGCTGGGTTCTCTTCCTCGGGGAAGCTGGGCCCCCACGACCCCTACCTAGGTATGGTCTCCCAGGTGCCTGGCTTGGGGCCCCTGGTCCCCTTCATTGTGGCACAGAGAGGAGCCCATCCTCAGGCCACCCTCGCAAAGGTGGGAGCCCCAAGACCTCTCCCGGGAGTGTACACCTGGACTTGGGGAGCTTCCAGACTAGGAGCACTCGGGGGCACACAGTGTATTCATGATATGAGAACACCTTCCTAGGAGGGCCTCACCTCAGGGCTCCAAGGACAGCCCTGCAGGGAGAGCCTGGGTCTGGCTCCCTGACATGTAGCGGCAGCAGCAGAGAAACTTACAGGAGTCGCTTTGTCAGATCAGGTCTTGGGTTCCAAGTGGACCGCTGGCTGCTGTTCGCTCCTGTGCCTCCATTTCCTTCTCTGTGAAATGGGAAAGCTGGGCCAGGCGCAGTGGCTCACGCCTGTAATCTCAACACTTTGGGAGGCCTAGGCAGGCGGGTGACCTGAGGCCAGGAGTTTGAGACCAGCCTGGCCAACATGGCAAAACCCCATCTCTACTAAAAATATAAAAAATTAGCCAAGAGTGGTGGCGGGCACCTGTCATACCCGCTACTCGGGAGACTGAGGCAGGAGAATCACTTGAACCCAGGAGGCAGAGGTTGCAGTGAGCCAAGATCATGCCACTGCACTCCAGCCAGGCAACAGACTTCATCTCAAAAAAAAAAAAAGGAGGAAGGCTGCCGTGAGGATCCCGCTGCATCGGGGGAGCCGGCCTGGCCCCACACCTGCCCACAAAGGCGGACGAAACGCGGACCACAAATGAGCCACCTGGGGGGCTTGTTGAAAGCACAGAATCCTGGCCCCACCCACTGCCTTGCAGCTGCCAAGCAAAACCAGGTGGGCCCAGCCTCTCCTGTGGGCACACCCATGCACTGTCCCTCTCTCTCCCCTTTCTTTCCCCAAAAGGGCCATGACAGTTTTCCATGCAACCCTGCCTGGCCCTGCCATCCTGCTCCCAGCCCCACGCTGAGAGGACGCCTGTCTGCTTCCCTCCTGCCAGCCCTGCTCCCTGCTGCCCCTCACTGGCCTCCAGCTCTGTCTGCACTCCCAGCTCAGCCCCGGGCCTCGGGCTTCAGGTAGGACCTGGGCTCCTGGGGCAGATCCAGAGGAGGGTCTGAATTCACTACTAAAATTCACTACTGAATACAAAAACTTAGCTGGGCGTGGTGGCGGGCACCTGTAGTCCCAGCTACTCGGGAGGCTGAGGCAGGAGAATGGTGTGAACCCAGGAGGCAGAGTTTGCCTCCAAGATCGCGCCACTGCACTCCAGCCTGGACGACAGAGCCAGACTCCATCTCAAAAAAAAAAAAAAAAACTACCTACATCCTGTTAGGTCAGTCATCCCCCTAGCAGGGACAGGGCATTCACACACGGTCCCCCTCACCCCGCCTTGAAGAGGGGTCATTGGTCTCACCAGAACCGCCAGCCTCTGCCCTCAGCAGCTCCACTGCAGGGGTGTCCAGGGCAGCCGGAACTCAGAGTCTAGTCTCTTGGATCGGGCGAGACACAGAGACCCCTTCAGGGACCCAGTCTGTCCCCTCTGATGCCCTGCTCTGAGCCCCCACCTCAGCCCCAGGTCCCCCTTGCACCTCAGCCGTGTCTAAGCGCCCACTGCCGTGTCTACTGCACTGCACCCCGCCAGGCCTGCCAGACGCCCCTCACAGGATTCCAGGCGGGTGCCAC
Organism: Rhinopithecus bieti; assembly: GCF_001698545.2. Taxonomy (NCBI): domain Eukaryota; kingdom Metazoa; phylum Chordata; class Mammalia; order Primates; family Cercopithecidae; genus Rhinopithecus; species Rhinopithecus bieti. Next base: position 338,656 of record NW_016804230.1, on the reverse strand, counting down.
GGCCCGCCTCCCAGCGCCCGGCCCCGGCAGAGGCCACAGCCATGGAGGGCTGAGGTGGGGTGTCTTCCCTTTCACCTGTGCCCCCAGACTTCCCCAACCCTTGCACATCCTCACTGTCCCCTGCGACAGGGCGTCCTCACTGCCCTGTCCTCCCACCCCACTCTGTGGCTCCTCGGAACTCTGGGATTTCCATGCAAGAGGAAGCCTGGGGACTTCGGAAAACCCTTTTCTTTCTCAAACAAAAAGCCAGGCATTCAAGACAAGCCTCTCCAAGACTCCAGGGAGTCGGCCTGGAGCCGCGTGGCTCAGGCTCAGGAACGCTTCTTTGTTCCCCACGGTGCCCGCCCAGCCCAGAAGCCGCGAAGGCCCGGTCCCAGGCCGGGGAGCACCAGGCAATGTTGTTCATGGGGGCTGAGCGGGTGGGCTCACTGCTGCCAGCGTCCTCTGCCTCAGGCGCAGGAAGAGCTGGAAGGGGCCCTCGGCTCCGGGAGAAGGACTTCCAGGAGAGCTGGCTGAGCTAACAAAGGCCGCTTGTGTGACTCATGCGTTTGCTTAGGAAGTGGCCCTGCGCAGCCTGGCTGCTGCTTCTGGTGCCGCTTGGGAAGTGGCCTGAAGTCGGTCCCTTTCTGGCGGGCACTCCATGAAGGCAGGGGTTTTTCAGCCTGGAATATCTGAAACTCAGGCATGGTGGCAGAGCCTGCTAGCTGTGCCTTGGTAGCTGTTCTTCCCTCCTTTCTTAGCAGTAGAACCACTACGTATCAGCGGTGACACAGCCAGCCAGGATCAAGACTCCACTTCCCAGCCCCCTTTACAATGGCCTGTGTTGTCACTACACTCTGTGGCCAACAGTGTGCAAGAGGAAATGTTCCTTGCCACTTTGGGAGACAATCCTGAAAAAAAAGTAACTTCCTCCCTTTCTCCTACTGAATGGCTACAATGAGGATGTGATGACTGGAGCTCAAGCAGCCATGTTGGACCATGAAGTAGATGCCATGTGGTGAGGGTGCTTGAGCAACAAGATAGGTCCTTGATGATTGTGGAACCACCCTAATAGCTGTGGGATGCCTACCTGTAAAATAGAAATGTGCGTTCTGGCCAGGTGCGGTGGCTCACATCTGTAATCCCAGCACTTTGGGATGCCAAGGCAGGTGGATCACCTGAGGTCAGGAGTTCAAGACCAGCCTGACCAATATAGTGAAACCCCGTCTCTACTAAAAATACAAAAATTAGCTGGGCGTGGTGGCACGCACCTGTAGTCCCAGCTACTCAGGAGGCTGAGGCAGGAGAATCACTTGAACTCAGGAGGCAAAGGTTGCAGTTAACTGAGATCATGCCACTGCACTCCAGCCTGGGTAACAGAGTGAGACTCTGTCTGAAAAAACAAAAGAAAGAAAGAAAGAAATGTGTACCTTGTTAAGGCCAGTGTCGCTTGGGGTTTCTGTCACTCTCAGCTGAACCTAATGCTAACAATGGTCCGGCCACTAAAGATCAAATTCCTGCAAAGAGCATAGCTGGAGGCTGCAGCCCATGTAATAACACCTTCTTTCCACCAACTACTCAAGACACTGCTGCTGTTCCTGGCTTCATTTATGTGCCAGTGTTAAAAGTCCCAGAGAGGGGAAAGGAGCTTTTTCCTTTTGTACCTTTTGATTTTTGAAACATGTGAATGAGGCCGGATGGAGTGGCCCACACCTATAATCCCTGCACTTTGGGAGGCTTGAGAGGATTGCTGAGACCAAGAGTTCCAGACCAACCTGGGCAACATAGCAAGACCTCGTCTCTACAAAAAAATAAAATAAAATTAGACAGCAGTGGTGATGCATGTCTGTAATCCCAGCTACTTGGGAAGCTGAGGCGGAAGGATCACTTTAGCTGAGGAGTTGGAGGTTGTCGTGAGCCAAGATCGAGCCACTTCATTCCAGCCTGGGCGACAGAATGAGACCCTGTCTCACAAAAAAGAAAGGAAGGGAAAGCAACGGGAGGGGAGGGAAGGGGAGGGGGAGGAGAAAGAAAAGAAAAAAAGAAAAGAGAGAAAGAGAAAGAAAGAAAGGAAAGAAGGAAGGGAGGGAGGGAGGGAAAGAGAAGATGAAGACAATGACGTTATGTTTGAATTACCCATTCAAAACATAAATAGCTGGAAATAAAAGCAAATACAAAATGGAAGGGAAGATAAACACTAAATTCGTGACAGGAATTGTCTCAAAATTGCAAAATGGGGACTTCTCAGTTTGGAGGAATAAGGGAACATCAACTTTATCTGTAACAGTTTACATATTTTCATTAGAAAAACAAGACAAAATAAGGGGACCAGCAATCATCACCTCTGAGTGATTTATAATTATAAAAACTTTATAAATTTCTTCATCTTCTTCTATAAATTTCTCTCATTCTCTTTCCATCCTCTCCCTTCCTTCCTTCTTTCCTTTCTTTCTTTCTCTTTCTTTCTCTCTCTCTTTTCTTTTTTTCTTTCTTTTCCTCCCCCCCCTTCCCTCCCTCCCGTTGCTTTCCCTCCTTTTCTTTTTTATAAAATTTTTAACATTTATAAATGTATAAATCTATTAAGTATAAATATTGGAATTCATTAAATTGTATATATATTCTTATATAAAGTATATATTACACATATAAATACATATAATAAAGCATAATACGTACTAAGATACATGTTGTTCTTTGGACTTTGCTGTGTGGTTATGTGGTTCTCAAAATAAAGTCATAATTGGATAAGCCTGCCTGTGAGGCCAGTGCAGAAGCCTTGGGCTACCTCAGCTACCGGTTCCCGGAAACAGCAGAAAGGATCTGGCACCCACAGCCAGGTCCAAGCACTCCCAGGACATGGGACAGAGGACCAGGCTGTTTTGGCACACTCCTGGCGTGGCCAGTTGCCATGAAGGCAGGGGAGAAAGGGACACAGGCTTTAGCCGTTGCACATCATGTTGCTGGATTAATCATAGAGCAATGGTGACACCGGTCCTGGGTTCCCCAGGGTGGGCCACCTTCCTCCCACAACCTGTTTTGGGCCCTTTCACAAAGAGCCCCCAAGACCGGCTGCCACGCCCCACCACACACAGCGTTGCCTGGGTGAGGGGAAAGTTCCACTGAGCAGCAACGCGGAGGCAGACACCTTGTGGAAGGGCCTGCCTCCCAGCCACAGGAGATTTGCCCTGTTAGTGGTCACATGCACCAAGCAGAACAATCAGATCCACTGCCCCAGGATTTCTTATTAAGATTTTTATTTTTTCAGGATGGGAGTCTTGGTTGGCCCTGAGGCTGGAGTGCTGTAGGCGTGATATCGGCTCACTGCTACTCCACCACTTGGGGTTCAAGCATTTCTCATGCCTCAGCCTCCAAGTAGCTGGGATACAGGTGTGCTACCAAGCCAGCTAATTTTTTTTTTTTTTTTTTTTTTTGCATTTTATAAAGTTTGGCTTATGTTGGCCAGGCTGTCTCGAACCCTCGACCTCAGTGATCCACCCACCTTGGCTCCAAAGTGCTGGGATTACAGGCATGAGCACTGCGCCTGACCTGGGACTTTAGATTCTTTTTTTTTTTTTTTTTTTTTTTTTTTTTTTTTTTTGGAGACGGAGTCTCGCTCTGTCGGCCCGGGCTGGAGTGCGTGCCGGTTCTCAGTTCACTGCAAGCTCCGGCCTCGGGTTATTGCCATATCTCCTGCCTACAGCCTCCAAGTAGCTGGGACTACAGGCGCCCGCCACCTCCCCGGCATAGTTTTTTGTATTTTTTAGTAGAGACGGGGTTTCACAGTGTTAGACAGGATGGTTCGATCTCCTGACCTCGTGGATCCACCCACCTTGGCCTCCCAAAGTGCTGGGATTACAGGCATGAAGCCACTGCGCCTGGACCTGGGACTTTAGATTCTTGATTTGAATCTTTTCCTCTTCTCTAATGGAAACATTTCTTGCGTACTTTTGCCTCTCAACACTGCTTAAGCTGCCTTCTATAAATTTTACTGTTGGCCGGGCGCAGTGGCTCAAGCCTGTAATCCCAGCACTTTGGGAGGCCGAGACGGGCGGATCACGAGGTCAGGAGATCGAGACCATCCTGGCTAACACGGTGAAACCCCGTCTCTACTAAAAAATACAAAAAACCAGCCGGGCGACGAGGCGGGCGCCTGTAGTCCCAGCTACTCGGGAGGCTGAGGCAGGAGAATGGCGTGAACCCGGGAGGCGGAGCTTGCAGCGAGCTGAGATCCGGCTGCTGCACTCCAGCCTGGGCGGCAGAGCAAGACTCCGTCTCAAAAAAAAAAAAAAAGAAAAGAAGTTATATACTGCTGTTGTTTTATAAATGCCAATTAAGTCTGTTTGTTGTTGAATTCTTCTACATCCTTGCCAATTTCTGTCTAGCTGTTCTATCAAGTTTTGAGAGAGGGACATTAAAGATTCTAACTATAATTGTGGATTTATCTATTTTTCTTTTCTCAGTTTTGTTTCACGTATTTTATAACTGTCTTGTCTGATGCATACACATTTAAAATTACAACGCCTTCCTGGTGGATTTTGACCGGTTTAGCATTATATACTGTCCCACACTATCTCTGGTAATTGTCTTTGCTCTGAAGTTTGCCTTCTGATATTAATATTGTCACTCCTGCTTTCTTTTGATTAATCTTTACATGATATATCTTTTTTCATCCTTTTACTCTCAACTTGCCTATATTGTTTTGTTGTTGCTGTTTTTGGGTTTTTTGTTTGGTTGGTTGGTTTTGTTTGGTTTTTTGCTTTTTGAGACATGGTCTTGTTTCCTCACCCAGGCTGGAGTGCAGTGGCACAATCATAGCTCACTGCAGCCTCTACCTCCAGGGCTCAAGTGATCCTCCCACCTCAGCCTCCCAAGTACATGGGACCACAGGCATATGCTGCTACACCTGGCTAATTTTTGCATTTTTTGTAGAGATGGGGTTTCACCATGTTGCCCAGGCTGGTCTCAAACTCCTGGCCTCAAACAATCCTCCTGCCTCAGCCTCCCAAAATGCAGTGATTACAGGTATAAGCTACCACACCCGGCCAGCTTATATTGTTTTATTTGAAGTTAGTTTCTTGTAAGCAACACAGAATTGGGGGATGTTTTTGCATCCACATTTCCTTTGTCTTTTAATTGGTATATTTATACTGCTTACACTTAATATAAGTATTGATATGTTAGGTAGGGCTTAAGTCTAACATTTTATATTTTGTTTTCTGTTTGTTCTCTTTTTTCATTTTTCTATTTTCTTTTTCTTGCCTTGGTGTGGCTTGGCTGAACAATTCTTTAGAATTCTATTTTCATTTATCTGTAGTGTTTTTGAGTGTATCTCTAGATATAGCTTTTTTAGTGGTTGCTCTAGTATTACATAAGTATACACAATTTATCACAGTCTACTAGTGTCATCATTTTACCAGTTTGCATACAGTATAGAAACCTTACCTCCCTTTTTTCATATCCCTTTTTTCTCCCCCACTTATAATTATCTTAATAAATACTTCTTCTACATACACTTAGAACCACATCAATGTTACAATTTTTGCTTCAACCATCAGACACAATTTGGAAAACTCAAGAAGAGAAAAGCCTATTGTAGTCACCCATATTTTTGCTTACCATGTTCTTTATTCCTTCCTGGTGTTTCGGGGTTCCTTACTTTATTGTTTCCTTTCTGTTTAGAGACTTTCCTTTAGCCACTCTTTTAGGGTAGGTATGCTCTTGGTTTTCCTTCATCTGAGAATGTCTTGGTTTATTCCTGAAAGATTTGGGGAGCGGGGGTAGTAATGAGATTTTGGGTTGACAATTCCTTTCTTTCAGCACTTGAAAAATAATTATGCCACTTTCTCCTGGCTTCCATGATTTCTGATGAGAAATACACTGTCATTTCAATTTTTTCTTCCTCTAGGGGTAATGTGTTGTTTTCTCTGGCTACTTATTAACATTTTTTTTTTTTAATCTTACGTGTTCAGAAGTTTAATTATGAGGTATCTTGGAGTGGATTTCTCTGAACTTATCCTGTTGGGCGTTCATTCAGCTTCTTGAATACATAAGTTTATGTCTCTTGCCAAATTTGAGAAGTTTTCAGCCATTATTTCATCACATACTTTGCCAACTCCACCCTCTTTCTTCTCTCCTTCCAGGAGTTGGATGGCATTAATGTAAGATCTTGTTATAGGCCCACAAGGTTCTGCTCATTTTTTAAAACTCTGCTTTTTATCCCTGTTTTCAGATTGGGTAATTCCTTTTGTTCTGTCTTCCAGTTCATCAGTTCATTAGTTCTTTCTTCTGTCCCCTCCATTTGCTATTGAGACCGTCTGCTGAGATTTTTACTTCAGTTATTGTGTTTTCAATTCTGAAATTTCCATTTGGTTCTTGTTTTTGCTTTTTGAAAGACAGTCTTGCTCTGTTGCTCAAGCTGGCGTGCAGTGGTATGATCTTGGCTCCTGCAACCCGTCTCCCAGCTTCAAGCAATTCTCATGCCTCCCAAGTAGCTGGGACTACAGGCGTGTGCCACAACACCTGGTTCATTTTTGTATTTTTAGAAGAGACAGGGTCTTGCTGTATTTCCCAGGCTGGTCTCGAACTTCTGGCCTCAAGCGATCCACCTGCCTTGGCCTCCCAAAGCACTGGGATTACAGACGTGAGCCACTGTACCCAGCCTGGTTCTTCTTTATAGCTTCTATTTCTTTGCTGAGACATTCTATTTTATCCTGTGTTTCAAGAGTGCTCATAATTATTCATTGAAGCATTTTTATCATGGCTGTTTTAAGAATTATTGTCAAACTTCTCAAATAATTCTGACATCCCTGTCATCTTGGTATTGGCATCTACTGATTGTCTTTTTTCATTCAGCTTGAGATTTTCCTGGTTCTTGATATGATGAGTGATTTTCTGTTGAAATATGGACTTTTTTTTATATAACACTCTGGATCTTATTGAATCCTTCTGTTTCACCTTCCAGTCACTGGCATGGCTCTGGAGGTGAAACAGGGGAGGTGGTGATGCTGTCCCAGCAGTTCCAGGTGTAGATGCAGGTTCCTCGCTTGGCTCTCCTGACACCTGAGGTTAGGGGCTCAATGTTACTGAAACCTGGGAGGGGCTCATAACCAGCCACTGGGGATAGAAGTCCCAGTCCCCTACTTGGCCTTCTCTGACACCATCCCAGCAGATGTTGGGGTGCTTTGTTATAGTTTAGGATCTCACCTTGGCCTTTGCTGGTGGGGGTTAGGGGGACTACAGATTTTTCTGTGGTGTTCAGCTGGGTTAGAATGGTTATTGCCTGAGAGTTTTCTGTTCTGGTAGGCTACACCTTCCCTGGTCTTTGGACTAAGATAGCAGACTTTTTTGGGGCTTTTGTTTTTCCTATGTCCATGAGCATTTCTGGGTTGCCGCTGCTTCTCCTCCAAGTCTGGGACACATGAGGCCAGAAAGAAAACCCAGGGACTCACCACTATTTCATTAGATATGATTTGACTCTGTGTCCACATCAAATCTCACCTTGAATTGTAGTTCCCATAATCCCCATGTGTCACGGGAGGGACCCAGTGGAAGGTAACTTAATCATGAGGGCAGTTACCATCATGCTGTTCTTGTGATAGTGAGTTCTCATGAGATCTGATGGTTTTATTAATATAAGGGGCTTTTCCTTGGCCAGGCGTGGTGGCTCATGCCTGTAATTCCAGCACTTTGGGAGGCCTAGGCAGGCAGATCACCTGAGGTCGGGAGTTCAAGACCAGCCTGACCAACATGGAGAAACCCCGTCTCTACTAAAAATACAAAATTAACCAGGCATGGTGACACATGCCTGTAATCCCAGCTACTTGGGTGGCTGAGGCAGGAGAATCGCTTGAACAAGGGAGGCGGAGGTTGCGGTGAGCCAAGATTGCGTCATTGCACTCCAGCCTGGGCAACAAGAGTGAAACTCCGTCTCAAAAAATATATATATATATAATATATATATATACACACACACACATATATATACACGTACATATATATGGATATATGGGGCTTTTCCGCTTTTGCTCGGCACTTCTTCCTGCCATCATGTGAAGAAGGATGTGTTTGCTACCCCTTCTGCCATGATTGTAAGTTTCCTGAGGCCTCCTGAGCCCTGAAGAACTGAGTCAATTAAACCTCTTTCCTTTGTAAATGTTGGGTATGCCTTTATTAGCAGCATGACAATGGATCAATACATCATTCCTTGGGTCTCAAGGTCCCTAGCTGGTCTGTCTTCTCTCCACCTTTCAGAGTATATGTATGATGGACAGAGTTTTTAGTTTTACTTAGCAGGAGGAGGGAAAAGCATGTCTACTCCACATTCCCATATTACCAGAGGTGTAAGTTTCCTATCTAGAAGACTTTTATTTTAATCAACTCACCTTTAGGACATGGCTGGGTTTTTTTTGTTTGTTTTTTGTTTTTTTGAGATGGAGTCTCGCTCTTGTTGCCCAGGCTGGAATGTGATCTCAGCTCACTGCAGCGTCTGTCTCCCTGGTTCAAGTGATTCTCCTGCCTCAGCCTCCAAGTAGCTGGGATTACAGGCAAGCGCTACTGCATCTGGCTAATTTTTTTGTATTTTTAGTAGAGACGGGGTGTTACCACATTGGCCAGGCTGGTCTCAAACTCTTGGCCTCAGGTGATCCGCCCACCTTGGCCTCCCAAAGTGCTGGGATTATAGGCATGAGCCAACGCACCCAGCCTGGGACATGGTTATTCTTACCCCAGCACAGGCATCCACATTTCCTTCAGTCAGTTCAGGGAGGCTCCACTCAGAAGGCCCTTTCTCACGGTCACTGAGAAAGTGGCTGTGAGGCCATAAATAATGACCATGTCAGGTCTTTGCTGCTCCCACCTTCAGCCAACAAACCCTGCCTCAGGACAGCACGTGCAACAACCATTGGCTGCAGCATCCCACTGTCTGGCTGGGCCCTCCTGACATGCTGAGCATGTCTGATTTTCCCCAGCAAGGAGAACTGTGTTCTCAGGACCTCCTGAGGGCTGTGTCATGGGCCGTGGTCACTCATATTTGGCTCTGCATAAATCTCTTCAAATATTTTAGTTTGACTTTTTTTTTTTTTTTTTTTTTTGAGATGGAGTTTTGCTCTTGTCATTTGGGCTGGAGTGCAATGGCAAGATCTTGGCTCACTGCAACTTCCGCCTCCTGGGTTCAAGCGATTCTCCTGCCTCAGGCTCCCGAGTAGCTGGGATTACAGGTGCCCACCACCACGCCCGGCTAATTTTGTATTTTAGTAGAGATGAGGTTTCACCGTGTTGGCCAGGCTGGTCTTGAACTCCTGACCTCAGGTGATCCACCTGCCTTGGCCTCCCAAAGTGCTGAGATTACAGGCATGAGCCACTGCGCCCAGCCGAATTTGGCTCTTTTCGTCAGAAGTTTCTACTGTAAAATGAGAGCTGGGAGTAGATCCTCCTTGAGAACTGGTGGTTCCACAACAGACAAGGATAAGTCTCCAGCATCCCCGTAAGGATTGACCCCACTTGCCCGGTGGAGCCTGCGTGATAAGACGCCCGCTTTGTCCTCCCTCACTTCCCCATTTGCATACTGGAGGTTCCTGAAATGACCTCCTGAATAAGCCACCTGCAACTGAAGCCTTGCTGAGTCTGCTCCTGGGGAAACACAAACCAAGACACCCTGATTTCAGGGCAGTCACCAGAAGCCCTCTTGCAAGTTACTTCTCCCTTGACAGAAGCATGGCGGGACTGAGGAGAAGGAAGTCAGCCTTCTTCACACCCTCAGCCTGGGGGCCCGGTCGCAAGGCAGCCAGAGTCCTGGTGCAGCCAAGTGACCTCTTCTAGTGACTCCAGGGGCCAGTACAGAAAAGAGCCTCCTGGACTGTTCTCCACTCACAGCCACATTACAAAAGGCCCCTTCTTTATCCCAGCTTATTTGGGCCATGTCCCAAGAAGGAAATAAAGGGTAGAGGGTGAAGGGTGAGGCAAAACAAGCCTAATTATGCCTCCTGGGAAGAGCTATTCCCACCCTCAGGCCAGTCCAACCAGGGGAGAGGACATTCCTCATGGAAAAACAAACCACAGGCCAAGGTGCCACGCTATGCATGGTAGGTGCCATGCATGTATACGTGCTATATCTGCGACATGCTATACATGGTATCTGCTGCATGTGGTGCATGCTATATATGTTACATGTTATACCTATTATCCAGTATGTATATTACTTGCTATACATATATGCTTGTGTGTTATATGTTAAACATGCATGTGTGTTATGCACTTTATGTATGAGTTATGTAGTGTACATGTTGCTATGCATGTTGCATGCCATACATGTACACATGCTGTCTGTTACATGTCATGCAGCTTGTGTTATATATGCTGTGCATATTGTGTACTAGGTGTTGCACACATATATGTGTTATAAGCTATGCATGTATGCATGCTATATATGTTATATGCAGTATATATTACATGCTATATATGTTTCATGCTATTCATGTTGGGCACCATGTGTGTTACATGTGACTCCTCACAGACGCTAGCTGGCTAAGTCCAGTCTCCCTAGAAGAGGTGCCACTGGCTGCTACAGGCTGTACCATCTCCAACTCTGAGCTCCCTCTGGGCTCAACTAGGCCTGCCAAGATGCTGCTACAAGATCCTAGGCCAGGCCCAGAGCCTTTCAGGGTTCAGGACAGCTGATGCTACTAGCTGGACCTGGCCAGGCCTGGCTAGCGGCAAGGGGCCTTTGCTGTTTTTTTATGTGTCATATGAATGTACCATAATTTGTTTATCCATTCTCCTGTTATTAGACATAGGGTTGTTTTGAGTTTTTACCTATTTATAAATAAAGTTGATACTAAATTCTCTCTGTAAACCTATCTTTTTATTCCTCTTGTGTAAATACCAGAGAGTGTAATTTCTGGGCCATTAAAAGCGAATTTTAACTTTATACCAAATTTGCAGTTTTCCAAAGTGTTGGAACTGATTTACCTGTGTCGACAGCGGATGAGTTTCCATTGCTCCACATCCTTGCCAACCTTTGTTGATGCCAATCTTTTCCATTTTAGTCATTCTAATTGCATAGTGGAATTTCATTCTAGTTTTAATTTTATTACTCAAATAAGTAATGATGTTGAATACTTTTTCATATGCTGTGGGCCATCTGGATATCTTTGGATATCATAGCAAAATTAAGAGGGAGGTACAGAGATTTCTCATATAACCCCTGCCACCACGCTGGCCACTATCCACATCTCCAAACAGTGTGGTACACTTGTTACCATTGATGACCCTACAGTGACATCATTATCCTCCAGAGTTCACGGTTTACCTGAGGGCTCACTCTTGGTGTTGGACATTCTATGGGTTGGACAAATGCATAACGGCATGGATCCACCATTAGAGCATCACGCAGAGGATTTTCATGCCCTAAAAACCCTCTCTGCTCTGCCTACTCATCCTTCCCTCCCCACGAATGCCTGACAACCACTGCTCTTTTCACTGTCTCCATGGCTCTGCCTTCTCCAGGGTGTTGGAATCATACACTAGGCAGCCTTTTCAAATTGGCTTCTTTCACTTAGTAAGATGCATTTAAGGATCCTCGGCCAAGCGTGGTGGCTCATGCCTGTAATCCCAGCGCTTTGGGAGGCCGAGGTGGGTGGATCACCTGAGGTCAGGAGTTCCAGACTAGCCTGCCCAACATGGTGAAACCCCCATCTCTACTAATAATACAAAAATGAGCTGAGCATGGTGGTGGGCGCCTATAATTGCAGCTACTCGGGAGGCCGAGGCAGGAGAATCGCTTGAACCTAGAAGGCAGAGGTTGCAGTGAGCTGAGATTCCAGCCTTAATGACAGAGGCAGACTCCATCTCAAAAACAAACAAAAAAAAAAGGATACTCTATGTGCTTTTGTGGCTTGATAGCTAAAATCTTTTTAGTGCTAAATAATATTCCATTATTATACATGAACCACCATGTTATCCAATCACCTACTGAAAGACATCTTGGTTGCTTCCAAGTTTTAGTAATTATGGGTAAAGCTACTACAAACAGCATTTTGTCAAATGTTTTTTCTGTATAGATATGATCATAATTTTTTTCTTAGCCTATTGATATGATGGATTACATTAATTAATTTTCAAATGTTGAACCAGCTTTGTATACCTAGGATAAACCTCAGTGGGTCTTGATAAATAATTCTTTGTATACATTGCTGGATTTAATTTACTAATATTTTGTTGAGAGTCTTTGCCTCTTTGCTAATGAGGGATATCAGTTTTCTTTTCTTGTGTTATCTTTGTCTGGTTTTGATATTGTGGTAATGCTGTCCTCATAGAAAGAGTTAGGAAGTATTCTCTCTGTTTCTACTCTTTGAAAGACATTGTAGACAATTTGTAGAATTACTTCCTTAAATGTGTGTGAGGCTGGGTGAGGTGGCTCACGCCTGTCGTCCCAGTACTTTGGGTGGCTGAAGTGGGCAGATCAGTTGAGGCCAGGAGTTTGAGACCAACCTGGCCAACATGGCAGAACCCCATCTCTACTAAAAATACAAATATTAAGTCCAGGCACGGTGGCTCACACCTGTAATCCTAGCACTTTGGGAGGCTGAGGCGGTGGATTACCTGAGGTCAGGAGTTACAGACTAGCCTGACCAACATGGAGAAACCCCGTCTCTACTAAAAATACAAACTTTGCTGGGCATGGTGGCACATGCCTGTAATCCCAGCTACTTGCGTGGCTGAGGCAGGAGAATCACTTGAACCCAGGAGGCAGAGGTTGCAGTGAGCCGACATCGCACTATTGCACTCCAGCCTGGGCAACAAGAGCAAAGCTCCATCTAAAAAAAAAATTCCAAATATTAACCAGGTGTGGTGGCACAAGCCTGTAGTCCCAGCTAGCAGGAGGCTGAGGCATGAGAATCATTTGAATCCGGGAGGTGGAGGTTGCAGTGAACTGAGATCATGCCACTGCACTCCAGCCTGGGTGACAGAGCAAGACTCTGTCTTTAAAAAAAAAAAAAAAGTTTGGTAGAAGTTGCACTTATCTGGGCCTAGTGCTTTATTTTTTAGAAGGTTATTACTTATTTATTTAAGTACTTGAACACCTATAGGCCTATTCAGAATGTCTATTTTTTTCTTTGGTGAGTTTTGGCAGATTGTGTCTTTCAATAAATTGGTTCGTTTCATCTGTGTTATCAAATTTGTGGACAGAGTTCTTCATGGTATTCCTTTATTAGCCTTACAATGTCCATAGTATCTTTCATTTCTGATGTTAGTAATTTACATTCTCTCTTTTTTTCTTAGCCCTGCTAGAGACTTATTGATATTATTAATCGTTTCAAAGCACTGCTTTTGCTTTTGTGGATTTCCTCTACTGATTTCCTGTGTTCAATTTCATTGCTTTCTGCTCTAATTATTTTCTTTCTTTTCCTCTGATTACTTTGGAATTAATTTGCTCTTCTTTCTCTAGTTTTCTACTGTGGAAATTTAGATTATCGATTTCAGATTTTTCTTCTTTTCTGATGTATGCATTCAGTGCGATAAATTCCCTTTATGTACTGCTTTTGCTGCATCCCACGATCTTGGATAAATTGTGCTATGGTTGGAATATATCCCTCAAAGTTCATGTGTCGGAAACAATCCCCAACGTAACAGTTTTGGGAGCTGGGGCCTAATAAGAGGTGATTCGGTCCTGAGGGCTCTGCTCTCATTAATGGATTAATGTCATGATCACGGGCATGGGCTAGCAGTTATCTCAAAAGTAGGTTTGTCATAAAAGTCAGTTTCGCCCCCATCTTGCTCTCACCCTCTCTTGCCTTTCTACCTTCTGCCATGGGATGACACAGCACAAAGGCCTTTGCCAGATGCCATCACCATACTCTCGGATTTCTTAGCCTCCAGAATTGTGAGTCATATACATTTCTGTTCATTATAAATTACCCAGTCTGTGGTATTCTACAATAGCAACATAAAACAAGCTAAGACAAGTTGTATTTTCATTTTCATTTGGCTCAAAATATTTTCAAATTTATCTTGAGATTTCTCCTTTAATCCACGTGTTTGTTAGTTTTTTTCCTAAGGAAGCGTCTTATTTAATTTCCATGTATTTTGGCATTTTCCAGTTATCTTTCTGTTACAGATTTGTAGTTTGATCCCATTGTGGTCTGAAAGCAAATACTGTGTGATTTCTATTCTTTTAAAGTTGTGAAGGAATGCTTTACGGCCTGAAATGTGGTCTATCTTGGTGAATGTTCTGTGTGAGCTTGAGAGTATTTTGCTGTTGTTGAAGGAAGTAGTTTAGAGATTTTTTTTTTTTTTTTTTTTGAGACAGAGTCTGGCTCTGTCGCCCAGGCTGGAGTGCAGTGGCCGGATCTCAGCTCACTGCAAGCTCCACCTCCCGGGTTTATGCCATTCTCCTGCCTCAGCCTCCCGAGTAGCTGGGACTACAGGTGCCCGCCACCTCGCCCGGCTAGTTTTGTATTTTTTTTAGTAGAGACGGGGTTTCACCGTGTTAGCCAGGATGGTCTCGATCTCCTGACCTCGTGATCCACCCGTCTCGGCCTCCCAAAGTGCTTGGATTACAGGCTTGAGACACCGCGCCCGGCCTAGAGATGTTAATCGTATCTAATGATTGATGGTGTTTTGAGTTCAACTACACCTTTACTGATTTTCTGCCTGCCGGATCTGACCATTTGTGATAAAATGTGGTTAAAGTGTTCAACTATGTTCATGGATTTATCAATTTTCCTTTCAGTTTTATTAGTTTCTGCCTCGTTTTTGCTCTGTTGTCAGTTGTATACATGTTAAGGATTGGAGAACCTCAGTGGATAAAAGAGGGCATTACATAATGACCAAGGGACAAATGACCCCCTTTGTCATTATGTATTGCCCTTCTGTTTTTTGTTTTTTGTCTTTTTTGTTTTTTTGAGACGGAGTCTTGCTCTGTCGCCCAGGCTGGAGTGCAGTGGCACAATCTCTCTTTTGTGGAGATGGGGTCTCACTATGTTGCCCAACCTGGTCTCAAACTCAGGGGTTCTCAAGGAATCTCCTACCTCAGCCTGTCAGCCTCCCCAAGTGCTGGGATTACAGCACTGTGCCTGGCCAGTAGTACCTTTTGAAGAGCTTTGTTTTGTTTTGAGATGGAGTCTCACTCTGTCACCCAGGCTGGAGTGCAGTGGCACAATCTCAGCTCACTGCAAGCTTCGCCTCCCGGGTTCCCGCCATTCTCCTGCCTCAGCCTCCAGAGTAGCTGGGACCACAGGCGCCAGCCACCACGCCCGGCTAGTTTTTGTATTTTTTAGTAGAGACAGGGTTTCACCGTGTTAGCCAGGATGGTCTCGATCTCCTGACCTCGTGATCCGCCCGTCTCGGCCTCCCAAAGTACTGGGATTACAGGCTTGAGCCACCGCGCCCGGCCAATATTTGCCATATTTTTTTACTATTTTCTATTAGTTGCCCTTGTTCTTTATTCCTATTTTGTCTTCCACTCTTTTTCTGCCTTTTGAAGTTTTAATTGAGATTGTAGACCGAGTGCAGAGACCCACATCTATAATCCCAGCACTTTGGGAGGCCAAGGTGGGTGGATCACCTGAGGTCAGGAGTTCAAGACCAGCCTGGCCAACATGGTGAAACCCCATCTCTACAAAAATACAAAAATTAGCCAGGCATGATGGCAGGTGCCTGTAATCCCAGCTACTCAGGAGGCTGAGGCAGGAGAATCTCTTGAACTCGGGAAGCAGAGGCTACAGTGACCCAAGGTTACGCCATTGCACTCCAGCCTGGGCAACAGAGCGAGACTCCATCTCAAAAAAAAAAAAAAGAGAGGCCGGGNNCGG
>NW_016804230.1:320641-321982 GCF_001698545.2 Rhinopithecus bieti | reverse complement strand
AAAAAAAAAAAAAAAATCTGTAAAAAAATAAATTAATTAATTAATTAAAAAAAAAAAGAGAGATCATATATGATTCTGTTTTCTCTAGACCATTAGCATATCAGTTATCTCCTTTTTAAACTTTTTTAGTTGTTGCCCTAGAGTTTGCAATATACATTTACAACTACTCCAAGTCTACCTTCAAATAACACTATACCACCTCACAGTCAGCATGAGATGAGTACCTTGTAACAAAATAATACTAACTCTTCTCTCCTGTGCTTTGTCTTATTGCTGTCATTCATTTTACTTATGGATATAAACTTACAGTATGTAGCTGTATTGATCTGTTAGATCCATTAAGAATAAGAAAAATTAAAGGTTTTTTTTTGTTGTTTTTTGTTTTTTGTTTTAAGATGGAATCTCGCTCTGTCACCCAGGCTGGGTTTTGCCATGTTGGCCAGGCTGGTCTCGAACTCCTGACCTCAGGTGATCTGCCTGCCTTGGCCTCCCAAAGTGCTGGGATTACAGGCATGAGCCACTGCGCCCAGCCCTCTTCCTTTCTTTATGTAGAGCTTGAGTTTCTGACCTATATTATTTTTCTTCTTAAGACTTCTTTTAACATTTCTGCAAGGCAGTTCTGCCAGCAACATAGCCCTTCGCTTTTTGTTTGTCTGAGAAAGTTTTCATTTTTCCTTCACTTTTGAAGGATAATTTCACAGCATGTAGAATTCTAGGTTGGTGCTTTTTTTCTCCCAATATTTTAAATATTTCACTCTACTCTCTTCTTGCTTGCACTGTTTTTAAAGAAAAGTCAGATGTAATTATTATCTTTGTTCCTTGTAGGTATGGCACTTTTTTCCTCTGGCGTCTTTCAAGAATTTTCCTCTATCTTTGATTTTCTGTGGGTTCTAAATGATACGCCTAGGTATGGGGTATAGGGGCATTTATCCTGGCTGGCGTTCTCGGAGCTTCCTGGATCTGTGGTTTGATGTCTGATATTAATCTGGGGGAAATCCTGTCATTATTGTTTCAGATATTTCTTCTGTCTTCTCTTTCTGGTATTCTCATTACACATATGTTACACCTTTCTATAGTTGGCCTCATAGTCCTTGGATATTCTGCTCTGATTTGGTTTTGGGCGTGTTTTTTGTTTTGTTTTTTTTTTTCTTTTTTTCAGTCTGTTCCCTTTGCTTCGCAGTTTTGAAAGTTTCTGTTGATATATCCTTAAGCTGAGCGATTCTTCCCTCAGCTGTGTCCGGTCTACTAATGAGCTTATCAAGGCATTCTTCATTCCTGTTATAGTGGTGTTTTGTTTTTTGTTTTTGTTTGTTTGGTTTTTTTTTTTTTTTTTTTTTTTTT
>NW_016804230.1:309930-320458 GCF_001698545.2 Rhinopithecus bieti | reverse complement strand
TTTTTTTTGTTTTTTGTTTTGTTTGTTTGGTTTTTTTTTTTTTTTTTTTTTTTGAGACGGAGTCTAGCTCTGTCGCCGGGGCTGCAGTGCAGTGACCGGATCTCAGCTCACTGCAAGCTCCGCCTCCCGGGTTCACGCCATTCTCCTGCCTCAGCCTCCGGAGTAGCTGGGACTACAGGCGCCCACCACCTCGCCCGGCTAGATTTTGTATTTTTTTTAGTAGAGACGGGGTTTCACCGTGTTAGCCAGGATGGTCTCAATCTCCTGACCTCGTGATCCGCCCGTCTCGGCCTCCCAAAGTGCTGGGATTACAGGCTTGAGCCACCGCGCCCGGCCTGTTTGTTTTTTGTTTTAATCTATAGCATTTCTTTTTGGTTCTTATGTAGGATTTTCATCTCTCTACTTATATTACTCATCTGTTCTTGCACGCTGTCTGCTTTATCCATTAGAGCCCTTAGCATATTAATCACAGTTGTTTTAAATTCCTGGTCTGATAATTCTAACATTCCTACCGCATCTCATTCTAATGCTCTGTCTCTTCAAATTGTGTTTTTTGCCTTGTATATAGTTTTCTTGATGGTGTACATGGTGTGCTGAGTAAAAGGAACTGCTCAGCCTTTAGCGATGTGGTAATGCTGGGGGGAGAGGACGTGTCCTGCTATGATGAGGACTTCTTGTGAGCCTATCGCTCTGTACCATGAACTTCACAGATTCTTGTCTTCCCCCTTAGGTGGAGCAGAATAGCTACTGTGGGCTGGAGTTGCTACTTCCCTTCCTCCAAGTCAGTTAAGCTCTAATAATACTCCAGCAGGTGAAGGTGTGTGTGTGGCGGGGGGTGAGGGGGATGAAGAAAGGCTGATTAATGCATGCAAACATACAGTTACATAGAAGGAATAAGTCTCAATGTTCAATAGCAGAGTAGAGTGATTATAGTCAACAACAGTGTGTTGCATATTTCAAAACAACTAGAAATGTTCCCAACACAAAGAAATGATAAATATTCCAGGTGATGCGCACCCCAAATACCCTGACTTGATCATTACACATTCTATGCATGTAATAAAACATCACATATACCACTTAAATATGTATAAATATAAGGTATCATTAAAAGAAAAAATTAGGGCTGGGCGTGGTGCCTCATGCCTGTAATCTTAGCACTTCGGGAAGTCAAGGCAGGAGGATCACTCAAGCACAGGAGTTTGAGACCAGCCTGGGCAACACAGTGAGACCATATCTCTACAATAATTTGTTTTTTAATTAGTCCAGTGTGGAAGCGTGACCTGTAGTCACAGCTACGAGGGAGGCTGAGATGGAAGGATTGCTTGAGTCTGGGAGGCCAAGGCTGCAGTGAGCCATGATCATGCCACTGCACTCTAGCCTGTACAATAGAGCAAGACCTTGTCGCAAAAAAAACTTGAAAATAAACTATCCCTGCAGGTAGACTCTGACTAACTAGTTCCCCTGAGGGCAGGTCTATTAAGAACAGAATGCTATGGCTTATTTCAAAATAGTTCCTTCTCCCTTCCTCCTGCTAGAAACACAGGATTTTTCTCCAATATCCACTGTGGAAATCTGTTCAAGGTCCTGGAGGTAAATCTCACAATATTCTTCCCCTCATATCTCACCCTGTGAATGGGTGCCCTGGAGTTTCGAACTCTCAGACTCATCCCCACTAGCCTCCAGCAACTGGACACTGGCAGTTCAGGTTTCTCCCGGCATTGGCTCCTGTGGTGGTTTCTGCCCACGGCCTCTGCTTCAGCCAGCTGCAACTCCCTGTGTCTGCCTGTCAGTCCCTCCAGTGCTGGGGACGATGGTCTACCCTGTGTCCTCACCTCTCTTAAGGATCCAAGAAGAGTTCTTTGATTCTTCTGTATGTTCAACTGTGTACTTGTTGTTAGGATGGAGTGGTGGCTTCTAAGCTCCTTAGAAGTCCGCATTTCCTCTTCTGCTCATTTTTAAAAATTGAATCATTTGGCTTTTTCTTATTCATTTGTAGGAATTCTTTAAACATTTTTATTAAGCATACTTTGTCAGATATATGTTTTCTGAATGTCTTCTCCTAGTCTTTGACTTGATTGTCTACTCTTTTCATGAACTCCTGATAAAGTGAAGTTTTCCATTTTAATAGTCTATTAATTTTTGTTTGTTTTGTGGTTAGTGATTTTGTGTCTTTTGGCTGAAGAAATGTAAACATAAATGTTATATAATACTTCTAGGAAGCCTCCTTTAAAAAAAAAAAAAGGCATGCCCTTCATCCTTCTTTCCCCTGTCCTACTGCCTGGAACACACATGTGATGACTGGAGCACTAGCTCCCATTTAGACCTTGAGAATGAGGTGATCTTGGGAACAGAAGTCACAAGACCAAAGAAGCCTAAGACATCATGAAGATGCTATTGTAGCCCTGAAACTGTCTACTTCCAGACTTCATTTATATGGGACACAATAAACTTCTTTCTTTTATTTTATTTTATTTTTTATTTTTTTTGAGACAAGGTCTCCCTCTGTCACCCAAGCTGAAGTGCAGTGGCTCGATCTCAGCTCAATGCAACCTCTGCCTCCCAGGTTCAAGAGATTCTCCTGCCTCAGCCTCCTGAGTAGCCGGAATTACAGGTGCCCACCACCATGCCCGGCTAATTTTTCTATTTTTAGTAGAGATGGGGTTTCACCATATTGGTCAAGCTGGTCTGGAACTCCCGACCTCAGGTGATCTGCCTGACTCAGTCTCCCAAAGTGCTGGGATTACAGGTGTGAGCCACTGTGCCCCTCCAGAATAAACTTCTATCTTGTGTAAACCTCTATTATTCAGGATTTTATTCTTCACAGCTGAACCTAATCATAAACTGATGTATAAAGAAAGATCAGTTAGCAAACTCACTAGTTACCCTTCTGTTTCCACTTCAGTTCCAAAACTTTCTCTAGATCAGTGGGTCTCAATCCTCCATATCCATCACAGTTACCTAGTGAGCCTATAAAAAGTGGAAAAGTGGCCGGGTGCAGTGGCTCACACCTGTGAGAGAAATTCCATCTCAAAAAAAGAAAAAAAAAATGATGGGGGGAAAACCCTGAGTCAGGTTGGGCCTGAGTGAGGAGGCCCAGGCTTCCTAGTTTTCAAAGCCTCCGCAGGGGATCCTACATGGATTATCAAGGTTGAGAACTGGCGCTTTGAGTCAAGGCTTTGCTCTTGGCATGGAAGTGTGAGCACAGTGGTCTAGGTGGCTGTGCTTTGGCCTCTGGTGGGAAATGAACCAACATACAGAGATTTATGAAATACAAATAGAACTGAATTCATGGGTCCTAACTTATGCCTTGAAATATAGGCGTGAGGCAGCCACACAAGCACAACTTACTTAGAGTGCACAGGCGGTATGAGGCCGTGGAGCCCCGGGATAGGGAGCCAGCAGCTCTAGGCTCCTGGTGGGATGACCCTGGGCCAATTTTAACCTCTGCGAGCCAATTCCTCCTTTGAAATAGGGGTCTCAGGGATCTATCAATAACAACAGCTGCCTGCCTCACCCTGGATTGTTGTGAGGATCATATAAAGTAATGGATTTTTTTTTTTTTTTTTTTTTGAGACAGAGTTTCGCTCTTGTCACCCAGGCTGGAGTGCAATGGCACCATCTCACCTCGCTGCAACCTCCACCTCCCAGCTTCAAGCAATTCTCCAGCCTCAGCCTCCCAAGTATCTGGGACTATAGGCTTGAGTCAGCCCTGCCCAGCTAATCTTTGTATTTTTAGTAGACACGGGGTTTCACCATGTTGGTCAGGCTGGTCTTGAACTCCTGACCTCAAGTGATCCGCCCACCTTGGCCTACCAAAGTACTGGTATTACAGGTGTGAGCCACTGTGCCCAGCCTAAAATAACGCTTTTTAAAGTGCCTTGTGTATAACGCCCAGGTACATTTCTGACATCTCTGTACCACAGGCATGTCAGAGATTCCATCCTCCTCCACGTACTGTTCTAAAGGGCCACACACACAACCTTACTCCTTCCGGGCTTTCATGTTGACTCACCGGCCCCAGCCACCTGGAGCAATGGTCCTTATCAATTTTCCCTTGGAGAATAAAGTGAATGTCATTCATCTTCTCCCTGAAAAGTGCAAAAGGCATCGACTCACTTGTCCACAAAATATGCCACAGCCTGGGGTTCACTATAGTCAGGAAGCCCGCTAGGGACCTAAAGTAAGGACACTGGTTCTATAGTATACCACTCCACTAGGACCAGAGAGAGAGCAGCCACTCCAGACAGTGGGACAATCTGCTAACTTTGTGGCAGAGCATAAACCCGAGAGTGTCAAGTCCTCAGAACTGGGACTGCTAGCTAGGCATGGCAGCTCACGTTTGTAATCCTGACACTTTGGGAGTCCAAGGTGGGAGGATCACTTTTGGCCAGGAATTCAAGACCAGCCTGAGGAACATAGAGAGGCCTTATCTCTACAAAAAAAATTTGAAAATTAGCCAGGTGTGGTGGCGTGTGCCTGTAGTCCCAGCTACTCAGGAGACTAAGGCTAGAGGATCACTTGAACCCAGGAATTAAAGGCTGCTGTGAGCCCTGATTGAACCACGGCGCTCCACTTGAGTGACAGAGTGAGACCCTGTCTCAAAATAAAAAATAAAAAAGGAACTGGATTGCTCATGGACACCTTGGGCATATGCCTCTGACCACCTGTTATGGACTGAATTCTGTTCCCCCAAATTCCTGTGGTGAAGCTCTATCCCACAGTATCTTAGAAGGTAATAGTATTCAAAGATAGGGCATTTAAAGAGATAATTAAAATTAGCCGGGTGTGGTGGTGGGTGCCTGTCATCCCAGCTACTCGGGAGGCTGAGGCAGAAGAAACGCTTGAACCCGGGAGGCGGAGGTTGTGGTGAGCTGAGATCGCGCCACAGCACTCCAGCCTGGGCGACAGAGCGAGACTCCGTCTCAAAAAAAAAAAAAGAAAAGAGGTAATTAAGGTTAAATGAAGTCATAAGATGGGGCCCTAATTCAACAGGACTGATGTCCTTATAAGAAGAGAAAGAGACAGCAGGGAGGGGTGCGCACAGAGAAAAGACCGTGTGCGCATGTGCGGACACAGCGGCCCATGGCTGTCTACCAGCCAAGGAAGGAGGGCTCCGGAGAAACCAACCTGCTCACACCTTGATCTTGGACTTCCAGACGCCAGAACTTTGGGGAAATAAACTCCTGTTGTTGAAGCCACCCAGTCTATGGTCTCAGTTCTGGCAGCCTGAGCAGACTCAGTGTCCACTCAGTCTGAGGTTTGCTCTGAACGGCTGGGATCGGGAGTGGGAGGCTGGAATGCAGGACAGTGTTGCGTCCACGGGGCCCGGCCTCCCCCACCTGGCTCTATGTTCCATGTTCCTCTTAGCGAGGTCGTCCCTCTGCCCCTGCCCTGGGAGAGTGGGGTCCCTCCTGAACCCCCACTTCCAAATCAAGTTCCTTCCCACCCCACCCTGCCCACAACATCTGCTCATCTTCCAGGCTTCTGGATCCAATTTGGAAACCACCGTTTTTTTCCCTGGCCTTAAAAGGGAAATTTACTTTTAAAAGGTAGATTTACTCAGAAAATTTCATGCAGAAGAAAATTATGATCCCATTGTGGAAATAAACAAAGACCAGCCAAATGAGAACAGGAAGGCTATTGATTGAGAGCTTGCTCTAGCAAGGGAGTCGGCCATCCTCACTTTTGTTTGGCAGAGACTCAAAGGCAGCCTGAGGAGGGGAAGCCTCATGGTGCAAAACGGGAGGCTTCAGGGGTGCCCTGATGGAGGCCGCTGTCATGGAGAAACTGGAAGCAGCTAACTAGAAGAGAGCATTTTATGGGATTGGTTAGGGGCAAATATTTGGTTTTCTTTGGTTGGTCCTAAGTTAAAAGGGTTGGTCCAAAAGTTACAGAGGCTGAAGCCGAGGCGGGTGGATCACTTGAGGTCAGGAGTTCAAGACTAGCCTGGCCAACATGGCAAAACCCTGTCTCTACGAAAACTACAAAAATTAGCCAGGTGTGATGGCACACACCTGTAATCCCAGCACTTTGGGAGGCCGAGACGGGCGGATCACTTGAGGTCAGGAGTTCAAGACCAGCCTGGCCAACATGGCGAAACCCTGTCTCTATTAAAAATACAAAAATTCTGGCGTGAACCTGGGAGGCGGAGCTTGCAGTGAGCTGAGATCCGGCCACTGCACTCCAGCCTGGGCGACAGAGCAAGACTCTGTCTCAAAAAAAAAATAAAATAAAATAAAATAAAAAATAAAAATACAAAAATTCACCGGGTGTGGTGGCACGTGCCTGTAATCCCAGCTACTTGGAAGGCTGAGACAGAAAAACTGCTTGAACCCAGGAGGTCGAGGTTACAGTAAGCCAAGATCATGCCACCACACTATAGCCTGGGCGCTGGAATGAGACTCCATCTCAAAAAAAAAAAAATTTTAAATTACAAAGGCAGGCAGCCATTAATCCTGGACATTTGGGGCTGATTGTCACAGGTGTCATTGTTTAGCTTCCTGGACTGTTTGCTGGAGATGGTGGGCCAACTTTCTATCAGCCTGATATATAGGCAGCAGGCTGGCTTCCTGGGCTGGTTCCTGCAGGTAACAGGTCAGTTTCCTGGCCTGGTTGCTGCAGACTGTGGGTCTGAGTTCTAGTTTTTTTTTTTTTTTTTTTTGAGACGGAGTCTCGCTCTGCCGCCCAGGCTGGAGTGCAGTGGCCAGATCTCAGCTCACTGCAAGCTCCGCCTCCCGGGTTCACGCCATTCTCCTGCCTCAGCCTTCCTAGTAGCTGGGACTACAGGCGCCCGCCACGTCGCCCGGCTAGTTTTTTGTATTTTAGTAGAGACGGGGTTTCACCATGTTAGCCAGGATCGTCTCGATCTCCTGACCTCATGATCCGCGTGTCTCGGCCTCCCAAAGTGCTGGGATTACAGGCTTGAGCCACCGCGCCCGGCCTGAGTTCTAGTTTTATACATGCTCTGGCTATTGTCTGTTTGTATATTCATTTAATCTCTCACCAGGAAGGTTCAAATCAAGGCCTCAGACTGTTATATAAATACCAAGAGCAAAATCCTAAAGTAACTATGTCACATCTTATTTTCACCAATAACTTTTTTTATTAGATAACTGAAGAAAAGCTGACATTTGTTGAGCAATCGTTCTTGTTCAACCTCCTCATTATATCTGGGATTGGGTAAAAAAAAATACACAGATGAATCAAATATGGCAAAAGTTAGGTGCTGAATCCAGGTGGTGGGTGTATGGGTGTTAAACTATTTTCTCAACTTTTATCCATGTCAGAAAATTGTCAGGATAAGAAGTTGGGGAAAAATGCTGGACCTGCATTTTTACTTACACACAGCACTGACCAGCAGTTGCAGAATATGAATCACCAGCTTGAATCACAAAACCCACAGCTTCATTTTAATTTACGTATCTACATATTTCTTTGTACAGAGCAGTGCCCAAGAGCCAGGGATCGGCCAGTTGTGGCTTGTCCAAGCTGGACGGCCCTGCCACTGTACTCCAGGGCCACAGATGGCCAGCCCTTGCCAGAATGGCTGCCCGCTCCTTGGACCCCACACAGCTGGCAAACCAGCCCTCAGCACTAGGGCAGCCTGGCCCCAGGTCCTCTTTCCAGACACCGGCCTCCCTGTTGGGTAGAATTACTCCACCTAACTCCATCTCCTCTGGCGGCAGCTGTCCTGCCCCACTCGCCAACGGCCACCTCACACTCACCCCCTGAGTTTCTTGGCCATCTGCGCTGAGCTCAGGATGACCACATGGGGCAACTGTAACAGAGCATTTTGATTTGTGTTTCTTCCTGAGAAAATGAATTAATCAACCAATCCGAGTCTACCCTCAAAGTACATCCAGGAGCCCCTTCTCACCCCATATTCACCACCCTTGTCCCCCAAGATCACACCTGCTCCAGTCTTCTGGCTTCCCTCTTGACCCCTCTGTGTGACTCCCACACAGCAGCCAGAGTGCCCGTCTTAAAACTGAGCCAGGCCTAGGTGCAGTGGCTCACACCTGTAATCCCAGCACTTTGGGAGGCTGAGGCAAGTAAATCACCTGAGCTTGGGAGTTCGAGACCAACCTGACCAACATGAAGAAACCCTGTCTCTACTAAAAATACAAAATTATCCAGGCATGGTGGTGCATGCTTGTAATCCCAGCTACTTGGGAGGCTGAGGCACGAGAATTGCTTGAACCCAGGAGGCAGAGTTTGCAGTCAGTCGAGATCACGCTATTGTACTCCAGCCTAAGCAACAAGAGTAAAACTCTGTCTCCAAAAAAAAAAAAAAAAAAAAAACTGAGCCAGGCTAGGTTATTTCTTTGCTCAAGTCCCCCAGTGCCTCTCCATGTCTCTCAGAGAAAAAGTCAAAGCTTTAACCATGGCTCCAAGGCTACGCCGGGGTCAGCAAACTACAGCCCACAGCCACATGCATTCGACTGCCCTGTCTATGGCTACTATCTGTTTACCACAGTTCACCTGCGGCTGTCCGACACTGCCATGAAGACATCAAGTAGCCCCACGAAGAGGCCAGCAGTTAACACCACGCTGCCAGCTGTGTGAGGCTCCACCTTGGAAAGGGGGTCCCCAGCACAGATGAGCCTTTAGATGGCATCTGACTCCAAGTGGAAACTCCAGCTGAACCTTTCCCCAGTGCCTGACCCACAGACTCCATGGCCATCATACATTTATTTTGAAACAAAAATAATGGTTTTTTTCTCATGCCACTATGTCTTGCCACAGAACTGTGTGTAATCTCCCTCTGTCATAAACATATCTGTATACACATTTAAGTGTGTATGTGTGTAACACCTTATAGAAATACATAAGCAAGAATTTTGCTTCAATTTACTTTAATTAGTCTTCTTTTCCTTCTTTCCTTGGCCATATACTTCCCTTTCCTCTCCCATCTCTGTCTTACCACCCACATACCCTATATCAATAACCTAATTTGTATTCCATCTATTCTCTGTATTTTTCCTTTATCCTTATATATAATAATCAAGCACACGTGTGCATATTGATGTGTATATACCTCTACACATATGCATCCATAGAGGTATTCAGGTAATTCATTACACAGTGGCATCCTGTTTCACACATTTTTCTGTATCACGATGTTCTCAGTCAATGATGCCTTGTAGAAATCCCTGTGAAATCTACTGCTCGCAGCCTGCTCACTGGGTCCTTTTTGTGGCTGCATAATATTCCATGCTGTGGGTGACTGTAATTTACTCACCCAGCCCTGGGTGACAGGCAGTCACTTTGCTACCAATTTGGGGCCCCATGGTAATGTCCCTGCACACAGCCCCACCCACTTGTGCTTCACTTCTACATCTGGTTGCTCAGAGTTGGGTTGCTGGCCGGAAGACAGAGGCATGTTAAATTTTAACAGATGCTGCCCAACTGCTTTCTACATGGCCTGATGTCCAGCCCTGGGAAGACCTAAGCTTTTTTGTGCCGTGGACACAGGGCCTTCCAGCTGTGCCAGGCTATCACTGGCCACATGGAGTCCCCAAACAATCCACACAGCTCAGTGTGAAGCCTTCTGCAAATCCATGTCCTGTTGGTTCTCCAATTTTTCTCAGGCCCAGCTAAACTTCACAGGCTGGTCAACACCACATGGGTATAGACAAAATGCACACCTGAATTTCTCTCTCTTTTTTTTTTTGAGACAGAGTCTCTGTTGCCCAGACTGGAGGGCAATGGCACGGCCTCAGCTCACTGCCACCTCCGCTTCCTGGGTTCCAGCAATTCTCCCACCACAGCCTACCGAGTAGCTGGGACTACAGGCACCCGCCATCATGCCTGGCTAATTTTTGTATTTTTGTAGAGATGGGGTTTCACCATGTTGGCCAGGCTGGTCTTGAACTCCTGACCTCAGATGATCTGCCCACATTGGCCTCCCAAAGTGTTAGGATTACAGGGGTGAGCTCACACCCCGCCTGAATTCTTCTGAGTTTTGCTTTCAGAAAAGAAATGCTGCCCATCAGGGTTCAGCAGGGCAAGGGTAGCTTAGACATCCACCCCTGCCAGTTCCTGCCTGACATCAGGCCCCTCTGGTGTCCTGCTTGACCAAATGGAACTGCCAAAACACACCTGTGGCCACCCTCCTGCGGAAGATGTTAATTTTTATATTTGGGAGCCTCCAGTTCCCAAGTTCAGTTCATGGGGCCCTCAGTATCTGAAAATGTTCAGGGCCTCCTAGGGGCAGGCAACACCTGGCAGGTGCGTTTATTAAGTAATTAGGTCGGCCAGGCGCGGTGGCTCAAGCCTGTAATCCCAGCACTTTGGGAGGCTGAGACGGGCGGATCACGAGGTCAGGAGATCGAGACCATCCTGGCTAACTCGGTGAAACCCCGTCTCTACTAAAAAATACAATAAATAAAATAAAAAATTAGCTGGGCGAGGTGGCGGGCGCCTGTAGTCCCAGCTACTTGAGGGGCTGAGGCAGGAGAATGGCGTAAACCCGGGAGGCGGAGCTTGCAGTGAGCTGAGATCCGGCCACTGCACTCCAGCCTGG
>NW_016804230.1:289589-309345 GCF_001698545.2 Rhinopithecus bieti | reverse complement strand
AAAAAAAAAAAAAAAAAAAAAAAAGTAATTAGGTCAAGCCACCCAACAAGCACGTATATGCTAATTACTTAGCTGGCGTTTGAGAAAGTGATCCACATAAGTAGAAAAGAGAATCGTTTTTCTTTCATTCTTAAATACCTGCAATTCCTTCGTAACAGGATGTTGGACACTGCGCAGCTTCTCAAACCCACCCACCTGGTGCCTGTCCCACGGTGATTTCCACGTGGTACTGAGCCCACCTTTGCACAGGGAGGAAGGAGGACGAGGCTACAGCGTCGCCTGCCTGGTGACTGCAGGGGAGCCAGCCGTCCCCACCGCGACCAGCAGAGGGCTCCGCCCTGCCCTCCAAACAGAACCCCTCGCGCAGCCGCGCCACCCCGCCTGGCCTCTCTCCCCGCCCCCCAGTCCCCGGGCCCTGTCACTGAACCCCGAGGCCCTCAGGGATTTACAAAGGGGGCTGGAGGCCGGCAGCCGAGGCGGGTCTTGTGCCGAAGCAGAAGCCTGGCTGTGGGGTCGCCCCTGGCGGAGGCGCGGGCGCCCGGATCCGAGCCCCAGGGACCCCATGGCACTCCCGAGACCGTCCCGGGAAAGGTTGCGCAGCCGTCGCCTCGCGGCAGCGCGAAGTGCAGGGCGGGCAGGGCCCCTGGCGCTGTGTGCGAGTGGGGACATCGTCTACTGGTCTTCTGTTTCTGCACCTTTCCCATCTTCTAAACCGGGCGGCCCTCCCAAGAACGGCCTCCTAAAGCAGTGGAGCCCCCAGCGACGCCCTGTGCTCCCCGGGAGGGCTGGAGGCTGCCAAGGCGGGCGCGGGCGGGGCGGCCTCTCCGGGAACCCGCCGCTGGCGAGGAAGCGGGCGCTTGGGCGGCGCCGCAGGGCTCGGCTGCCCTTGTCCCCAGGCGAGCCTGGAAGGGAAGAGCAGGGAGGAGGAGCGCAAGGTGACTCCACCACAGCCGCCGCAGCGCTCCCGCCTCGGCCCGCGGTGGTCGCGCGGGTGACAGGGCGCGGCCCCTCGGGCCTCCTCTCCCCTGCACAACCAAGCCGGCCCCGCAGCCTCACGGGGGAGGGGAGGGGCGCACTTGTGGGGTGCAAAACTCCCCAGGCAGCAGTATGGGAGTGCGCCCCAGAAACTTCCACCAGCACCAGGGAAAGTCCAGACGGCCGCAGCTAGGGGTTCTTAAACGAGGGAAGAGACCAGAAGCCAAAGGAAAAGACTGATTTTTAGTCGGGCGGGTGGCCCACGCCTGCAATCCCAGCACTTTGGGAGGCGCTGTGGCGGGAGGATTGATTGAGCCCAGGAGGTCGAGGCTGCAGTGAGCTGTGAGAGCGCCTAGGGTGGCCTCCAACTCCTGGGCTCATGCACTCCTCCTGCCCCCGGCCCCACAAAGTGCTGAGATTACAAGCGTGAGCCACCGCACCTGGCCCCAAGTTCTGTTCTTTAAAAAGACACCACAGGGCCGGGCGCGGTGGCGCACACCTGTAATCCCAGCACTTAGGGAGGCTGAGGCGGGAGGATCACTAGATTAGGAGTTCGAGACCAGCCTGGCCAATATGGTGAAATCCGGTCTCTGTTAAAAATACAAGAATTAGCCGGGTTTGGTGGCGCGCGCATGTAGTCCCAGCTACTCGAGAGGCTGAGGCAGAAGAATATCTTGAACCCGGGAGGCAGAGGTGGCAGTGAGCCAAGATCATGCCACTGCACTGCAGCCTGGCCACAGAACAAGACTCCGTTTCAAAAAAAAAGACACCACAAGCCGGGTGTGATGGCTCAAGCCTGTAATCCTACCACTTTGAGAGGCCCGAGGCAGGCAGATCACGAGGTCATGAGATGGAGACCATTCTGGCTAACATGGTGAAACCCCGTCTCTACTAAAAAATAGAAAAAAAAAATTAGCCGGGTGTGGTGGCGAGTGCCTGTAGTTCCAGCTACTTGGGAGGCTGAGGTAGGAGAATGGCATGAATCCGGGAGGCGGAGCTTGCAGTGAGACAAGATTGCGCCACTGCACTCCAGCCTGGGTGACAGAGCAAGGCTCCACCTCAAAACAACAACAACAAAATGTTATTCCCTGAACCAAAAGGAAGTGATAACAAAAGGGATCCTGCAACATCAAAAAGAAAAGAAAGGTGGGGCATAGTGGCTCACACCTGTAATCCCAGTACTTTGGGAAGTCAAGGCTGACAGATCTCTTGAGGTCAGGAATTTGAGACCAGACTGGGGAATTTGGCAAAACCCTACCTCTACAAAAAATACATAAGTTAGCCAGACATAGCCGGGCGTGGTGGCTCACGCCTATAATTTCAGCACTTTGGGAGGTTGAGGCGGGTGGGTCATCTAAGGTTGGGAGTTCAAGACCAGACTGACCAACATGGTGAAACCCTGTCTCTACTAAAAATACAAAAATTAGCCATGTGTGGTAGCCGGCACCTGTAGTCCCAGCTACATGGGAGACTGAGGCAGGAGAATTGCTTGAACCTGGGAGGCAGAGGTTGTAGTCTGAGATCGTGCCACTGCACTCCAGTCTAGGCAACAGAGCGAGACTCCATCTCCAAAAAAAAAAAAAAAGTTAGCCAGACGTGGTGGCACATGCCTATAGTCCCAGCTACTCGGGAGGCTGAAGTGGGAGGATCACTTGAGCCCAAGAGGTTACAATGAGCCAAGATTGCACCACTGTACTCCAAACTGGGTGACAGAGAAAGACCCTGTCTCAAAAAAAAAAAAAAAGAACAAGAACAAGAAAAGAAAGAACAAATAAGTTGGTTTAAAAAATAGGGTTAAGTAAAATAAGCTGTCCTTATAGTTTTTAATATCATGTTTGATGGCTGAAGCAAAACTTAACGATCTAATGTGATGCTCAATATATGTACAGGAAACACAGTCATGTGTCACTTAATGACAGGGATACATTCTCAGAAATGAGTCATTAGGCAATTTTGTCATTGTGCAAACATCGTACAGTGTAATGGCATGTGATTATACTGAATATTATAGGCAATTGTGGCACAATGGTCAGTATTTGCTTATGTAAACATATCTAAACATAGAAGAGGTACAGCTATGGGACAGCTATCTTATATGTGGTCCGTTGTTGACCTAAGTATCATTATGTGACACTAAGACAATTATATTTTTTAAGTGGGGAGGAAAAAAGGACCTAAATGGGAATAAGTTTTCCATGTTTTACTTGCAGTGGTGAACTATCAGTACCAATAGACTGTGATAAGTTGTATATGTATACTGTCATACCCAGAGCAACCACATACACAAAAGTATACATAGAAAGCTAATTTAAAACTATATGGCCCTTTCCTCTTGGAAGTCCCCTCCCTCTTTTTCCTTTCTCTTTCTTTCTCTCTCTCTTGCCTATTAAACCTCCACTCCCAAACTCCTTTAAAAAAAAAAAGAAAGAAAAGAAAAAGAAAGAAAGAGGGAAATTGTAATGTAGACCACTCCTCTAAGTAGCCCAGAGGCGAGCAAGAAAAGGAAACAGGAAAAAAAACAGGAAAAAAAAAAACTCAAAAATATTGGAAATATTGAAATATTAGAAATATAGATGATCCCTAACTCTCTTATCTGAATATATACATAATAATATCTTTTGGGACAAGCTTCTTGACCACTAAACTTTATTTATTTTTATTTTTTATTTTTTTGAGAAGGAATCTGGCTTTGTTGCTTAGGCTGGAGTGCAGTGGCATGATCTCGGCTCACTGCAACCTCTGTATCCTGGATTCAAGCGATTATCATGCCTCAGCCTCCCAAGTAGTTGGAATTTCAGCACTTTGGGAGGCCAAAGCAGGTGAATCACCTGAGGTCAGGAGTTTGAGACCACCCTGGCCAACATGGTGAAACCCCTTTCTCTACTAAAAATACAAAAATTAACTTGGTGTGGTGGTGCACGCCTGTAATCTCAGCTACTCGGGAGGCTGAGGCAAGAGAATTGCCTGAACCTGGGAGGTGGAGGTTGCAGTGAGCCAAGATTGTGCCACTGCACTCCAGCCTGGGCAACAGAACAAGACTCTGTCTCAAAAAAAAAAAAAAAATCATATTAGTAATTTTTTTAAGTGTAAATAGTTTAAATACACCAATTAAGACAGACTGGCAAAGGGGATTTTTAAAACACAAACCAACTATGTGCTATCTACAGAACACTGACTTCAAACATAACAACATAAGTAGGTTGAAAAAGGATGAAAAAAGATATATGCGTCTTGGTTCATTTTCTGTTACTTATAATGGGATATCTAAAACTGACTAATTTATAAAAAATAAAACTTATTTCTTATAGCTCTGGAGGCTGGGAAGCCCAAGGTCAAGAGGACTCATCTGGTGAGAGTGTTCTGGCTGGTGGGGACACTCTACAGAGCCCCAAGGCAATGCAGTATATCACAAGGTGAGGGGCTGAAGTGCGAATGTGCTTGCTTAGGTTTCTCTTCCTCTTCCTGTAAAGCCACCAGTTTCCCTCCCATGATAACCCATTAATCCATTAACTCATTGATCCATTTACTAGGGCAGAGGCCTCATGAGCCAGTCACCTCTGAAAGGTCCCGCCACTCAATACTGCCACATTGGGAATTACATTTCAACATCAGTTTTGAAGGAGACATTCAAATCACAATAGCAAACAAACATTGATTTTTTAAAAATCAGGAGTCACTATCATAATATCACATAAAGTAGACTTCAGAGAAAAAAATTACTAGAAAAAAAGAGGGATATTGTGTAATGATAAAAGAATCAATCCACCAGGAAGAAAACAATCCCAAATATATATGCACCAAACAACAGAGCCCCAAAATTCATGAAGCAAAAACTGAGCTGAAAGAAGTAGACAAATCCACAGTTGCAGTTGGAAATACATAGAAATTAGATAGAAAATCAGTAAGGACATTGTATTAGGCCATTTTTGTATCGCTATAAAGAAATAGCTGAGACTATGTAATTTATAAAGAAAAAAGGTTTAATTGGCTCACAGTTCTGCAGGCTGTACAGGAAACATGGTGCCAGCATCTACTTGTGGTAAGGGCCTCAGGAGGCTTCCAATCACGGCAGAAGGCAAAGGAGGAGCCAGTGTATCACACAGCCAGAGCAGGAGCAAGAGAGAGAGGAGGGAGATGACACATAGGTTTTTTTCTTTTTCTTTCTTTTTTTTTTTTTTTTTTTGAGACAGGGTCTCATTCTGTTGCCCAGGCTGGAGTGCACTGGCGTGGTCACAGATCACTGCAGCCTCTACCTCCTGGGCTCAAGTAATTCTCCCACCTTTGCCTCCCAAGTGGCTGGGACTATAAGCACACGCCACCACGCCCAGCAAATGTTTTTGATTTCTAGTGGAGACGAGGTCTCAGCATGTTGCCCAGGCTGGTCTCAAACTCCTGAGCTCAAGTGATCCTCCTGCCAAGCCTCCCAAAGTGCTGGGATTATAGGCATGAGCCACCATGTCCAGCCAATGCCACAAACTTTTAAATAACTAGATTTCATGTGAACTGAGAACTCACTCATCACCAAGGGGATGGTGCTAAACCATTCATGAGGGATCTGCTCCCATGATCCAATTCACCTCCCACCAGACCCCACTTCCAACATTGGAAATTACATTTCAGCATGAGATTTGGAGGGGACAAACATCCAAACAATATCAGACATGGAAGAACTGAGCAACACTATCAAACAGGATTTAACTGATATTTATCAAACAGCCTATAGCCAACAACAGCAGAATGCAGTCTTTTCAAGTGCCTATATAATATTAATCAAGACGGACCATATCTTGGGTCATAAAGCAAACCTTAACAAACTTAAAATAATTAAAATCATGTAGAGTATATTCCTTGACTATAATGGACTTAAACTAGAAATCAATAACAGAAAGACAACAGGAAAAATCTCCAAATGCTTGGGAATTAACCAACACACTTCTAAATAATTTGTGAGCAAAAAACAAAGCCTTAAATGAAATAAAACACACATAGCCAGGCGCGGTAGCTCACGCCTGTAACCCCAACACTTTGGGAGGCCAAGGCAGGTGGATCGCCTGTGGTCAGGAGTTGGAGACCAGCCTGGCCAACATGGTGAAACCCTGTCTCTACTAAAAATACAAAAATTAGCTGGGCGTGGTGGCAGCCCCTGTAATCCCAGCTACTCAGGAGGCTGAGGCAGGAGAATCACTTCAACCCAGGAGGCAGAGGTTGCAGTGAGCCAAGATCATGCCATTGCACTCCAGCCTGGGTGACAGAGCAAGACTGTGTCTCAAAAAAAAAAAAAAAAAAAGTACATACAGCTAAATTCAAATGAAAATACAACATGTCAAAATTTGTGGGATACCTCTAAAGCACTGCTGAGAAGAAATTTTTATTTTTATTTTTTTACATGGAGTCTCACTCTGTCTCCCAGGCTGGAGTGCAGTGGCGTGATCTCGGCTCACTGCAACCTCCATCTGTTGGGTTCAAGTGATTCTCCTGCCTCAGCCTCCTGAGTAGCTGGGACTACAGGCTCCAACCACCACGCCCAGTGAATTTTTTGTATTTTTAGTAGAGAATGTTGCCCACTCTGGTTTCAAACTCCTGAGCCCAGGCAATCCGCCTGCCTCAGCCTCCCAAAGTGCTGGGATTACAGGCATGAACCACTGCACCCAGCTGAGAAGAAAAGTTATACATTAAATGCTTACATTAGAAAGCATGATAAGATTCATATCAATAATCTAAGCTCTGACCTCAAGAAACCAGGAGAAGAAGAGCAAAATAATCTCAAAGCAAGAAGAAAGAAGGAAATAAAAATAAGCTGAGGCGGGGCATGGTGGCTTCTGCCCGTATTCCCAGCAGTTTGGGAGGCCAAGGCAGAGCCAAGATAATGCCATTGTACTCCAGCCTCAGTGACAGAGAGAGACTCTGTCTCAAAAAAAAAAAAAAAAAAAAGCAGAATTCAATGAAATTGAAAAGGGGGCCAGGCACCAGAGCTTATGCTCATAATCCCAGCACTTTGGAAGGCCAAGGCAGGTGGATCACTTAAGCCCAAGAGTCCAAGACCAGCCTAGGCTAGGCAACATGGCAAAAACCTCATCTCTACAAAAAATACAAAAATTAGCTGCACATGATGGCATGTGCCTGTAGTCCCAACTACTCGGGAGGCTGAGGAGGGAGGATCACTTGAACCCAGGAGGTCAAGGCTGCAGTGAGCCAAGATCATTCCACAGCCCTCAAGCCTGGGTGACAGAGCAAAATCTTGTCCAAAAAAAAAAAAAAAAAGTCTCCATGCCCAGATGGTTAGATAGTTTCACTAGAATGTTCTCCAAAACATTTAAAGAATTAACACCAATTTTATATGATTTCTTCCAGAAAACAGAAGAGTTGGGAACACTTCCAAACTCATTTTATGAAACCTCGAAATCATAAACAGACAAAGACAGTACTAAAACATAAATAAATAAAAGTAAAACTATGGGCCAATATCTTATAAACTAAGACACAAAACTCCCCCACCAGCCAGAAGACTCTTACCAAATGCAATCCCTCAAACTTGGACTTCTCAGTCTCCATAAACGTAAGATACAAGTTCCTTTTCTTCATAAATTACCCAGTTTCAGGGATTCTGTAAAAGGAAATCAAAATATTTTACCCCAGATATATTTGTTTGACGTATTTTGAAATGGCTCCCTCAGGGCCAGCAGGCTGAGGTAGCCTTGCAAAACTGTCTTTTGGGGGGCAACTCTTGCATCTGCAGAAAATCTCCCTAAGGCCGGGTGCGGTGACTCACGCCTATAATCCCAGCACTTTGGGAGGCCGAGGTGGGCGGATCACCTGAGGTCAGGAGTTCGAGACCAGTCTGACCAATATGATAAAATCCCATCTCTACTAAAAATGCAAAAATTAGCCAGGCGTGGTGGCATGCACCTGTAATCTCAGCTACTCCTGAGATAGGAGAATCGCTTAAACCCGGGAGGCAGAGGTTGCAGTGAGCCGAGTTTGCGCCATTGCACTCCAGCCTGGGCAACAAGAGCGAAACTCCATCTCAAAAGAAAAGGAAAGAAAAGAATAAAATCTTACTAAATGCCAGGCCTTCCCTTTCTAGCCCTTTCCTGGATCGCGGAGAGATTAACTCACTCTGACACCTTTAAAGGTCTGAACAGAGCTATTTACCATCTATTCTCTCCGAGTTCTGCTACCTGTAAGGCTTCATCTGCATAACAAGCCCACCTCTGCCAGCCAGGCCGCTTCCTTTCTCCCTCCCAGGACCTGTTTTTGCCAAGATCCAAGCTCCCTTTCTTATTGTAACTGCAAGATGGTATGGAAGCTTCTATACCTTATTGGGAGGTGGAGTCTTCGTTCTGAAGGCTCCCATGGATACACCAATGTGTATGCCTGTTCTCCTAAATGTGTGTGCCTTTTCTCCTATGAATCTGCCTCATTTCAGTGATTGTTCAGCAAACCTTCAGAAGGCAAAGGGGATGTTTCCCCTGGGCTCCCCTACACTGTTAAAGCAACAGAAAATGGGCAGTCTGGGAGACAGAGATGGAAAATAAGCCCAGGAAAAGATGTTCAACACCATTGGCCATTAGAAAAATACAAACGGGCCAAGCGTGGTGGCTCCTGCCTGTAATCCCAGCACTTTGGGAGGCAGAGGCAGGCAGATCACCTGAGGTCAGGAATTCAAGACCAGCCTGGCCAACATGGTGAAACCCTGTCTCTACTAAAAATACAAAAAGTAGCCAGGCACGGTGGTGCATACCTGTAATCCCAGCTACTCGGGAGGCTGAGACAGGAGAATCACTTGAACCTGGGAGGCAGAGGTTGCAGTGAGCCGAGATCGAATCACTGCACTCCAGCCTGGATGATAGAGTGAAATTCTTCTCAAAAAACAAAGAAAGAAAGAAAAATGCAAATGGGGACCAGAATAAAATGTCACTACACATTTATTAGAATGTTCAAATAAAAAATTGGGATAATACCAAATGCTGGCACAGAAGCAAATAAACTGGAATGGAAAACGGTATAGCCAGTCTGCAAAATAATTCAACGGTTTCTTATTGTCGACAAAGAGTCAAACTGTAAAATATTTGAAGAGATTTATTCTGAGCCAAATATGAGTGACCATGGCCCATGACACGGGTCTCAGGAGGTCCCGAACATGTTGCCTAAGGGAGTCGGGATATAGGTTGGTTTTATACATTTTAGGGAGACATGAAATTTCAATCAAATACATTTAGGAAATAACATTGGTTCGATCCAGAAAGGCAGGACAAATTGAAGTGTGAGAGTGGAATTCCAGGTTATAGGTAAATTTAAAATTTTTCTAATTAGCAATTGGTTGAAAGAGTTATCAGTAGAAAAGAATGCCTGGGTTGAGATAAGGAGTTGAGGAGACCAAGGTTTTATCACACAGATGAGGTCTCTAGGTAACAGGCTTCAGAGAGAATAGATTGTAAATGTTTCTTATCAGACTTAAGGTCTGTGTTGATGTGAATGCCAGAGAGGTATAATGAAGCATGTCTGACCCCCACTTCCTATCATGACCTGAACCAGTCTCTCAGATTAAATTTTAGATACTCTGGCTGAGGAGGAAGTCTATTCCATGGTTGGGGGTCTTAGAATATTATTTTTGATTTACCTTATAAACTACACATGTACCTATAAAACAACCAGCACTAACACTCTTGGATATTTATCCTAAAGAAATGAAAACTCATGCTCACACAAAAACCTGTGCACAGGGAGGGCCAGGTGTGCTGGCTCACACCTGTAATCCCAACACTTTGGGAGGCTGAGGCAGGCGGATAGCTTTGAGCTCAGGAGTTTGAGACCAGCCTGGTCAACATGGCGAAACCCCAACTCTACTAAAAATACAAAAAAAAAAAAAATTAGCCAGGCTCGGTGGCACACACTTGTAATCCCAGCTGTTAGGAGGCTGAGGTGGGAGGATTGCTTGAGCCCGGGAGGCGGAGGTTGCAGTGAGTTGTGATCGTGCTGTTGTGCTCCAGTCTGGGCCACAGTGCCAGAACCTGTCTCAAACAAACAAACAAAAAACCTGTGCACAACTGTTCTTCCAAACTTATTCATAATGTAAACCAAAAATAAAATTCTAAGCCCCTCAACCAACTGAATGGACCCCTCCTATCAGCCAAGGGCTTTCTAAAATAAACCTGAAACACTAGCTCAGGCCATCCTGGAAGTGGGATGGTCACTCCCTTCTACTGATTCCAAGGCTTTAGATAAACTGTCAACCAATTGCCAATCAGAAAATCCTTCAATCGGCCTATGACCTAGAACCCCACCCCATCACACCCACCTCCACTTCCAGTTGTCCTGTCTTTCCCAACCAATGTACATCTTACACATCTTACACGTACTGATTGATGTCTTAAGTCTCCCTAAAACGTATAAAACCAACCTGTAGCCTGACCATGTTCTCAGGATCTCCTGCGGCTGTGTTGCAGACCATGGTCACTCACATTTGGCTCAGAATAAATGTCTTCAAATACTTTACAGAGTTCGACTTTCTTTGTCAACAATAATATTCAGAAGCCAAAAAAAAAAAAAAAACCCAAAATTTCCTTCAATGGGTGAATGGTTTAAAACTCTCTGGATAAGGCTGGGCACAGTAGCTCATGCCTGTAATCCAGCACTTTGGGAGGCCGAGGCGGGAGGATCGCTTGAGCTCAGGGATTCGAGACCAGCCTGGGCAACATGCAAAGCCCCAACTCTACAAAAAAATACCAAAAATTAGCCAGGTGTAATTTTGGTGTGTACCAAAAATTAGCTACCGGTGACCGGCAGCTGAGTTACCAGTGGCGAATCCTGACGGGTCTGCAGCAACCTCAATTCTTGCCTCCTCAGAAGAAAGAATTCAACTGAGGGGCATAAGGCAGTAAAAGAGACCGAGGCAAGTTTCAGAGCAGGAGTGGAAGCTTATTGAAAAGGCTTTAGAACAGGAAAGAAAGGAAGGTACACTTGGAAGGGACCCAGGCAGGCAGCTTGAAGAACAAGTGCAGTGCTGAACCTTGCATCTGGGACTATAGGCTGACCCACCTCCAGCATCCTGCGCTCCTTTCCCATGATTCTTCCCTCAGGGTGGGCTGCCCGCCTGCAGTGCCCTCCTCACCCGTGGAAGGCGAGCACGCACAGTGGGTTTAGTAGCAAGTTGCATGCGTGTCCATCTGAGGCCTTCTTCCCTTTTCTGGCGGAGGGCCCCTGGAAAATCACACTCAGCCATCTTGTCTCTTAATACGCATGCCCAGGCTCACTCGCCCAATCCCTGAGACTTCCTTGGAAGCCCTTTTTGCTTCTGCCTAGTGCCTGCATTCAATTCACACTTTAATGTTAACAGCTGTGGATCAGCGGGAGCTTGTCTCTTTTTGGTGCCGGCTGCCGAATTACCATTTTGAGAAAGGCAATGTGAATATTGTCAAACCATCACCTGACATTTCTAGTGGGTGGGGGAAGAGTCCTCTCCTGCCCCACCCATGCCTGTCTAACTACCTGTGACAGTGGCATGCCCCTGTGGTCCCCGCTACTCAGGAGGCTGAAGTGGGAGGATCCCTTGAGCCTGAAGGTAGAGGCTGCAGTGAGCCTACCTAAAGATCGTACCACTGCACTCCAGCCTGAGCAACAGAGTGAGACCCTCTCTCAAAAAAAAAAAAAAAAAAAAAAAAAAAAAAAAACACTCCTGGATACTCTGGATACACACTGTGGATGGAGTGTACATCCAGTGGAATGCTACTCAGCAATACGAAGTAGCAACTATTGATCCACTCAACCACTTAGACGGATCTCAAAGCAACCGTGTTTACAGGAAGAAAGTCAGTAGCAAAAGGTTACATACTCTAGTATAGTTCATATATTGTATGATAACATTTTGAAAATGATCAAACTATAGAAATAAAGTACAGATTAATAGTTGCTGAGAGACAGGGGCGGGGTGCAGGAGGTGAGTGCAACTATAAAGGGTAGCCCAGGGAATTTCTTCATGGTGATGAAATACTTCCATATTGATTGTGGCGGCGGTCCGGTCATTCTATACATGAGATTAAATCACAGAGAACCACACACACATATGAGTACATATCAAAACTGATGAAAGCTGAATGAGGTCCGAAGTCTAATTACCAGGATGGTAGCCTGTCAGTTTCCTGAGTTAGCTATTATACTACAGTTACATAAGTAGTAATACTTGAGGGAAGATGAGGACAGGTAATGGCACTCTATGTACTGATTTTGCAATTTCATGTGAGTCTATAGTTATTTTATTTTTATAAATTACTTTATTTCTTCCATGATAGAACCCATGAGGGACTATCTTCAAACCAGTAAAAATGTTTCATAAATAATATCTGGCCATTTTCTTTTTTTTTTTCTTTTGTTTTTGAGACAGAGTCTTGCTCTGTCACCCAGGCTGCAGTGCAGTCTTAGCTCACTGCAACCTCCATCTCTCCAGTTCAAGTGATTCTCCTGCCTCAGCCTCCCAAGCAGCTGGGGTTACAGGCGCCCACCACCACACCCAGCTAATTTTGTATTTTTTGTAGAGATGGGGGTTTCAGTGGTCCACCCACCTCAGCCTCCCAAAGTGCTGGGACTACCGGCGTGGGCCACTGTGCCCTGCGTCTGGTGTCTGACCGTTTTCTAACCAGTCGAGTAATTTGTTGCACAATAAGCTACCTCACATCTTTCAGCAAGAAATACATTAAATTTGGATAGTAAAGACATTACAGAATGAATTAGGGTCCAATTAAAATTTGCTTTACATATTTCTTTGGGGGAAAGGATACCACACTTTGACTCGATGAAGAGAAACATTTTCACAGTCCAGAGGTCTTTTTGTTTCGTTAACACCTATGATGCCCTGAATCCATAGAGAATAGGTTCCAGCGGCTCAGGCTCCTTGCCATTGGTTCTCACACAGTGTGCTTCTCTGGGTGGAACAGGCTGGCACTTCAGTTGAACCCAGGCACCTTTCTCTTTGGCTTCTTTCTTTTTCTGATCATTTCCCTTCACGCATTTCAGGAAGTTATCTCGGCTGCACATTAATTCTCTTGGCAAGAATCTTGCCCCGAATGTGTTCGTTTACAACAATGCCAAAAGCATGCTGGGTAACACTGTAAACTCTTCCAGTTTTGCCGTGGTAACACTTGTGGGCATTCCTTTTTGAACAGTACCTTCCCTCGATGTCTACAATATCACCTTTCTTATAGATTCACACACATGTGACCAAAGGAACAACTCCATGTTTTCCAAAAGGCCTAGAGAAAATATATCGGGGGCCTCTCTTCTTTCCTTCCGTGTTAGTCATTTTGGCGAATCACCGGAAGATGGTGCCAGCCGAAAAAGTTACAGTTACTCTATCTTTTTGAGACAGAGTTTCACTCTTGTTGCCCAGGCTGGAGTGCTATGGCACGATCTCAGCTCACTGCAACCTCCACCTCCCAGGGTCAAGCGATTCTCTTGTCTCAGCCTCCCTAGTAGCTGGGATTACAGGCATGCGCCACCATGGCCGGTTAATTTTTGTATTTTTAGTAGAGACGGGGTTTTACCACGTTGGTCAGGCTGGTCTCGAACTCCTGACCTCAGGTGATTCATTCACCTCAGTCTCCCAAAGTGCTGGGATTACAGACCAACAACTAGTTGGCCGGGCGCCGTGGCTCACACCTGTAATCCCAGCACTTTGGGAGGCCAAGGCAGGCGGATCACAAGGTCAAGAGATCGAGACCACCCTCGCTAATACAGTGAAACCCCATCTCTATAAAAATACAAAAAATTAGCCAGGCATGGTGGCGGGCACCTGTAGTCCCAGCTACTCGGGAGGCTGAGGCAGGAGAATGGCGTGAACCTGGGAGGCGGAGCTTGCAGTGAGCAGAGATTGTGCCACTGCACTCCAGCCTGGGCGACAGAGTGAGACTCCGCCTAAAAAAAAAAAAAAAAAAAATTACAAAATGAAAAGCAAGCCACAAATGGAAATTATTTCCAAAACATATACTTGTATCTAGAATATATATATACAGCTATTACAACACAGTAATACAAACAGTTCAATTTTTTTTTTTTTTTTTTTTTTTTTTTTTTTTTTTTTTTTTTGAAAGAGTTTCTCTCTGTTACCCAGGCTGGAGTGCAGTGGTGCTAATTCAGCTCACTGCAACCTCTTTGCCTCTCAGGTTCAAGCGATTCTCCTGCCTCAGCCACCCCAAGTAGCTGGAATTACGTGTACGTGTCACCACACCTGGCCGATTTTTGTATTTTTAGTAGAGATAGGGTTTCATCATGTTGGCCAGGCTGGTCTCAAACTCCTGACTTCAGGTGATCCACCCACCTTGGCCTCCCAAAGTCCTGGGATTACAAACGTGAGCCACCAAGCCCGGCCAGTTTTGAACAGAGACTTCACCAGAGATGCTCTACAGGTGACAAATAAGGACGTGAAAAAATAATCTCACTATCATTAAGGAAATGCAGATTAAAACTTCAATGAAAACAAATACTTCTATAAGATACCACTATATCTCCACTAGAAAGGCTAATTTTCATTTTGAGAGACAGGGTCTTACTGTGTGGCCCAGGCTAGACTGCAGTGACAGAAACTTAGGGTAAGCTGTAACTTCTGGTTTCAAGTGATCCTCCCGCCTCAGCTTCCAGAGGAGCTAGGGTATCCGGAGCTTTGGTTCCTGCCGCTGGGGGTTCATGGTCTTGCTGACTTCAAGAATGAAGCTGCATTCTTGTATTCG
Source organism: Rhinopithecus bieti (assembly GCF_001698545.2). NCBI lineage: Eukaryota > Metazoa > Chordata > Mammalia > Primates > Cercopithecidae > Rhinopithecus > Rhinopithecus bieti. The sequence goes on along the minus strand of NW_016804230.1, from coordinate 294,652 downwards.
CGTATTTGATCTTGTATTTGATCTTCACAGTATTCGCAGTGAGTGTTACAGCACAGCTCTTAAAAGTGGCATGGACCCAAAAAGTGAGCAGCAGCAAGATTTATTGTGAAGAGCAAAAGAACATGGAAGGGGACCCGAGCAGGTTGCTGCTGCTGGCTTGGGGGGTGGCCAGCTTTTACTCTTATTTGTCCCCACCCATGTTCCGTTTCTGTCCTATCAGAATGCCCTTTTTTCAATCCCTCCCTGCGATTGGCTACTTTTAGGATCCTGCTGATTGGTGTGTTTCACAGAGCACTGATTGGTGCATTTTACAATCTTCTTGCTAGCTACAGAGCACTGATTGGTGCGTTTTAAGATCCTAGCTACAGAGTGCTGGTTGATACATTTTACAATCCTCTTATAAGACAGAAAAGTTCTCCAAGTCCCCACTCAACCCAGGAAGTCCAGCTGGCTTCTCCTCTCATTAGGACTACAGTTGTGTGGGCTAATTTTTCATTTTATTTTATTTACTTATTTTTGTTTTGTAGAGACAGGGTGTCACTATGTTGCCCAGGTTGTTCTCCAACTCCTGGCCACAAGGATTCTCCCATCTTGGCCTCCCAGGCACTGAGATTACAGGCATGAGCCATCATGCCCAGCCCCAGAATGGCTAAAATTGTAAAAGCAAAAGTGCAGCAAAACAGCGAGCCTCATACTCTGCTGGTGGAAATGAAAAATGGTAAAATTATTTTTGGAAATCAGCTAGGCAGTCTTTTAAAAAGTTAAACATTTACCTTTCATATAATCCCACCTTCCCATTCCTAAATATATGCCCAGGAGGAATGAAAATCCACATCCATGCAAAGGCTTGTACATGAATGTCTGTGATAGCTTTATTTGTAATAGCTGGCTGCCACCATGACTTATCCAGGGTTCCATAGCCAGGGCGGGGTGAGGTACATTTTCACCCTGGCATTCCCTCTCGGGTCATGTGTAGAGCTTAGGTTTACTCCCATCTTCATGTTCGTATGTATACTTGCACAGAGGGATAACAGGAAGCAGAGCATGCCGGGGACCCCTGGGAGAGACTGCCTGCAGCACTTGCCCTGCCCCCTCCTCCCGCCAGCCCTGGGAGCACAGCAGAGACGCGCCTGCCGGTGCCCACCTCCTGGAGCTGGCGAGGAAGGTGGGAGCAGGCCCAGGTCCTGCCTCATACCTCACGGCACCTCCCACCCTACTAGAGCCAGATCTCTAAACATCATTTTCCTCATCAAGCTGGCGAACAACTTTTTAAAGTGTTGATATTCAGGTCTGATGAAAATACAAAAACAGCACAAAACAAAGGCACTCAAATAGGATGGTGCTGGAAGGCATTGTGCAACATGTATTGTTTTAAACCTTTAAAAATGTGTCCACCTTTGACCCATTTAGGACTTTATCCTAGAGAATTGGTTTAGCTGTTTTTTTGTTTGTTTTTTTTTTTGTTTTTTTTTTGAGACGGAGTCTCACTCTGTCCCCCAGCTGGAGTGCAGTGGCCGGATCTCAGCTCACTGCAAGCTCCGCCCCCCGGGTTTATGTCATTCTCCTGCCTCAGTCTCCCAAGTAGCTGGGACTACAGGCGCCCGCCACCTCACCCGGCTCGTTTTTTGTATTTTTGGTAGAGACGGGGTTTCACCGTGTTAGCCAGGATGGTCTCGATCTCCTGACCTCGTGATCCGCCCGTCTCGGCCTCCCAAAGTGCTGGGATTACAGGCTTGAGCCACCGCGCCCGGCCGGTTTAGCTGTTTGGTTTTTTTTTTTTAAAAAGCACTAGGCTGGGCATCATGGTGTGCACCTGTAGTCCCTGTGCTTCAGGAGGCTGAGGCAGGAGGATCACTTGAGCCCAGGAGTTAGGGATTACAGTGAGCTGTGATGGCCCCACTGCGCTCCAGCCTGGGCTACAGAGCCAGACCTTGTCTCTTCCAATAAAAAATACAATGAAATTGGTAGCACCTAACACAGCCTTGATAACATGAAAAAGTAGAAACAACTGAAAATCCTCAACAATAAGGTAGGAAAATAACTCCCAGCCTCAAATTTCATTTTCAGCCAAGTGTCAGGGAGACTTAAAACATCTTCAGGTGTGCAAGGACTCCAAGACACCTGCCGTGCATTCTTGTTCACAAAGGAAAACAAGGTGGGAAGCCAAAAGAGAGGAAGCCGTTGAACCCGGAACACAGGCTCCACCAGGGGAGAGGCAAATGGAAGGGCGGGCTGGGGAGGGGCAGTAGAACCCTGGCCTCGAGCCCACCGGCCAGAATGGGGCCCACCCGAGGATGGAGGGTGGCAGGCACAAACCGTGGATTTGAGGTGTGGAGTCGGGAAGAAGATAGAAAGGCATTTTCTGTTGGACCTCTTGGGGGAAAAACTGATGTATAGAAAACGACGCGAGGCCCTGTGTGGTGGCTCACCTCTGTAATCCCAGTACTTTGGGAGTCCAAGGCGGGTGGATCACTTGAGATCAGGAGTTTGAGACCAGCCTGACCAACATGGTGAAACCCCGTCTCTACTAAAAATACAAAAATTAGCTGGGTATGATGGCACGCGCCTGTAATCCCAGCTCCTCGGGAGGCTGAGACAGGAGAATCGCTTGAACTCAGGAGGCGGAGGTTGCAGTGAGCTGAGATTGTGCCATTGCATTCCAGCCTGGGCAACAGAGTGAAACTCCGTCTCAAAAAAAAAAAAAAAGAAAGAAAAAAGAAAACTAGACACAAAAGAGACAGAGACAAAGACAGAGAGATTTTACCCTCTGGTTAAAACAAAATAAGTTATTCCAGAAAGGAAAAAAGTTATAGTACACAGCTTGCTTCAGCAGCAAACAACATTTGCATAATTATAATTATTAAATCACTATTGATTTAGCCAAATTGATACTGTATTTGTCTGATAATTACTAATGATTAACACTGTATTAGTCTCCTAGGATTGCCATAACAAAATACCACAGACGGGGAGGCTTAAACAGCAGACGTTGACTTGCTCACAGTTCTGGAGGCTGGAGGCCCAAGATCAACGTGCTGGCAGGGTTGTTTTCCCCTGGGGCTGCTCTCCTTGACTTGCAGCCGGCCGTCTTCTGTCTTCTCCCTGTATCCTGACGTGGCCCTTCTCTGTGTACACCCATGCCCAGTGCCTCTTCCTCTCATACGGTCCCTTATGACCTTATTTAAGTGTAACTACCTCTTTAACAGCCCTACCCCCGAATACAGTCATGTGGGGGCTTGGGGCTTCAACATATGTAGGGGACACAATCCCAGTCATAATGGTTCCTAAGCTTGATGCCGTAGGAGGGGAAGTGGGGAGGTGGGAGATGCAGCTGTAGGGGAGCGGAGGGAGTCCTCAGTCTCCACACTAGGTACCGAGCAGTGGTAGTGCAGGAGGACAGGAGGATATGCTTGAGAAACTTGGAGGGGAATCCTGGGAAAAATAGCATAAAGAGTTGAAAAATATTTGCCTCTAGATGAAACACAGTGCGTCAGCAATTTGCTGGTGTGTCTGTGTGTGTGTGTGTGTGTATGTGACTTTTAAAAAAAAGAGACAGGGTCTTGCAATGTTGCCCAGGTTGGTCTCAAACTTCTGGGCTTTAGTGGTCTGCTCTCCCTGGCCTCCCAAAATTCTGGGACTGCAGGTGTGAGCCACAGCACCCAGACTCATTGATATATTTCTTTTTTCTTTCTTCTTTCTTTCTTTCTTTTTTTTTTTTTTTTTTTTGAGATGGAGTTTTGCTCTTGTTGCCCAGGCTGGAGTGCAAAGGCATGATCTCGGCTCACTGCAACCTCCGCCTCCCGGGTCCAATTAATTCTCCTGCCTCAGCCTACCAAGTAGCTGGGACTATAGGCGCACGCCACCAAGCCTGGCTAAATTGTATATTTTTAGTAGAGATGAGGTTTCACCATGTTGGCCACACTGGTCTGGAACTCCTGACCTCAAGTGATCCACCCACCTTGGCCTCCCAAAGTGCTGGGATTACAGGCATGAGCCACCGCGCCTGGCCGGCTCATTGATATTTTTAAGCACTACTTGACTTTTTTAACTTTCGTGGTGCACACTGTGATGGACATGCTAAAGCCACACCCCTCTCCCAGCCCACCTGAAATAGCAGTAATGAGGCTGAGTAATTAGCCTCAGTTCAAGGGACAGGCTTGGTTTGTGCCCAGTGGCTGGCTCTGGAACAGGAGAGGCTTGCCCAGTCTTCGGGAAAGGTCTCTTCTGACCCTAAATCCAGGGTGATCGCTGTGGGAAGCCAGGTCCCCCCACCGTGCGGACAAGGGAGCATGTAGCACCGCATGCTGCGGGCAGCCATCCTAACACAGAGCTGATGCTATGGATGACGGGGCAGGGAGGCAGGAAGAACCTGAGTCCTAAGGATGTCTCGGAACACCTGAACCTTTCAGACAGAAGACCGTCCTCGCTCTGGCTTCTGATGTGTAAGCATTAGAATATTTTCTGAGTGGGTGTGCCAGCCCGAGCAGGGCTTTCTCTTACACGCAGCTTAAAGCACCTGAAGAGACATACAACTGCATTCATATACAAAATTGCTAAGTAAAACTGTCTTTTAAAAAGTGGTAGATACAAGGCTAGACGCAGTGGCTCATGTCTGTAATCCCAGCCCTTTGGGAGGCTGAGGCACGGGGATCATTTGAGGTCAGGAGTTCCAGACCAGCCTGGCCAACATGGTGAAACCCTGTCTATACTAAAAATACAAAACTTAGCTAGGTGCAGTGGTGGGTGCCTGTAGTCCCAGCTACTTGGGAGGCTGAAGCAGGAGAATCACTTGAGCCTGGGAGGCAGAGGTTGCAGTGAGCTGAGATCATCCACCGCACTCCAGCCTGGGCAAAAGGGCAAGACTCTGTCTCAAAAATAAATAAATATAAATGAAAAGTAGTAGATACAATATGTCCTACTTTTAATACAGATGTATATGTGGATATAGATGCAAACATGTGAAAATGTTAATAGTAGTAATCGCTGATAGCAGGTTTTTCTTTTTTTCTTTTTTTTTGAGACGGAGTCTCGCTCTGTCGCCCCGGCTGGAGTGCAGTGGCCGG
>NW_016804230.1:245155-289554 GCF_001698545.2 Rhinopithecus bieti | reverse complement strand
AGAAGATCTGAGTAATTTTTCCAAGGAAGACATACAAATGGTAAAAAAGCAAATGAAAAGATGCTCGGCCAGGCATGGTGGCTCACACCTGTAATCCCAGCACTTTGGGAGGCCAAGGTGGGCAGATCACTCGAGCCCAGGAGTTTCAGACCAGCCTGGGCAACATGGTGAAACCCTGTCTCAACAAAAATACAAAGGTTAGTGGATGTGGTGGTGTGCGCCTGTGGTCCCAGCTTCTCCAGAGGCTGCAGTAGGAGGATCGCTTGAGCCAGAAAAGGTCAAGGCTGAGGTGAGCTGTGATCACACCACTGCACTCCAACTTGGGTGACAGAGCAAGACCCTGTCTCAAAAAAAAAAAAAAAACACACACAGTAAGATACCACTTCACACCCGATAGGATGGTTGTAGGAAGGAAGGGAAGAAGAGAAGGAAAAAGAAAAAAAAAATTACCACTGTTAATGAAAATGTGGAGAAATTAGAACACTTGAGCGCTGTTGGTTGGAATGTAAAACGGTGCAGCCGCTGTGGAAAACAGTATGGTGGTTTCTTAAAAAGTTGAACATAGAGGGCCGGGCGCGGTGGCTCAGGCCTGTAATTTCAGCACTGTGGGAGGCCAAGGCGGGCGGATCACAGCCTGTAATTCCAGCTACTCAGGAGGCTGAGGCAGGAGAATCACTTGAACCCAGGAGACAGAGGTTGCAGTGAGCCAAGATGATTGTGCCACTGCACTCAAGCCTGGCAACAGAGCGAGACTCCCGTCTCCAAAAAAAAAAAAGGCGCTCCTCAATTCCCAGACAGGGCAGTGGCCGGGCAGAGGCGCTCCTCACTTCCCAGATGGGCGGCCGGGCAGAGGGGCACCTCACTTCCCAGATGGTGGGCAGCCGGGCAGAAGGGCACCTCACTTCCCAGATGGGCGGCCAGGCAGAGGTGCTCCTCACTTGCCAGATGGTGGGGTGGCCGGGCAGAGGGGCACCTCACTTCCCAGATGGGCAGCCAGGCAGAGGGGCACCTCACTTCCCAGACGGTGGGCAGCCGGGCAGAGGGGCCTCACTTGCCAGAAGGTGGGCAGGTGGGCAGTGGCGCTCCTGACATCCCAGATATGGTGGCAGCCGGGCAGAGGCGCTCCTCACTTCCTGGACGGTTGGCAGCCGGGCAGAGGCGCTCCTCACTTCCCGGACGGTTGGCAGCTGGGCAGAGGCGCTCCTCACTTCCCAGACATTGGCAGCCGGGCACAGGGGCTCCCCACTTCCCAGACGGTGGAGAAGTACATTTCCGTTGCTTAAGCCAGGGTCTCCAAAGTCGGTGTCTCTGGCCTGCTAGGAAGCAGGCCGCACAGCAGGAGCAGGGAGGCGGGTGAGCCAGCATCACTGCCTGAGCTCCGCCTCTCAGATCAGCGGCCTCGTTAGATTCTCACAGGAGGGCAAACCCTATCATGAACTGCATATGCGGGGATCCAGGTTGCGCACTCCTTATCAGAATCTAACTAACAACTAATGCCTGATGATCTGAGGGTGAAACAGTTTCATCCTGAAACCATACCCTCAGCAACACGCCGTGGAAAATTGTCTTCCACAAAAGCAGTCCCTGCTGCCGAAAAGGTTGGGGACCACTGTTTGAAGCCACCCAGTCTGTGGCATTTTGTTACGCAGCAGAGCTGACTAAGGCATGCTACAAAGTGGATGAACTTTGAGGACACTATGCTAAGTGAAATTAAGCTAGGCATAAAAGAGCAAATATTGTGATCCCACCTACATGAGGTACCCAGAATAGGCAAATTCATACAGACAGGATTTACTAGGGGCTGGGCCCCGGGCAGTGGCTCTCACCTGCAATCCCAACACTTTGGGAGGCTGAGGCGGGTGGATCGCCTGAGGTCAGGAGTTCAAAACCAGCCTGGCCAACATGGTGAAACCCCAACTCTACTAAAATACAAAATTAGACGGGTGTAGTAGCACACACCTGTAATCTCAGCTACTTGGGAGGCTGAGGCACGAGGGGACATGCCTCCTGGAACCTGGGAGATGGAGGGTGCAGTGAGCAGAGATGGCGCCACTGCACTCCAGCCTGGGCGATAGAGTAAGACCCTGTCTTAAAACAAAATAAAATAAAATAAAATTTAAAAGTTACTAGGGACTTGGAGAGAGGAAAGAAGGGAGAATGATTATTTAAAGGGCACAGAGTTTCTGAATAGGATGATGAAAAGTGCTGGGAATGAATAGTGGTGATGGTTGCACAACACTGAATGTACTTAAGACCACTAAACTGTACATATAAAATGGTTAAAATGGTAAATTTTATGTTCTATGTATTGCACCACAATAAAATTACAACAAAAAAATACACGGTGCAAGCCAAGCATGCTGGTGGGCACCTGTACTACCAGCTACTCAGGAGGCTAAGGTGGGGAATCATTTGAGCCCAGGAATTCAAGTCCATCCTCAGCAACATAAGGAGACCTCATGTCTAAAATAATAAAACACGGAGGAATAATTGACAGCTAAAAGGGAAATATCCATGTTACCGCATAATTATAGTTGGAGTTTTAAATTGAGATTTTGATTTGCAATTTTTTAATGACTAATGATATTGAAGATCTTTTCACAAGCTTATTGTTCATTTGTATCTCTTCTTTGCAAAATGTCTATTCAAGTCCTTCACCCAGTTTTCATTGGGCGGGTCTTTTGTTTGCTTTTTTAGTTTTTTTTTTTTTCTGCTTAGTTGTAGGAGTTTCCTATATGATCCGGTATTAATCTGTCATCAGATGTATGATGTACAAATATTATTCTTATTCCCTAGGTTGTCTCATGACGTCCCTTGATGCACACAAACTTTTATTTTAATGAATTCCAATTTATCTGTTTTTTTTCTTCTGTTACCTGTGCTTTTGGTGGTATACTGAAGAAACCATTGCCGAAGTAGAGTTAAACTTCATCCTCTTGCATGTGGCTATTCAGTTGTCTCAGCACTATTTTTTTAAAAGACTGTTCTTACTGTTTTTTTTCTCTGAGATGGAGTCTAGCTGTTGCCCAGGCTGGAGTACAGAGGCATGATCTCAGCTCACTGCAGCCTCTGCCTCCTGGATTCAAGCAATTCTCTGTCTCAGCCTCCCGAGTAGCTGGGATTACAGGTGCCCACCACCATGCCCAGCTAATTTTTTTGTATTTTAGTAGAGATAGGATTTCATCATCTTGGCCAGGCTGGTCTTGAATTCCTGACCTCATGATCCACCCGTCTTGGCCTCCCAAAGTGTTGGAATTACAGGCGTGAGCCACCACGCCCAGCCTGTTCTTACTTTATTTAATTGCTTTGACACCCACATCAAAAGTCGATCGACCACAGATATAAGGGTTTTCTTTCAATTCAATCTGTTTACATGTTTATCCTTATGCTGATAGCATACTGTTTTGAATACTGTAGCTTTGTAGTAAGTTTTCAAATTGGGAAGTATGTGTCCTCCAACATTGTTCTGTTTTATCAAGAATGCCTTGAATATTCAGGGTCTGCTAAAATTCTATATGTATTTTAGGATGAATATTTATATTTTGCAGAAAATAACCATGGGATTTTGACAAAATATATTGAATCTTTAGATCAATTTGCAGAGTATTGTCATTTTAACAACATTACATTTTCCAATTCATGAACACATGTATGGATAAATAAATGTAAATACTTTGTCTTTACATTTATTAGAACTTCAATTTCTTTCACGAATGTTGTGTAGTTTAGTATATAGCCTTTCTCATCTGTGTTTTACTCCTAAGCATTTTACTCTTTTTTGATGATATGTAAGTGGAATTTCTTTTGGATTGTTCATTGCTAGTGTTTAGAAATACTACTATTTGTGTGTTCATTTTGTATCCTACAACATTGCTGAATTCATTATTTAGTGCTAACAGTTTTGTGGATTCCTTAGGGTTTTCTATATATAAGGTCATATGATCTGTGAACAGAGATAACTTCTTTTCCAATTTGGGTATATTCAGGCACAGTGGCTCATGCTTGTAGCCCCAGCACTTTGGGAGGCTGAGGTGGGAGCCCAGGAGTTTGAGACCAGCCTGAGCAATATGGCAAAATCCTATCTCAATAAAAAATACAAAATTAGCCAGGTGTGGTGGCACATGCTTGTAGTCTTAGCTACTCAGGAGGCTGAGGTGGGAGAATCACCTGAGCCCAGGAGGCTGAGGCCACGGTGGGCTGTGATCATGTCACTGCACCCTAGCCTGGGTGACAGAGTGAGACCTGTCTCACACACAAAAAAAGTTGAGTGTCTTTTATTTCTCTTTCTTGCCTAATTTCTCCAGCCACAACTTTTAGTACTATGTTGAATAGAGGTGGCAAAAGTGGGCATCATTGTCTTTTACGTGATCTTAGGGGAAAGATTTTAGTCTTACACCACTGAGTATGATGTGGATTTTCACATACAATCTTTATCATGCAGGGAATATTCCCTTCTATTCCTAGTTTATTGAGTGTTTTATCATGAAAGGGTATTGAATTTAATCAATTTTAAAATCAACTGAGATAATCTTTTATTTATTATTATTATTATTATTATTTTTTTGTGTGTGNGCTCCTCACTTGCCAGATGGTGGGGTGGCCGGGCAGAGGGGCACCTCACTTCCCAGATGGGCAGCCAGGCAGAGGGGCACCTCACTTCCCAGACGGTGGGCAGCCGGGCAGAGGGGCCTCACTTGCCAGAAGGTGGGCAGGTGGGCAGTGGCGCTCCTGACATCCCAGATATGGTGGCAGCCGGGCAGAGGCGCTCCTCACTTCCTGGACGGTTGGCAGCCGGGCAGAGGCGCTCCTCACTTCCCGGACGGTTGGCAGCTGGGCAGAGGCGCTCCTCACTTCCCAGACATTGGCAGCCGGGCACAGGGGCTCCCCACTTCCCAGACGGTGGAGAAGTACATTTCCGTTGCTTAAGCCAGGGTCTCCAAAGTCGGTGTCTCTGGCCTGCTAGGAAGCAGGCCGCACAGCAGGAGCAGGGAGGCGGGTGAGCCAGCATCACTGCCTGAGCTCCGCCTCTCAGATCAGCGGCCTCGTTAGATTCTCACAGGAGGGCAAACCCTATCATGAACTGCATATGCGGGGGATCCAGGTTGCGCACTCCTTATCAGAATCTAACTAACAACTAATGCCTGATGATCTGAGGGTGAAACAGTTTCATCCTGAAACCATACCCTCAGCAACACGCCGTGGAAAAATTGTCTTCCACAAAAGCAGTCCCTGCTGCCGAAAAGGTTGGGGACCACTGTTTGAAGCCACCCAGTCTGTGGCATTTTGTTACGCAGCAGAGCTGACTAAGGCATGCTACAAAGTGGATGAACTTTGAGGACACTATGCTAAGTGAAATTAAGCTAGGCATAAAAGAGCAAATATTGTGATCCCACCTACATGAGGTACCCAGAATAGGCAAATTCATACAGACAGGATTTACTAGGGGCTGGGCCCCGGGCAGTGGCTCTCACCTGCAATCCCAACACTTTGGGAGGCTGAGGCGGGTGGATCGCCTGAGGTCAGGAGTTCAAAACCAGCCTGGCCAACATGGTGAAACCCCAACTCTACTAAAAATACAAAAATTAGACGGGTGTAGTAGCACACACCTGTAATCTCAGCTACTTGGGAGGCTGAGGCACGAGGGGACATGCCTCCTGGAACCTGGGAGATGGAGGGTGCAGTGAGCAGAGATGGCGCCACTGCACTCCAGCCTGGGCGATAGAGTAAGACCCTGTCTTAAAACAAAAATAAAATAAAATAAAATTTAAAAAGTTACTAGGGACTTGGAGAGAGGAAAGAAGGGAGAATGATTATTTAAAGGGCACAGAGTTTCTGAATAGGATGATGAAAAAGTGCTGGGAATGAATAGTGGTGATGGTTGCACAACACTGAATGTACTTAAGACCACTAAACTGTACATATAAAAATGGTTAAAATGGTAAATTTTATGTTCTATGTATTGCACCACAATAAAAATTACAACAAAAAAATACACGGTGCAAGCCAAGCATGCTGGTGGGCACCTGTACTACCAGCTACTCAGGAGGCTAAGGTGGGGGAATCATTTGAGCCCAGGAATTCAAGTCCATCCTCAGCAACATAAGGAGACCTCATGTCTAAAAATAATAAAAACACGGAGGAATAATTGACAGCTAAAAGGGAAATATCCATGTTACCGCATAATTATAGTTGGAGTTTTTAAATTGAGATTTTGATTTGCAATTTTTTAATGACTAATGATATTGAAGATCTTTTCACAAGCTTATTGTTCATTTGTATCTCTTCTTTGCAAAATGTCTATTCAAGTCCTTCACCCAGTTTTTCATTGGGCGGGTCTTTTGTTTGCTTTTTTAGTTTTTTTTTTTTTCTGCTTAGTTGTAGGAGTTTCCTATATGATCCGGTATTAATCTGTCATCAGATGTATGATGTACAAATATTATTCTTATTCCCTAGGTTGTCTCATGACGTCCCTTGATGCACACAAACTTTTTATTTTAATGAATTCCAATTTATCTGTTTTTTTTCTTCTGTTACCTGTGCTTTTGGTGGTATACTGAAGAAACCATTGCCGAAGTAGAGTTAAACTTCATCCTCTTGCATGTGGCTATTCAGTTGTCTCAGCACTATTTTTTTAAAAGACTGTTCTTACTGTTTTTTTTCTCTGAGATGGAGTCTAGCTGTTGCCCAGGCTGGAGTACAGAGGCATGATCTCAGCTCACTGCAGCCTCTGCCTCCTGGATTCAAGCAATTCTCTGTCTCAGCCTCCCGAGTAGCTGGGATTACAGGTGCCCACCACCATGCCCAGCTAATTTTTTTGTATTTTTAGTAGAGATAGGATTTCATCATCTTGGCCAGGCTGGTCTTGAATTCCTGACCTCATGATCCACCCGTCTTGGCCTCCCAAAGTGTTGGAATTACAGGCGTGAGCCACCACGCCCAGCCTGTTCTTACTTTATTTAATTGCTTTGACACCCACATCAAAAGTCGATCGACCACAGATATAAGGGTTTTTCTTTCAATTCAATCTGTTTACATGTTTATCCTTATGCTGATAGCATACTGTTTTGAATACTGTAGCTTTGTAGTAAGTTTTCAAATTGGGAAGTATGTGTCCTCCAACATTGTTCTGTTTTATCAAGAATGCCTTGAATATTCAGGGTCTGCTAAAATTCTATATGTATTTTAGGATGAATATTTATATTTTTGCAGAAAATAACCATGGGATTTTGACAAAAATATATTGAATCTTTAGATCAATTTGCAGAGTATTGTCATTTTAACAACATTACATTTTCCAATTCATGAACACATGTATGGATAAATAAATGTAAATACTTTGTCTTTACATTTATTAGAACTTCAATTTCTTTCACGAATGTTGTGTAGTTTAGTATATAGCCTTTCTCATCTGTGTTTTACTCCTAAGCATTTTACTCTTTTTTGATGATATGTAAGTGGAATTTCTTTTTGGATTGTTCATTGCTAGTGTTTAGAAATACTACTATTTGTGTGTTCATTTTGTATCCTACAACATTGCTGAATTCATTATTTAGTGCTAACAGTTTTTGTGGATTCCTTAGGGTTTTCTATATATAAGGTCATATGATCTGTGAACAGAGATAACTTCTTTTCCAATTTGGGTATATTCAGGCACAGTGGCTCATGCTTGTAGCCCCAGCACTTTGGGAGGCTGAGGTGGGAGCCCAGGAGTTTGAGACCAGCCTGAGCAATATGGCAAAATCCTATCTCAATAAAAAATACAAAAATTAGCCAGGTGTGGTGGCACATGCTTGTAGTCTTAGCTACTCAGGAGGCTGAGGTGGGAGAATCACCTGAGCCCAGGAGGCTGAGGCCACGGTGGGCTGTGATCATGTCACTGCACCCTAGCCTGGGTGACAGAGTGAGACCTGTCTCACACACAAAAAAAGTTGAGTGTCTTTTATTTCTCTTTCTTGCCTAATTTCTCCAGCCACAACTTTTAGTACTATGTTGAATAGAGGTGGCAAAAGTGGGCATCATTGTCTTTTACGTGATCTTAGGGGGAAAGATTTTAGTCTTACACCACTGAGTATGATGTGGATTTTTCACATACAATCTTTATCATGCAGGGAATATTCCCTTCTATTCCTAGTTTATTGAGTGTTTTTATCATGAAAGGGTATTGAATTTAATCAATTTTTAAAAATCAACTGAGATAATCTTTTATTTATTATTATTATTATTATTATTTTTGTGTGTGTGTGTGAGACGGAGTCTGGCTCTGTCACCCAGGCTGGAGTGCGGTGGCCGGATCTCAGCTCACTGCAAGCTCCGCCTCCCAGGTTCACGCCATTCTCCTGCCTCCGCCTCCCAAGTAGCTGGGACTACAGGCGCCCGCCTCCTCGCCCAGCTAGTTTTTTGTATTCTTTAGTAGAGACGGGGTTTCACCGTATTAACCAGGATGGTCTCAATCTCCTGACCTTGTGATCCGCCCGTCTCGGCCTCCCAAAGTGCTGGGATTACAGGCTTGAGCCACCGCGCCCGGCCTATTTATTATTATTATTTTTTAGATGAAGTCTCACTCTCTCACGCAGGCTGGAGTGCAGTGGCACGGTCTTGGCTCACTGCAACCTCCACCTCCCAGGTTCAAGCGATTCTCCTGCCTCAGCCTCCTGAGTAGCTGGGATTACAGGTGTCCGCCACCACACCTGGCTAATTTTTGTATTTTTACTAGAGACGGGGTTTCGCCATGTTGGTCAAGCTGGTCTTGAATTCTGGACCTCAAGTGATCCACCAACCTCAGCCTCCCAAAGTGCTGGGATTACAGGCATGAGACACTGCACCTGGCTGAATCTAGTATTTTTCCTTCATTCTATTAATATGGCGTGGTATTTTTTCTATGTTGAACTACCCTTGTTCTGGGGATCAATTCCACTTGTTCATGGTGTATAATCAATTTAATATACTGCTGGATTTGGTTCGGTAGTATTTTGTTGAGAATTTTTGCTTCTTCATAAGGAAGGTTAGCCTCCAGTTTTCTTATAAGATCTTTGTACCCTAAAAGATACAAAGCTTTGGTATCAGAGTAATGCTGGCCTCATAGAATGAGTTCAGAAGTGTTGTTCCTTCTTGGATTTTCTGGATGAGTTTGAGAAACAGTGGTACATTAATCTCTAAATATTCAGTAGAGTTCACCAGTAAAGCTATCAGGTCCTGGGATTTTCTTTATTGGGAGTTTTTTGATTATTGTTTCAATCTCCTTACTTGTTATGGGTGTAGTCAGATTTTCTAGTCCTTTTTGTCCCAGTTTTGTTAGTTTGTATGTTTACAGACATTTGTTCTTGGCTGGGTCCAGTGGCTGACGCCTATAATTCCAGCACTTTGGGAGGCAGAGACCAGCGGATCACTTGAGGTTAGGAGTTTGAAACCAGCCTGGCCAACATAGCTAAATCCCATCTCTACCAAAAATACAAAACAAAAAACAAAAGGCCGGGCGCGGTGGCTCAAGCCTGTAATCCCAGCACTTTGGGAGGCCGAGACGGGCGGATCACGAGGTCAGGAGATCGAGACCACCCTGGCTAATACGGTGAAACCCCGTCTCTACTTAAAATACAAAAAACTAGCCGGGCGACGAGGTGGGCGCCTGTAGTCCCAGCTACTTGGGAGGCTGAGGCAGGAGAATGGCGTAAACCCGGGAGGCGGAGCTTGCAGTGAGCTGAGATCCGGCCACTGCACTCCAGCCTGGGTGGCAGAGCAAGACTCCGTCTCAAAAAAAAAAAAAAAAAAAAAACCTAGCCTGGCATGGTGGCACGTGCCTGTAGTCCCAGCTACTTGGGAGGCCGAGGTGGGAGGATTGCTTGAACCTGGGAGGCAGAGGTTGCAGTGACACAGGATCATGCCATTGGCACTCCAGCCTGGGCAACAGGTGCTATCTGGGGAGAAGCTTTCAGGAGAGCAGTCTTTTGAAGCTTCTTAATTTCATTCTTGATCACTCTGTTCCTCATTTTATTTGCCTTCATGACTAAAATGATCAGCATCTATCATTTTGGCTTCCCCTTCTCTGGCTTCACTCTTCTTGGCCCATTGTGTGGCTGTCCATTTTGTATTGGTGGTTGCCTTCTGCCAGGCTTGTTGGCCATGCCTCTGGAGCAGGCACTGTGTGGGGGGAACTTGAGGATAAAGTCAGTGAGCTGCATGCATTTGAACAGCATGGCCTGTCTCCTTACCTGAGTGCAAGCTCCACCAACCAAAGCCCTGTTCTCATCAACAACATCTATCATCGCAACCAGCTTTTCGGCACGAGGTCCAGAGAGGTAAGCCACTTGGCCAACCTCCACACAGTGCCTGGACACCACGTTGGTGGTGCCCAATGAGACGCTAAATCTTCTGATAGAAGGGTAAGGAGCTGCCACCACTGCCAAGAGGGCCAAACCTGAAGCAGGTGCCTGTGCCGCTTCCTCAGGGTACACCAGACCAGCCAACATTTATAGATCCAATTTTTTTTGGAGGAGGTCACCACTGCCCACCCTGGCACCAGTCAGATGTTCCAAGAGTGCAGGCAGCCATCCCTACAGCTGAGGTGGCACTGAGGAAGGGGGATGGTGGTGGGTCACATATGCCACTAACTCACCAATCAGCAGTCTCTTCCTCCAGGAAGTGCTTCCCTGGTGGTTTTAAGTGTTTGAACAGGGTCCAGAGCACCAGAATAGTTGCTTCCAGTTGATCTTGCCAGATCAATGGGTGACTCAGTGCCGTGACCACCCGCTAGATCTCTTTCACCCTATCTACTTTCATTTAACGTGCAATTCTGGTAAATTTTTTTTTTTTTTTTTTTTTTTTTGAGACGGAGTCTCGCTCTGTCGCCCAGGCTGGAGTGCAGTGGCCGGATCTCAGCTCACTGCAAGCTCCGCCTCCCGGGTTGACGCCATTCTCCTGCCTCAGCCTCCCGAGTAGCTGGGACTACAGGCGCCCGCCAGGTCGCGCGGCTAGTTTTTTGTATTTTTTAGGTGAGACGGGGTTTCACCGTGTTAGCCAGGATGGTCTCAATCTCCTGACCTCGTGATCCGCCCGTCTCGGCCTCCCAAAGTGCTGGGATTACAGGCTTGAGCCACTGTGCCCAGCCAATTCTGGTAAATTGCTTTTTAAAGTCCAATGTGAAAATCTTAGCCTTTTATTTAGAGTGTTTAAGAAAATTAACTTGTAATTACTGATGTTTTTTAGTTTTGAGTTTGATGGCTACTATTTAGTCACTTGTCTCCTCTGTACTGATTCTTCTGTCCTTCCATTCCTGTCTTCAATTGGGTTGATCACGTTTTATGTTTCAGGGGAATTTTTTAATTAAAATAACTTTTTTTTTTTCATTTTTAACTTTCTTTGTAGAGATGGAGTCTCCTATGTTGCCCAGGGTGGTCTCTAACTCCTGGGCTCAAGTGATTCTCCCACCTCGGCCTCTGAAAGTGTTAGAATTACAGACGAGAGCCAGTGCATCCAGCCTTAAATTTTCTTTTTCTTTCTTTCTTTCTTTTTTTTTTTTTTGAGACAGAGTCTCGCTGGAGTGCAGTGGTATGATCTTGGCTCACTGCAACCTGTGCCTCCCGGGTTCAAGTGATTCTCCTGCCTCAGCCTCCCAAGTAGCTGGGATTACAGGCACCCGTCATCACATCCGGCTAGCTTTTGTATTTTTAGTAGAGACAGGGGCGGGGTTCACCATGTTGGCCAGGCTGGTCTCGAACTCCTGACCTCAGGTGATCTGCCCACCTTGGCCTTCCAAAGTGCTGGGATTACAGGCATGTGCCACCGCGCCCGCCAGCCCTAATTTTTAAAAAGTTTTCAGCATTCCATTGGACCTCTTCTTTTGCTTTTTGGCTGTAACACTTTGCGTTTTTTTGATGGCTGTGCTAGAGAAAGTGATATGCTGCCTTAGCTTTCCAGTTTCTCCTGCCCTGTCCTCATAAGAAATCACAGTAGATTTAAGAACCTTACAACTTTCAGCCTTTGTGTGATTGTCATATATTTTACTCTACGTGCTATACACCCCACAATATACCAATGTTATTTCTGTTTTAAGCAATCAATGGTCTTGTAAAGAACTCAAGTCAAGAAAAAAAATAGTGTATTTACCCACATATTTACTATTCCCAGTGCTTCTCCTTCCTCCCTGGGGGTTTGAATTTATATTTGGCATCATTTCCCCTTTTTCTTTTTTGAGATGAAGTCTCACTCTTGTCGCCCAGGCTGGAGTGCAGTGGTGCAATCTCACCTCACTGCAACCTCTGCCTCCCAGGTTCAAGTGATTCTCCTGCCTCAGCCTCCCGAGTAGCTGGGACTACAGGTGCCCATCACCATGGCTGGCTTTTTTTTTTTTTTTTTTTTTTTTGTATTTTAGTAGAGACGGGGTTTCACCGTGTTAGCCAGGATTGTCTCCATCTCTTGACCTCGTGATCCGCCCGCCTCAGCCTCCCAAAGTGCTGGGATTACAGGCATGAGCCACTGTGCTCGGCCCCTGTTTTTTGTTTTTTTTCCAGCACAGGAAGATAATACGTATTATATTTTAATTAGAAACACAGCAGATAGCAAGTTCACAAGGTATGAATTTTTCTCTTCTTAAATCAGGCTTCAACCACAATAAAAAATGTCTGCATATATATATTTTGGTCACTATTATACTCTTCAAGGGCACAAAAGCCAGCAGCATAAAGAAACATGAATGACCAAGAATTTCTGATGTGCCAAAAACAAAGATCACTGCATTCAACTCATTTATTTTGTTAATATTATTCTTTTATTTATTTATTTAGAGACTGAGTCTTGCTCTGTTGCCCAGGCTGGAGTGCAGTGGTGCAATCTCAGTTCATTGCAATCTCCACCTCCTGGGTTCAAGCGATTCTCCTGCCTCAGCCTCCTGAGTAGGTGGGACTACAGGCATGTGCCACCACGCCTGACTAATTTTTTGTATTTTTTAGTAGAGATGGGGTTTCACTGTGTTAGCCAGGATGGTCTCAATCTCCTGACCTTGTGATTCACCCACCTCAGCCTCCCAAAGTACTGGGATTACAGGTGTGAGCCACTGCGCCCAGTCAATTGTATACTTTTTTTTTTTTTGAGACGGAGTCTCGCTGTGTCGTCCAGGCTGGAGTGCAGTGGCTGGATCTCAGCTCACTGCAAGCTCCGTCTCCCGGGTTCCCGCCATTCTCCTGCCTCAGCCTCCTGAGTAGCTGGGACTACAGGCGCCACCACCTCGCCCAGCTAGTTTTTTGTATTTTTTAGTAGAGACGGGGTTTCACTGTGTTAGCCAGGATGGTCTTGATCTCCTGACCTCGTGATCCGCCCGTCTCGGCCTCCCAAAGTGCTGGGATTACAGGCTTGAGCCACCGCGCCCGGCCAATTGTATACTTTTAATCTACACTCTATTCCACTCAATTTGAACCCCACGTAAGTCTTTAAAATTATTTACAGATGGCTGTAACTAAAACAATGACAAAATTTACTACTTGTATACATAAGACTGATAATAAAGCCTTTAACTAAGAGTTGCATATTTTGTATGCACTTTTAACTTGCTAGAAGCAACTCTTAAAATTACATCCATAATTCTGTCAGAAAGCACTAAGTGCTTTTCATTTTGCTTTTTTTGTTTGTTTTTGTTTTTGAGACAGAGTCTTGCTCTGTTGCCCCGGCTGGAGTGCAGTGGCGAGATCTCGGCTCACTGCTAGCTCCGCCTCCCAGGTTCACGCCATTTTCCTGCCTCAGCCTCCCAAGTAGCCGGGACTGCAGGCGCCCACCACTATACCCCGCTAATTTTTTTGTATTTTTCAGTACAGACGGGGTTTCACCGTGTTAGCCAGTATGGTCTGGATTTCCTGACCTCGTGATCCACCTGTCTCAGCCTCCCAAAGTGCTGGGATTACAGCATGTTGCTTACAAATTGCATGCTTGTCATCTAGCACACTAATACATAACTATTACTCTATTTTTTGAAAGGATACACTAATTCTTAAGTTAATGGCTTTAGCCCAACATTTTTAGTCAGTTAAAGAACAATAGCAATGGCAAAAATGTTGACAATACAGTTCATGGTCTGGTTCTCCCATCTTATGGTACAGGTTCCATCAGATGTGGTATTCCAAAAACCGGAGCTGGCTGCTGAAAAGCCAGGTGTGCTCTTCTGGACCACTGCACAATTCACAATATATTTATAAGCTTTTCCCAACTTAACCAGATGTGTTAAGGATTGTTCCACTATGCTTGGTTGATATTGTTGTGATTATAATCTTCACCAGCTGAAACCCCATCGACACACTCTTCGACAACATTGTGGGCTTCCTTAGCATTGAAGCCAACCTCAGGGTAGGGAGAACGGGTCAGGCGGGGTGGAACCCAGGCCCACTGGAGAGGCCCAGGGCTTGGAGGACACTGAACCCCAACTCTTGGGACCACCCCCGCTGGGAGCCTTTCATTTTATTTTTTTTAGCACTTTTTTGTAGTACTTGCCTCCTACAATGAACTCTGTCAGCATTCAGCTACTCTAAAATGTTTTTATTTCAACTTTTTTTTTTTTTTGAGACGGAGTCTCCCTCGGTCACCCAGGCTGCAGTGCAATGGCATGATCTTGGCTCATTGCAACCTCTGCCTCCCGGGTTCAAGCGATTCTCCTGCCTCAGCCTCCAGAGTAGCTGAGATTACAGGTTCCTGCCACCACACCCGGCTAATTTTTGTACTTTTGGTAGAGACGGGGTTTCACAATGTTGGCCAGGCTGGTCTCAAACTCCTGACCTCAGGTGATCCATCCACCTTGGCCTCCCAAAGTGCTGGGATTACAGATGTGAGCCACCGTGCCGGGCCCCGAGTTCATTTTTGAGGAATATTTTCCCTGCATGTAGGACGTTAGCTCTTCTTTCAGCCTTCTATGATGTTGCTCCCCCGTTCCTGATGGAAAGTCAGCTGTCATTTTCACTGTTGTTCCCCTACACATCAGGTGGTTTTTTTTCCCCCGGCTACTGCTTTTTCATGATTTTATCTTTAGTTTTCAGCATTTGACTATGATGCACCTAGGTGTGGTCTTCTTTACATTCATCCTGCTTTTAAGGGGAGGGACTGGTGATTCCGATGAGGCCAGATGCAGATCAAGAGAGAAACGGTAAATTTGACATGTCGCACTCAGTTCCCCGGGGAGAAACAGCCCTCCACGCAGGGCCGCTCAGGGGAAGCAACCAGTGGTTATGGGGCACAGGGACCAGGGAAATGTGGGCAAGACCCCTGATAGTGGTTTCCCAGGAAGAGCAGGCGAGGCAGGGGCAGCAGACTGAGACTGACTGGGATAATCTCAGCAGGCGCTGGGCCACAGGGACTGTTGCAGGTTGCCTGGTACCGCCCTGGGGTGTCAGGGTGCTGGCATGGAGCTTGAGCTGAAGAAGGGAGGTAGTTCAGGGCATAAACTTGATTGGCTGCTCTAGAGGACTGACTGGCCTCTAGCCAAGACCTCAAAGCTAGGGCCTCAGAACTGGGTCAAAACCACATTTTTAAAAAACAGCATTTTGGCCACTATTTCTCCGTATTTTTTTTTTCTGCCACATTTTCTCTCCTCTCCTGGGATTTAGTTACGCATTTGTTATACTGTCTCACAGTTTATTGAGTCTCTGCTCACTTATTCTTTTTTCAATCTCTTCTTCCTCTTTTTCAATTTAGATACTTTCTATTAACCTGCCTTCAAGTTCACTGACTTTTCTTCTGCAAATGGGGAAATGAGGAGATGCTGATCAAAGAGCACAAACTCTCAGTTTAAAGGTAAGTTCTGCGGGGACTGGGCGTGGTGGTTCGTGCCTGTAATCCTAGCACTCTGGGAGGTCAAGGTGGGCAGATTGCCTGAGGTCAGGAGTTTCAGATCAGCCTGACCAACATGGTGAATCTCTACTAAAAATACAAAAATTAGCCAGGTGCAGTGGCAGGTGCCTGTAATCCCAGCTACTTGGAAGGCTGAGGCAGGAGAATTGCTTGAACCCAGGAAGCAGAGGTTGCAGTGAGGCCAGATTGCAATATTGCACTTAAGCCTGAGCAATAGGCCAGGCGTGGGGGCTCACGCCTCTAACCCTAGCACTTTGGGAGACTGAGGTGGGCAGATCACGAGGTCAGCAGTTTGAGACCAGCCTGAACAACATGGTGAAACCCCGTCTCTACTAAAAACACAAAAATTAGCCGGGCATGGTGGCGCACGCCCATAATCCCAGCTACTCAGCAGGCTGAGGCAGGAGAATTGCTTGAATCTGGGAGGCAGAGGTTGCAGTGAGCCAAGATCACACCACTGCACTCCAGCCTGGGCAACAGAGTGAGACTCCATCTCAAAAAAAAAAAAAGAAAAATAGTTCTGGGGAATCTAATGTGCAGCACAGGTGAGGATGGGGTCCTAACTCAGTGGTGATAATCACACAATGCACATGTGTAGCAAATCATCACACTGTACACCTTGAATATACACAATCTTTGTCAATATATATATACACATATACACACACACACAAACTCAGGACATATCAAAAGTAAAGACAATAAAAAAAAGCATCCACTTATGTCTAAGAAAAATGTTTATAATTATTTTAACATTTTTATTGAATGGTTTCAACACCTTGATTTATGGGTGGTTTGATTTTGTTTTTTTGAGACAGGGTGTCCCTCTGTCACCCAGGCTAGAGTGCAATGACAGCTCACTGCAGCCTCAACCTCCCAGGCTCAAATGATCTTCCCACCTCAGCCTTCTGAGTAGCTAGGACTACAGGCACACATCACCATGCCTGCCTAATTTTTTGTATTTTTTGTAGAGATGGGGGTTTCACCATGTTGCCCAGGCTGGTCTCGAACTCCTGGGCTCCAGTGATCCATCCACCTCGGCTTCCCAAAGTCCTGGGGTCACAGATGTGTGCCACCGCACCCAGCCTGATTTCTTTTCTTGATTACATGTCATATATTACCACTTCCTCTCATGCCTACTGACGTAGTTATACACTGGACATTCTGAATAATACACTGTCAGGCCTCCAAGCCAAGCCAAGCCAAGCCATCGCATCCCCTGTGACTTGCACATATACGCCCAGATGGCCTGAAGTAACTGAAGAATCACAAAAGAAGTGAAAATGGCCGGTCCTTGCCTTAAGCGATATTCTCTTGTGAAATTCCTTTTCCTGGCTCTTCCTGGCTCAAAAAGCTCCCCCACTGAGCACCTTGTGACCCCCAATCCTGCCCGCCAGAGAACAACCCCCCTTTGACTGTAATTTTCCTTTACCTCCCCAAATCCTATAAAACAGTCCCACCCTTATCTCCCTTTGCTCTCTTTTCGGACTCAGCTCGCCTGCACCAGGTGAATAAACAGCCATGTTGCTCACACAAAGCCTGTTTGGTGGTCTCTTCACACGGACGCGCATGACATATACTATGGAGACTCCAGATTCAGTTTTTTTTCCACAAAACTGTTTTGGTTTAGTAGAGTTCTGTTAAGCCTTCATTTTAGGCTTTATGAAGGTAGGTCTATTTTAGTTTTGCTCTCAGTCCTAGACCCTAGATTTGAGTTCTGTGATGTGACCCTAATCCTAAGGTCTACAACCTGGGTTTTCAATGGAAAGTCTGAAATAGTTACCAAATTCCTCTAATTTGATGAAACATGAATTCTAAACTTCTTCTCCCCAGCACATCTTCTGAAATCTCTGCTCAGCTTTTCCAGCCTTCCAAGTGTTGCTTTCCGTTTGGAATTCTACCCTGTTTACGTACAATACAGGAACCCGCCAAGAACTTGACGAGACTATACAAGGCAAAGTTGGGGGCTTCTGCAGTTTCCTCCTTTCTGGGATGTGCAGCTGTTAAGAATGTTCTGAAGTGACTTGGCTCCTGGGCCTAGTGAGACTGCCACCTTCTGCTTCATTCCCTGTGAACCACATGAGGAACAGCGCCTTAGATGTGGCTCTGACCCAATGTGCTTCCCTTCTTCTGATGGCTGGTCCCCTCCCTCTTGCCTGTATCTCGGCAGGCTCCAGTGCATTTCAATAGTGTGTGTAATGATCAGGCGTAGGCTGGTCTGATACAAGCTGCTGTGTCCTTCCTGGAAGTCAGACTGTAATCAGATGTTTAAATGTTAAAATAAACTCCAACTTCCTTTTCTTTATCTCGATGATAGATATGCTAGTGCTTTCACTTTGTGAAAATCTATCAAGGTGTACGTTTATGTACTTTTCAACATGTGCTACAGACCTCAATACAAAGTTTACTACAACAAAAAACCCATTTCATGCCAGCATCCAGTTTAAACCCCTCAGGGGCCTTCTTGTGCCCCCAGGATCAAACCCATTCCCCTATCCTGGCCGTGAGCAGGCTTCCACGCAACTCCCTCGATGACACTAGCTCAAGCTCCTTCTCTCTGCCCACCCCTCGCCCACAGGGATTGCCCTACTTAGTCCTCAGGCTAACCTAAGCACCACCTCCTTGTAGCAGGTTTTCCTGACCAGCAAGTCCCTGCTCCTGCACCTTAGGGCCCTCTCTTGTGCCCTCACAGGCACGAGGCGCCCCTCCCCACCCTCCCCATCATCACACAGAGATTACATCCTCAGTGCATATCCACCCTGGAGTAGGAGCTCAGAGAACTGGCAAAATGCAAAGTCCATGCCACCCGCCTAAGGAACTCTGCGGGCCCAGGGGTCTCATGACACATTCTTGCCTTGAGGTTCCCCCTCCCAACCCACCTGTTATGCCTGCCTGCCGAGTTCTGCCTGGGGCAGCTCCCAGAGGTTGAGGACCTGGAGGAGACCTGGGTGCTATCCTCAGAATCCAAAGAACTGGCTGCCACCCGAAGCCAGCCCCAGCAGCAGACAAGACTCAGGTAAAGCCCTCGTTCGTCCACCGGGTTTGCAGCTTCCGCTAGATGAACGGGCCAGACTCTGCAGTCTATCAATCTGCCCTCCCTAAACACAAAAGCCGGATGACTGCGCAGGATTAGAGAAGAGAGGAAAAGTTTATTGTGTTGAGCAGACCTTATTTTCATTTACAGTACCACGGAGTTCATTCTCAGTTCCCTTCAAGTGCAGAGATTCTGCAGCCATTTAAAAGCCCAATGCTGTTCCCAAGCAAGGGGCAGCACCTGATAACAATGTTGCATTTAATGGAGCAGGATTACAGTAAATTTGGATATTCATAAAGAAGAAAGTACATAGTTTCCTTAAAAAGTCTAACGGTTTCCCACCTTTATTTTGTTATTACCATGAATAACTGGTCGGCTGGAAAACATGGTACTTGATAATCTTTTGGTGTCAACCTTAGGTGAATGTGTTTTGCTTTTTGTTGTTGTTGTTAGGAGTTGTTATGCCCATTTCTCTGGAAATCTCAAAGGTGACAAGTAAGGCAAGGCGTACAGTACACTCCTGTCCCACTGCAACCTTCCACGGCCGGCCTCTGCACTGCTGAGTATCTGGGAAAGACTCAGGAGAGGACCATTTGCTTGCAAATCCTCGAACCCCTGGCCTCGGGTGATCCGCCCGCCTAGGCCTCCCAAGGTGCTAGGATTACAGGCGTGAGCCACCATGCCCGGCGCTTGCGAATACTGACCATGGAGTTTAACCTTCATGGGCTCCTTCTAGGAAGCAGGTGGCTGCTTGCCGCACGCAGACTTTGTAGTTTGTTTTTATAAATTGTCACTGATCAATGACAGCCTGAGGAAAGGGACCCTCTACTCAATTCATAGACTTCCTGCTACTACTGCCTCTCAGAAGTGTCATTTCTGTATACAGAGAAATGAAAGACCGAAGACTGAATGAGAAATCTGTATCCTCCAGGCATTTCAGGTATATACCCTGAACTATCAATAACCACTGAACTTCATGATGTCTCATTTGCTTGAATTCAATCAGGTAATCACCAAAATCCTGATTAAGATCTTTCCCTCACTACCTCAAGGCAGAGAAAACATGAATTTAAAAAAGTTATCTTACCAAACTACACACGACAAGCTATATTTGATTAACTGCAATCATCCCACAAAAATGTGCGCATAAAATCAAGTACTTAAAAAACTAATTATTAAAATTACACAACAATGGGCCAGGCGCAGTGGCTCACGCCTGTAATCCCAGCACTTTGGGAGGTCAATGCGGGTGGATCACTTGAGGTCAGGAGTTTGAGACCACCCTGGTCAACACGGCAACACCTTGTCTCTATTGAAAATACAAAAATTAAACAGGCAGGTGGCAGGCACCTGTAACCCCAGCTACTCAGGAGGCTGAGTCAGGAGAATCGCTTGATCCCGGGAGGCAGAGGCTGCAGTGAGTTGAGATCATGCCACTGCACTCCAGCTTGGGCAATAGAGCGAGACTCCGTCTCAAAAAAAAAAAAAAAGGCAAAAATTAGCCAGGCGTGGTGGCGCACACCTGTAATCCCAGCTACACTTGGGAGGTTGAGGCAGAAGGATCACTTGAACCCAGGAGGCAGAGGTTGCAGTGAGCCGAGATCACACCATTGTACTCCAGCCTGGGCAACAGGAGCAAATCTCTGTCTCGGGGGGGAAAAAAAACACACTCAACAATGGAATACAAATATTTAAATAACTGCACATAATATACCCTCCATTTTTGTTACCAAGAGAAAGCTTCCATCAGGTGGCTTTACCAATACACTTCCACTCCCATGAAGCGCAGTACCACAGCACTAACATTCTGTTCCGAAAAAGAGACTAGAATGCCCTTGTAACTCTTTTTCTTTTTTCCCTTGTAACTCTTGAGTTACTTCTTTTAATCATTCAGGCCAAATTAGGTACGGCAATTTTAGAAAAGGATTGCTTTCAAGTATCTGAATATACTTCCGGAGGGTGGGGGAGGAAGGGAGTCATTTTACACTTGTCACTATCAGGGTGGGGTCTGACTGTCCAGGTCACGGGGTCACTAGAGTAGGTTTCCTGGCTAAAGGAAACTCTGGGAATTCTTTCCTCTCTACCACGTGGGCCAGTATCTTCCCCCCGTCCCTAGCTCTTGGCCCTCTACTCAGGGACTTGGTCCCCACAATCAGATGAAAACTCATTCAGGCAGAGCCTTGACAAGGTTCAGAACACGAGGGCTTGGCCGGACATAGTGGCTCACGCCTGTAATCCCAGCACTTTGGGAGGCCAAGGTGGGCAGATCACCTGAGGTCAGGAGTTCGAGATCAGCCTGGCCAACCAACATGGTAAAACCCGTCTCTACTAAAAATACAAAAATTAACCGGGTATGGTGGCAGGCGCCTGTAATCCCAGCTACTCGGGAGGCTGAGGCTGGAGAATTGTTTGAACTTGGGAGGCAGAGGTTGCAGTGAGCCAAGATCGCACCACTGCACCCCAGTCTGGGTGACAGAATGAGACTCTTTCAAAAAAACAAACAAACAAACAAAACCCATGAGGGCTTAAGGACAGCAGAGCAAATCAAACTCCATTTATGGAAACTGTTGTGTTTTTTTTTTTTAATTTAATTTTTTTTTTTTACACGGAGTCTCGCTCTATCACCAGGCTGGAGTGCACTGGCGCGATCTTGGCTCACTGCAACCTCTGCCTCCTGGGTTCAAGTGATTCTCCTGCCTCAGCCTCCCAAATAGCTAGGACTACAGGCATGCGCCACCATGCCCAGCTAATTTTTGTATTTTTAGTAGAGACAGGGTTTCACCATGTTAGCCAGGATGGTCTCAATCTCTTGACCTCGCAATCTGCCCGCCTCAGCTTCCCAAAGTGCTGGGATTACAAGTTTAAGCCACCGTGCCTGGCCGGAATCTGTTTCTTAACATACATCATGCATGTAATCTGTGCTCTCCCAAGAGGCATTCACCCAAGTAGACAGGCAAGCATCTATGTGTTCAATTTGAAATGCAACAATGACAGATGTACAACTTTATCGCTCTTACAGAAACTAACATGCCATCCATTACTCCATGTGGGAAACATTCAGTAAACTTCTAAAACCAAACACAGGACTCTGGCATATCCCCACACCCCGAGCAGCAGTCTGTGACAGGCTTTGATCTCAATCTAATGCCACTGTTCACAGAACATAAAAACAGGCTCATGGTGCTGCATGTCACTCTGACATATCACAGTATTTCATATTACTCTGTCACTTATTCAGAAACAAAAGTCTCCACTATGGCATGATTGAGAGAGAAAATAATTCATTATATATAAATAATAGCTAAGAACAACATACTGTGAACAGTTTCCAGACTTTGAACATTCAACACAATCAATTCTTACTTCTCGGGAAAAAAATCTCTTACCTATCTTTTCCGTTACAGTATGCCTTCTTGGAGACAATATTTTAGTGGTAACATCATTTTCTGGGGCATTCAGTTAATTTTGGAAGATGATTATGCCACATGAACCAAAAAAGAAACTGGCAGGAGGAGGAGGGTCCTGGACCATTCTGGAAGTAAGCTGGGTCTTGCATTATTCAGAGTCAACTATTCAGCTGACTTTTGTCAGGGTGGTGACAGAGAGGAGGCAATGAGTGACACCAGGACATACACAGCACACAGAGAACATGGTCTACTCTTTGTCTTCCTTGCGTAGAATAAACACAAGAGGCTTGGTAGAAAGACACGGGAAAAGGTGCCATGGGGGCCAGCATCTGGAAAACATATACCTCAGCGATTTGAGTATTTCCCGTTCAACCTCCTGGACGATAAACCGGGAAAAGGCACCCTTCTGCCCACAGTTGTGGACAGCAGCAGTCACCTCTCTGAATGCTTCATTCAATGTGAAGATGCAGCTTGAACAAAAGTATTTTTTTGTTTGTTTTCGGAGTCTTGCTCTGTCACCCAGACTGGAGTGCAGTGGTGCGATCTCAGCTCACTGCAACCTCTGCCTCCCAGGTTCAAGCGATTCTCCTGTCTCTGCCTCCTGAGTAGCTAGGAATACAGGCATGAGCCAGCACACCCGGCTAATTTTTGTATTTTTAGTAGAGATGGGGTTTCACCATATTGGCCAGGCTGGTCTTGAACTCCTGACCTCGTGATCCACCCGCCTCGGCCTCCCAAAGTGCTGGGATTACAGGCATGAGCCACCGCGCCCGGACAAACAAAAGTTTTTTAATCTCACTGATTCCATCTCTCAGCTGCTCTGACCAGAGGGGCAGGGCGGGAAAAGTCATGCCACAGACTCTGCCCACAGCAGCCATTCTGAGGTGCCTTTTCAGTCCCTTATCCTCTTTCGAGCTCTCCTCTCCTTAATTTTTTTTTGTTTTGTTTTCATTGTACCCATTAATCCCCTCCTCAATTTTTTATTGAATTATAAAAGTAAAGTCAAAAGGCCCTTCGGGATGACTGGGAGGCTTCCTAGGCTAACTTTTGTATTTGAAAATGGAAAAAATAAATTACTTGATATTTGTGATAAAACTTAAGATTTTAAAAAAAGTCTGCACATCAATATATTACCAGGCTTAGAAGGGTGAGGGCACAGCTATCCATCTGCACCCTCTCCTATTTTTTAAAAACAGGCAAAATAGGCCGGGCACGGTGGCTCAAGCCTGTAATCCCAGCACTTTGGGAGGCCGAGACGGGCGGATCATGAGGTCAGGAGATTGAGACCATCCTGGCTAACACGGTGAAACCCCGTCTCTACTAAAAAATACAAAAAAAAAAAAAACTAGCCGGGCGAGGTGGCGGGCGCCTGTAGTCCCAGCTACTCGGAGGCTGAGGCAGGAGAATGGCATAAACCTGGGATGCGGAGCTTGCAGTGAGCTGAGAACCGGCCACTGCACTCCAGCCCGGGCAACAGAGCGAGACTCCGTCTCAAAAAAAAAAAAAACAGGCAAAATAAGCAAGAAAAGGCTGGTGCACATTGGAAGACAGAGCGTGCCTGTCTATGCCAGTACTGCTGTGCCCTGCAGCCTGGCAGATGGAGTCAGATGCCGGGGCCTCACGCCCACTCAGGCCAATAACATACCCAAGACTCGACAGCGCATTCACCAGCACAGGCTGCCCCAAGGGGTAACACGGGCTGTGGAAGTGAAGACACACAAAGCAGGGACTAAAGGCAAATGGGGCTTCATGACGCAGAGACATGAAGACAGAACTGCTATGGGCGCCAAAGGTAACCTGCAGTGCTCAAATAAAAGGAAAATAGGACAGAAAGCCACACATTCCACAAGCAGAATCATTCCTGGTCTTAGAACTGAGGGCATTTGTAGAGGAAAGTCCAAGGCAATGTCCCCTGGGTCTGAGAGAAAATCCTGCGCAGGACAGGGCAGACAATGCGATGCTCGTCTTGAGGGAGCCTGACCCTGATCCTGACGGGCTGGATACAAGGGAGGTTGAGCATGGCTGTATCCAGTAAGGAAACTGGTAACAGTTTCTTTCCACTAGAAAGTGGAAAGAAAAAGCAAAGACTTTCACAGATATAAAATGTGTTTTCCAAACAATTTCCTAGAAAGTTCTCTGTGGTTGGGTGGGGAATAAGTGTAACATTTTCATTTCAAATGAGCCATGGCGCTACTAATGGATTAAAAAAGAGGATGGCCAGTTCTAGTCTTCCTTCCCTTCCCATAACCCCCGGAACGTTCCTACTCCTGATATTTTCCCTACCCTCACTGCAACCCACCGCCATCCCGGCCCAAAATTAATTTGCCCAGCCACTGCACCAAACCAGCCTTGACACACAGTTGTCGGTTGGATTTCAGTTAAACAATGCACCTAATGCGTGGGAAGAGAAAGTGGGGAGGGCACAAGGAGCATGTTGGTATAAACCTGGAGATGTGTGGACCTTGGACAGAGCTTCTGCCGGCCAGACCCTGGGGAGGATGGGCATCTGCAGTGCAGCACAGGCTGCAGGTAAACTGAGGTAAGGAAGAACATGGCGGCTTTAGCTGGCCCTGGTTGCTGAGACACCGCAGCATGTGTGTGCTCTCGGGTGTGGGCACCAAAAAACCCATTTTCTTCCAGTTGCTGCTGCCATTCCACCCTCTGGCTAGAAGAATGCTCTTTACAGAGTCCAGAAGATCAGCCACTTGGTCTTCCTCTGAGGTACAATTCCAATACAGCTTCAATCCCAAAGATCCAGCGGCCACCAGAGTGCAGAAGTCAGAATCAAATGCTCAGAATCAAAAGGTGCGGCCCAGCCAGTACATCAGCAGTTGTATAGACAGATCAGAAAAAACTAATATTTAGTATAAAACTGTTTTCAAAGGGGGTAATTTCCTGTCCTTCTCCAGAGATCATAATTCTTCGCGTTTCTGAGGACCTAAGGAAAAAGAGAACCACAGAAAAGAAAACAGATGATCTTCAAATTACAAACACCACTGAGTGGGCATTTTTCATCGCCGGAACCTATTCTTTGTACCTCCACCTCCATCTTATCTCACTTATTACATCTTTGGGATTTGTGTTTTGTACTGTATTTTGAAAGCAAAACTAAATTAAGGATTTTTTAAAATGGAAACTATCTGTAAACCCCACTCCAACTGAATTGTTTTTACAAATACAATATTTACTTTCAGTAAATATGCATGCATTTTTTTAGCTGGGATTTTTCTTTTATCATTTAATACCATCTAAACATTTTCTGTGTATCAGTGTAGCTCATTCTTGGATGTTTAAACTGTTTTTAATGCTTTTGGTTTATAAGTAATAGTAAAATAAATTTTTTTCATGTATACAACTTGATTATTTCTTTAAGATATATTCTCAAGAGAGTAATTACTGAGGGTATATAACGCTTTGAAGGCTTCTAATGGCAGGTGTACTGCTTTTCAACAAGGGCGATTTGAATGCACAAAGCTTCATCAAGGTAGATCCATAACATTTTCATCACCATCTCCCAAACAAATGGCATTATCACTATCTCTGTTTTCTTCCACGTCGCAGATACTAGTGACAGAGCGCTTTAATTTGATTAGTTTCCACAAATTCATTTATTATTTGTGCTTCCTCTTACTTGAACAGTGTGTCCACATTCTTTGCCCATTTATCTATGGAAATTCTCAGGGTTTTACTGATGAATCTGAATTAATTATTGTTATGGTTCCTATATAACCTTCCAGCTGTGATATTTAATATCACAGTACAGTCTGAGGGATATACAGGCAAATCACTCAAGATCCATGTTCTGGATTTTTTTATTGTGAGACAGGGTCTTGCTCGGTCACAGGTTCTCTGCTATGTAGGCTGGAGTGCAGTCGCTCACTGCAACCCTGACCTCGCAGGCTCAAGCAATCTTCCCACCTCAGCCTCCTGAGAGACTAGGATTATAGGCATGAGCCACTGCGCCCAGCACTTTTTTAGAATTCGTCTAAAGCAGAATAAATCTTAAAAATCCAGAGCCCATCTACATATCAAAACACCACTATGGACTTCACAAATATGTACAATTATTATGTGACAATTTAAAAGTAAATACGTTTAAAATTTTTCTTAAATCTAGAGCCCAGCTTATTAATATTGTAAAAGTCACTTTCGTATTCTAATGATTTTTTCAAGTAGCTATTATTCAAGACACACACAACAGGGAAAACATTAAAGACTTAACGCTAAACTAAATATAAGCATTCCATCTCCATCCCAACATGCTTGTTTTAAAGAATACTTTTTCGGCCAGGCGCAGTAGCTCACGTCTGTAATCCCAGCACTTTGGGAGGCTGAGGCGGGTGGATCACTTGAGTCAGGAGTTCAAGACCAGCCTGGGTAACATGGTGAAACCCTGTCTCTACTAAAAATACAAAAAATAAAAAATAAATAAAAAGTTAGCTGGGCATGGTGGTGCATGCCTATAATTCCAGCTACTTGGGAGGCTGAGGCATGAGAAGTGTGTGAACCTGGGAGGTGGAGGTTGCAGTGAGCCAAGATCATGCCACTGCACTCCAGCCTGGGCAACAGAGTGAGACTCTGTCTTAAAAAAAAGAATAGTTTTTTCAAATACATATTTGTCTTGATCTAAATTTATTCATTCACTAGTACACTGACAGATTTAAAGAAAAAAACAAGGAATCTGACAAGAACTCCGCAAAAGGTTTGGTTTATGTATCACAAAACTCATGAACTTAAATAACTATAATCATAATTAAAATTCTTTTCTCCTCCTTTTCATTTTTTTCAGAAAAATGAAAAAAAAAAGATAGCAATTGCATTAATAAATACTGTTTAGAAGACCAACATAAAAGGAAAATGAAAAATATACACTGGTCGATGTCAGAATGGAAGAATTAATAGATTTTTCTCTTCCTTTTATCCATTATTCTATTGTCTTTACAACAAACAAATCATAAATGGAAAGAAGTACTGTCCTAAAGCCAACGGTCTGTGTTTACCTTCTCGGCTGGGTTCTTCTGTCTTCTCTTTGTACAGCGTTCCCGTTTCCTTCTCCTTCTGAAAGCGGAGCTGGAGCTGTTTGATCTCTTGGTCGTAGTCCTGCCACTCTGGGACAATTCGCACGGCTGCTTCCAGTTTGGGCTCTTTGGTCATTGGATTATTACACTGTGAAAACCAAAAGAACACACTTCAGCTGAGTTGAAGAAAGGCCAATCACAGAGAATTCAAAGGTTCTTGGGTTACAAGTCCTAACTAGACAAAAAAACAATAGTTAAGGAACCAAATGATACACTACCAGAAGCAATATGGTAGTGCGCTATGTAAAGCTGTATTTACATCTGCAAAGAATGTGTGAGTGGCTACTGGAAGGCAGAAAAAGTAAAAGTCCATTTGGAAAAATTACAAGGCGCAGAGATCAACTGAAAGCCAAGGAGTGGCTTCGCAGATTGAGAGCTGTGGGAACGGTCCCATTAAGTGCTCAGGGCTTTGGTTGCCTAACGTAAGCGGGGAAATAAAACCACTGAAGTATTCTATAAGGTAAGAATATTCTGTAAGAATAGCCCTGAAAAACCAAGTACTTATACTTACTATACAACAAACTATACTTATTCTATAAGATAAGAATGTTTATAAGAATATTCTTGGCCGGGCGCGATGGCTCACGCCTATAATCCCAGCACTTTGGGAGGCCGAGACGGGCGGATCACGAGGTCAGGAGATCCAGACCATCCTGTGCCTAATGCAGAGAAACCCCGTTCTACTAAAAAATACAAAAAACTAGCCGGGCGATAGGTGCCGGGCGCTTGTAGTACCCAGCTACTCGGGAGGCTGAGGCAGGAAGAATGGCGGAACCCGGAAGGCGGAAAGCTTGCAGTGAGCTGAGATCCGGCCCACTGCACCTCAGCCTGGGGACCAGAGCGAGACTCACATCTCAAAAAAAAAAAAAAAAAAAGAATATTCCTCTAAGATAATTATAGCCCTGACAAACTATACAATTACAGAGAAAGTTAAAATAAGAATAGGAAATTCTGAAATTAAGAATCTAATAAAAATCATTAATCGTGATTCGCTCATACATCCACTGGATGAACATGCAGAAGCACTGCACACAGCTTACCAAATCAATGGTTTTTGCCCTTTTCTTAGAGGCGTCATCACACCACGTTTCACACCAAAGCCATTCTTGAGGGAGGGATTTAATTGGCACCTGATGAATCATGTTATTGGGCAGATCCTGTTTGGTTAAAAATAAAAATAAAACACATGTATCTAAAGTTCTGGTGGTACTTATTTATTTATTTATTTATTTATTTATTTATTTATTGAGAGATGGGGTCTCACTCTGTTCCCCAGGTTGGAGTGCAGTAGTACGATCTCAGCTCACTGCAACCTCTACCTCCCAGATTCAAGAGATTTTTGTTTCTCAGCCTCCTGAGTAGCTGGGATTACATAGGCCCGCCACCACACCTGGCCAATTTTTTGTATTTTTACTAGAGACGGGGTTTTGCCATGCGGCCCAGGTTGCTCTCAAACTGCTGAGCTTAGGCGATCCACCCACCTTAGCCTCACAAAGTTCTGAGATTATAGGCGTGAGCCACTGTGCCCAGCTAGCTCATGGGGAGCTTAAATGCACAGAACATCAGTGATGTGTACACCTGCTCGTTATGGATCATATGCCAATCACAAATGTTTAAAATGGAAAAGGTCCTTACCAATGCCTTAGAGAAATTATTCAAAACTACAAATTTTAGAGGATCCATAAAACATCTGCCCATAATAAGCAACTGAAAAGCTCTAGCTTAAAACTTACAAATAGCCTGCACCTAACCCTCCCTTCATTAGGGCAATCCTAAGAAAAATACTCCTACTGACTTCTGAACATCAACTAAATAGAGTGATGGTTCATAAATTTTACAGGCTTCTGTCAAGGAAGTTCTGAATCTACCTTGTCTATTGAGACTTGCTCCCAAATAGATGACATATTTTCTAGCCAATTCTATTCTAACCTTTTTCTGAGGAGGCCTTCTGACTTTGCCACAATAAAATGTTCCATTGTCCTAAGACTTACATGGAACAAGGAAATGTACAGAAATGATTGACTGCGATATTTGTAAAGAATGTTCCATGATGGTACAAAAATAAATAGATACTTCTCTATGAAACCCTGTCAACAAACTAAAATTTAAAAATACCTGCTGAAGTGGGTAGATCGCTTGAGCCCAGGAGTCCCAAGACTGGCCAGGGCAACATGGCAAAACCTCATCTCTACAAAAACTTAGCCAGGCCTGGTGGTGCAAGCCTGTCGTCCCAGCTACTCAGGAGGCTGAGGTGGGAGGATCGCCTTTGCCTGGGAGTTCGAGGCTGCAGTGAGCCATGATTGCATCACTGCACTCCAGCCTGGGTGACAGAGTGAGACCTTGTCTTAAAAAAAAAGAAAGCTGGATTAAGGTATCAAATACTCTTCTTGATTTATCTTAATTTCACTTAAAGTCTTACACACTGTTGACCCTGTGGCACTGCTATAGAAAGCTGAATCAGGAACACGGTGTGAGTTCCGACCCTGTACTCTGCTTGAAAAAGAGCAGAGCTCTACTTTCAGCACTGGTGGACTTAGGTAAATGAGACCAGCTCACCTCCTGAGGAAAACTAGAATAGCTGAATGAATTACAAAAAGCACACACCTTCTGAAGGCACCAGAGAACTACAAGACAGTAATTACTGGTCCGGGGGAGAATAATGGCCAGAAAAGATAACTCTGGAATCAGGTTTTTCCCCCAGGATCTATGCTGCTTGGTGAGGCTTTCTGAGGCTTTCGACAGCTACTCAGGCCTGAGGTAACAAAGATTTGTATGTAAGATCTGTGGTGGTTGAGGGGAGTTCTAGCGAAACCCTTCGCTTTGGATTGGCATAGCAAAAGAACATACACTCGGATTTAGAGTGAGCCAGAAAAGGCCCGAGAAGAACGCAGTTCAAATTCCAATCATCAGAATCTTTAAAACGGATGAAAATACTCCTGGATAGCCAGTGCCAAGTTTCTGACAAAAAATACGACAAAAATAAACAAACAGGCTGGGCGTAGTGGCTTACGTCTGTAATCCCAGCACTTTGGGAGGCCGAGACAGGTGAATCACCTGAGGTCAGGAGTTCAAGACCAGCCTGGCCAACATGGTGAAACCCTGTCTCAACTAAAAATATAAAAAAATTAGCGGGGCGTGGTGGTGGGCACCTGTAATCCCAGCTACTTTGGGAGGCTGAGGTTGCAGTGAGCCGAGACTGTGCCACTGCACTCCAGCCTGGGCAACGGGAACAAAGCTCCATCTCAAAAAAAAAAAAAAAAAAAAGGGGAGAGAGAAACAGAAACTGTTGGGTGATACCATTTTTGAACTCAAATTATTCCCCAAAAAAATTCTGCAAAAACAACGCCTGACACACTACAGAAGACAAACAGATATGTGATAGACAGTATGAACAAAAGAATAACAGAAATAATACAACAGAATCAGATCCACAGTAGCTCCATAAATTAGAAGATACCAGGTATCACACAAATTTTAAAGTAAGTAGAGCTGGGCACTGTGGCTTATGCCTGTAATCCCAGCACTTTGGGAGGCCGAAGCGGGTGGATCACAAGGTCAGGAGATTGAGACCAGCCTGGCCAACATGGTGAAACCCCGTCTCTACTAAAAATACAAAAATTAGCCGGGCGTGGTGGTACGCGCCTGTAATCCTAGTTACTCAGGAGGCTGAGGCAGGAGAATCGCTTGAACTCGGGAGGTGGAGGCTGCAGTGAGTGCCACCCAGAGCATGCCACTGCACTCTAGCCTGGGACAGAGTGAGATTCTGTCTCAAAAAAAAAAAAAAAAAAAAAAAAAAATTTTTTTTTTTCCCGGGGAAAAAAAAAAAAAAAAAAAAAAATCTTTTACTATTCCATGGTGATAGAAGAGAAGAAAACGAACAAATTAAACTCGTGTTTACAGATACATGCTTCCACAGCAAATCTATAAAGAAAAGCAAATGATTACCATAAAAGTCGTGATGCTAGACACTTTTGTTAGGGAGGAAGGGTGGCTTCTGGGATGCTGATAATGCTCTAGTTCTTGAACTAGGTTGTGGTATCTGGGTATTTGCGTCACAATAATTCCTAGATGTTTGTGAATATGTGTGCATGTTTTTTGTATACTTTTCTTTATGGATGTTACATACCACAACAAAGGTTTAAAAAAATTTAAGTAGACTTAAGCAAAACAAAATGCTTAAAATATGTCAAATATGTATCCAAAACCCTTAAACTACAATCTCACCTCTGAAAAATGCTTAACATGAACAAACAGTAATTTAGCTAGCCTTGAAACACATCATGGTTTCTGACATAGAAAAAGGGGAAGTTGTGATACTATACTGTGATTCTCTACTACAAATCCTGAGCTATTTAGTTCCTACAGCAGAAAAACAAACTGACCCGAGCTGGTAGAAAAACAAATCTATGAGATTAGTTTGAGTACAAAATGCAAAGATGTGCCAATGGTTCAGAAAGGCAGCATTCTCCTTCCATCTCTCTCCCCAGCCAGCATCAGATCTATGACACTTTTCATGCTGATACGTCTTCTCTTGAGGGCAGATAAAAATCTCTCTCTCAAACACACACGCACACACACACCATGAAGAAACCAGACACCATCTTGAGAGGAGAGAACTGAAGACACACATTTCATTTTCTGATACAACTCTGTATACCCGCCACTCACAGTTAACCATAAAAAATGGACACTTACTTGATCAAGATTTGAAAGGCTGTTAGGGTCCTGACTCAGACCTTGGTACTGTCCCCTGAGTCTGTCACCAGCAGCTATTTTCCTAAACTTCTTCAGATCCACAACATATAGTGCACTGAACAAAGAAGACCCGCTTGTTACAACCAACCATGGATTACGACAGGAAAACTAAACCCAATGAATAATGGAACAGGCCACTAGCCAAATATTCTGGCTTTTCTTTGAAAAGGTATGCTGCAGCCCTACAGTGGAGTTAAAGTGTGCTACTTTAAGATCTCTAAGAAAGTCACTGCAAAATCTATACTGTGCCATGCTTTTGTTACTGTTCCGTATTTGCCATCCAAAAGAAATAATCTCAGACAAAAGATTTCTAGCAAATGCGGCAGTAATAAAAGCCATAGTAACTGGTAACTATTATTCAATGATATCCTGATGATGTCTTCAACGTTACATAGGGGAAAAAAATCCCAGAGTGTTACAGTCCTTACAGTTCTTTTGGACCAGGACTGTAAAGAATGAAGCCGCCATCACTACACCCCAGCAGTGATGCATGAGCCGCTTTCTACAGGCTCCTCTTCCCTGCACATCTTCAAATCACACTTCTCGCAGAGAAGAAAATGGAGTGCTCATTAGAAATGTAAAAACGCACACACTGTTCAACCTAAAAGGTCTACTTCTAGGAATTTATCCCACAAACATATCTGAGATATGAAAAATAATTTATTTAGATTATTCACTGCAACACTGTAGGTCACAGGAAAAAACTATAAATAACACTCATGCACTGGAATAATATGCAGCTATGAAAAGGAATCAGGTCTCTTTCTATTCACTGAGAAGATGTATATGACATTAAGTTAAAAAAAAAAGCCAAGTTACAAAATGTATAAATAGGTAGCATATTTTGTGTGAAAAAAGAATACACATTCACAGCTGTTTCTGTAAGAAATATGAAAATGTGGAAAGACAGACAGTCAAAAGTTGGGAGGTTATCTGTTGTGAGAACAGGAACTGAGTAGGAAAGAGAGAGACAGGATTAGGAAGTTTTTTTTACACTGTGTATTTTATTTTATTTTATTTTTATTTTTTTGAGATGGAGTCTCTCTCCGTCACCCAGGCTGGAGTACAGTGGCATGATCTCAGCTCACTGCAACCTCCGCCTCCTGGGTTCAAGCAATTCTCCTGCCTTAGCCTCCCGAGTAGCTGGAATTACAGGCACCCATCACCACGCCCAGCTAATTTTTGTATTTTTAGTGGAGACGGGGTTTTGCCCTGTTGGCTAGGCTGGTCTTGAACTCCTGACCTCAGGTGACCTGCCTGCCTAGACATCCCAAAGTGCTGGGATTATAGGCATGAGCCACTGCGCCCAGCCACTGTGTATTTTTTATAATTTTTATTTTCCAACCATACCAATGTATTTATTATCTATTCACAATTTTAACCACACAAAATCAATTTTAGGAAAACCCCATCATAGTGTTAGGAGTGCTTCTTTTCAGTACCTGATATGATACTTTCGCCCAGCTAAATGACTGGCCCAGTACCCTGACTTCCAGAACCTGTAGCCATCCATTTCTCTTCGGCTGTCACAGAAGGGAGTGTAACCATAAGGAGCACCATCCAAACTGAAATCTCTCAACTCTTTCAGATCTGTTCGGACAATCTGGAGGATATCGAAAGTCATTCATTAAGCAACCATGCAGACAGCTCTAATGCCGTTTCCTTAAGATTTGAGTGGCTCGCTTACGGCAGCATGGAAGGCTGCTCAGTGGTTAGTGGCACAGGCACTACTGGTAGATGTACTTTGATTCCTCCACTTGTTAGTAGGTTGACTCACTAACATGTAAGACACTTAGCAAGGTGTGCGGGAGTAGGAATAAAACAAATTTCAATTGCTTAGGCTTTCTGTGCCTCAGTTTCTTCATCTATAAAATGGAGATAATGACAGTATCTATGTCACGGGGTTGTTGGGAGGATTATGTAAGTTAACACATGGATGGACAGATGTAGAATAATGCCTTGCCCATCTTGAGTACTCAACAAGGATTAAATGTGGCTATGTTAGAATCAGGAAGGCACACTTCAGGCTGAGCCAGTGGAAGAGAATTCCAAAGAGGTGAGTGAAGTCTCCGTCCCAGTGACTTTCACACACATTACATCCTTCCACTCAGGTGGCTGACTCAGGTTTCCACCCGCTTGGGCTGAGGTGGAAGGCTGTGGGCAGAAATATATTTATGCTGTTTGAGTTTGTATGCTCTAAAATCACATGTTCCCTTTCATTAAGTCAAACCCTGACAGCTGGAAGAATATCTGGAGGTTCCCTATTGCCAAAGCCATGCATCCACTTAAGCTTCATCTATTACCCGTGACAATAACTCCTACCTTTTGGGCAGATAATTAGAGATGATGGCAAGCACTGCTAAACGTTAATTTTCTAATTTTTAGTTTTCATGTTAAATGAATTAAGTCAGATACAAAATTGCACACATGATGTTATCACAATGACGTTAAAAGAGAAAAGATGTAAAGGAGATAAGCTAAATGTTTAAAAGTGATCACATCTGTGTGATACATATTTCCATATTTTCTTTTTTTTTTTTTGAGACGGAGTCTCGCTCTGTCGCCCAGGCTGGAGTGCAGTGGCCGGATCTCAGCTCACGGCAAGCTCCGCCTCCCGGGTTCACGCCATTCTCCTGCCTCAGCCTCCCGAGTAGCTGGGACTACAGGCGCCCGCCACCTCGCCCGGCTAGTTTTTTCTATTTTTTAGTAGAGACGGGGTTTCACCATGTTCGCCAGGATGGTCTCGATCTCCTGACCTCGTGATCCGCCCGTCTCGGCCTCCCAAAGTGCTGGGATTACAGGCTTGAGCCACCGCGCCCGGCCATATTTCCATATTTTCTAAATGTAAAATAAGCATGTCCTTTTCCATAACTGGAAAAAAATAGCATTTAAAAACAAGCAATTTGTTGCTTTAATACAAATTGTCAAAACTTGGCCTTTAAGGGCCTACCTGATCAGCATCCACAAACAGGAACTTGTCAACAACTAGTGGGAAAAGTACATCCAGGAAGAGGATCTTGTAACCCCAGATGATACGCTGTTTTTCAGTCTGTTGATGAAGCCACCGGGGCCATTTGTACTGAACAAGCTCGTACTGAAAATTGTATTCATTTGCCATGTAAGGTATAAACTCCTGTTTTTAGACATGGGAACAACAAATAATCATTTCTTCTGATTAAGAAAACTGCTTTCATAATGTAAGCCAACCACCATGATATGAGACAAATAAAACACATTTACCAAAACAGTGGTCTTACAAAGACTGGCCCTGACCCACTCATGACTATAGAGAAGAACAGATATAAACCTTTGTGAAATCCCCATTTCTTTATGACTTCTGGTCACCACATGAAATGAGAGAATGTTCAAGAGAAGGATTTTAGATGTACATCCCTCTGTGTGTGTTTTTACCGCACATGAACTTTAAGTCCATTTGTCTGAACTTGATTTCAGTAAGGCATTTACTGAGCTTGATGACAAGCCTTCCTCAAGGCCAGATCTAACCTGGGGAATAACACTGCAAAGCCAGAACTCTGGACAAATATGTTGCCCTTTATGAATAAGTCTTTCAGATTCTAAGTACAAGCACCTTTAGGGGGCCAGCAGGAAAGTGCTTATCAAGGAGAATGGTTATTGAATATATTAAAAGTCATTTAGTAAATTCTACAGGAAAAAAAAGGATGTAAATAAATCAACTTAGATGACAAATACTGGTTGATATAAATAATGCAGAAAGCATTCCAAGGACGTGTTTTGTTTTGCACAGAGGAAGCATTACTTCCATACATCATCTGGGAGTGGTTCATGCTAACACCAATCACGCTCCTCAATGTAAACCACTGCTATGCTTTCTAACTGAAAGCAAGCATGCAGGCTTCAGAGGAAGGAAACGTCATCTCATAAGACACTGCTCCTAATAACAACAAAACATTCTCCTACTATATTATCCAAGTTTTTAAACACAATTTAACTGTTTCCCTTAAACAGACCAATCTGGAAGAATAACCAAAATGGCAATACGCAACCAAATTAGGGTATCTTAGTAAATGGAAAATTTGCTAAAGTATACAGATAAAACAAAAGTCATGAAAAATATACAGTAAATATCTCCTTAATAAGAATGTTTTCCCTTCCTCTGTGAAACAAACCTTAAATGTGGGGGACAAGTAATTCTTCAAGAACCAGAATTTCACGGGAGTCTTGGTATTCTTCAGCACGGATAGCATCATTATGCTGCCAAACAAAAGCAGTAAATTAATAATAGTTTTCCAATGGGATTTAACCTCCACATGATGTAGAGTCAATCACGAGACACCTAAATGCTCTTTATGGCAGAGCTAAGTAATGGCTCAATCAGGCAGAGGGAGACGCTCAGTGATGGAAAATGAAAAATTGTACTTACTCCAGCTTATGAAGTTATCACTGAAAAGAAGGGGCATTCCTCACCTACAAAACTACACTTAACTGACAGAGGCAAATGTTTTAATTCTGTTACACCTCTAAATAAACTGCTTCATGAACTGATATATTAGTTATGGTCCAGATGAACCCTGGAGATGGGGGTAACTGACATCACTCTCCAAAACCGCTGTCACACGACAGCAGCATCTGGAGCTGAGGGAAGAAGGTGTAACCACAGCGCCTCCTGCAGTCTACACAGAGGTCCTGCTTCAGAGAGGAAGGCTACCAGCTCCCGCCTCCTTACTCAGAAAACAAAATCACATTTATGAACCGAGGAATTTAATCAAATTCAGTTGTTATTAGTGTCACTATTTTAGGTAGGCTATTATTTCTTGGAAATAAGAGGGCTAAAAATAAGAAAAATGACATTCTGATTTTCTATACTAGATGTGTAGTGAAAAATTGAGTGAATAGAGCTCTGGCAATGAGAAAAGTGACTCTCAGGTCTTCCTGACACTGTAACAAGGCACTCCCGAGTGCCTCTGGTCACCACTACATCAGTCAGCCCTGGCCTGTGGCCTCTTCTGGCTCTAGCTGTGTGACCTTAGACAAGTTCCTTCACACTTGAGGCCTCAACCTGTTTGCATATGAAATAGAAGTGTTCATATGTAAGAACTAAGGTCTCTCCTGGCTCTAAAATCCTGTGAATCTTCAGACGGCAGCGAAGTACCATGGTTCTGTTCTCATTCTATTCTCTATGTCAACCTCCTAATCTCTGGGTTAAGCAATGTTTGGCAGGCAGTAAACAGCACAGTCTATGAAGGTGTACAGTGATGTTAAAAGGCTACAGCCTTGTAATATCCAGAGGTACTCACTACAGAGCTCAACTTCACAGAGATGAAGGGATCGAAACAAATCCAATTATAAATGGCAAGCCAGTCACAATGCACAGAGTGCTTCAAAAACACAGAAGTATAATGAGCAGAATCCCATAAAACCTTTCCTCTCTAAAAAAGAACACTGACAAATTCATTCATATATAATGAAATCATCAACAAGACTGACCGAAGAAATCTTTCGTAGAGATGACCAGATGCAACGGAGAAAATATTAATTATGTCATCTTTCTCTTGCTTCACTTCCTCAGTCTTCTGTCCTCCTGTAAAGCCCCTATAACAATAAGAG
Organism: Rhinopithecus bieti; assembly: GCF_001698545.2. Classification (NCBI taxonomy): domain Eukaryota; kingdom Metazoa; phylum Chordata; class Mammalia; order Primates; family Cercopithecidae; genus Rhinopithecus; species Rhinopithecus bieti. The sequence continues at coordinate 251,875 of NW_016804230.1, read as the reverse complement.
TAAAACAAGACCACTTGAAATACTGGTACAGACACACAGCCTCTTAAAGTAAGAGGAAAGAGATGGCGCTTCCCATCCTTCCCTAGCAGGTGAGCTGCAGCAGGAGTGGTTATGAAGCTTCCCTCACATCCTGGAGAGAGCACGAGACTGACAAAACCAACCTACGGGAAAACAAAAAGAATGTTCACTCCCTGACAGTGTTGCTTTAGGAAGAGACTGAACACAGGCTGCACCAGAATGCAACGTACACAACGGGAAGTAAACTGAGCAGAGAGCGGTCAAATTTCCAAAGAGCAGGCACAGGTAATGAGAGTCACAAAGTATGGAGCAGAAGTAACTTCCCCATTAGGAGACACGAACCTCTTTTGGATTAATCAAGTGAAAATACTCATCTATGCCAAATATAAGTGTGAGATGTAGCTGCACGAAGTAGAATGTGAAAGGCCCAGACGGGATCCCAAGATGCAAAAAGGAGGGATGGACGGTGCTTATATCTCAGTTTTTCCTTAAAAACATAACTCTTTATAATGTCAATTTACCATTTGAAGGAATCCCAAAATCCAGATTCATTCTCATTCGTTCCATCACTCAGCAAGTCTTCGTTCACCATATCTGCCTTCTTCTGAACCTGCAATCAAACATGATAAACCTTACTCCCAGTATGTCTCATAGGCATAAAATGCCTCTCACTGGATGTACACTGTGAGCCTGTCATCAATAGGGAATTACCAATCAATTCTCTCACAAACAGGCACAACCCCACCCAGAGTCTAGAAGGATTCAACAGAAGTATCTCCATCAGGACATTCACATCATAGCCTTATGTGAGGAGACAGCAACCACTTTTAATTAGACGAACCCCATTTTCAGCTTGCAACATAGGCAAAGAGCCGCAACTCAACTGTGCAGTGAAATCAGAAGCACGATTCAATGAGCCAACAGCTAGTTCCAGGGAAGAGTGTGGCTGCGGGGGCTCTAGCTGTTGGGAGGGAGGTATTTCATGTTATGACCAGTTTTCAGGATTCACTAGCACAAACAGCGGTTTCTTCTTGGCAGCACAGTGACCATTTTTCTGCTCGACTATGCATGGCCTATTCTAGGTTTCACTGTGTGTAATGATCATTTATTCCAGAATACACTGTACTTGAATTTAAGGTACTAAAAGCTTCAACATTCAGAGAACAGAAAGTAGAAGTCAAAAGAAATTAAATAGGACTATCATTTTATTATTGAAAATTTTCATTGCCATTTCTCCCAATATTCTGAGAAGAGAATCATCAACAATACTATGAATTGTGGCTACACAAACAACATAGCATCTATGAGAATATTTTATAGAAAATGGGACATGTTCTGCACACTGAGATTACCCAAAAGGTACAATCTTCCAGTTGAGGAAAGCCACAAACTCACACTTACCAAGACATTTTACCTTAAAGCAGTATCCCTATAATTGCCATAGCAAATTCCAAAGAGACTCTTGGGCTGGTTCCAAGATACATATTTTTACATGACAGCTGTCCAGTAACAGAATGTCACTACTTTTACCAAACTCACCTTCACTTTAATAATTTTGCTTTTGAAGTTGTTGAGGACGATAACCACATCATCAGCATCAGGCGGAGAATCGGTGCCATCATGGCTTTGCGAGAAAAAAAAGATCAATATCACAAGGTACAATTCTCAAAAGGCAGCAAATGCTCTCAGAGCATCTGAGTCCATCATCGTTCTCATAAAGGAGTTTTCCAGATCCAACTATCTTCTTGCTCCTTAAGCTCCCTCAAACTGCACAGAAGCACGTGTTGAAATCTCTCTTTATATAAGGTGCATGCCCAAACCTCCTTCGTGAGTCCTCTTTCAAATTACCCATCACTCAGTGAGAGGAACCGATGTGTGGTAACCACATGGTGAGTACTAAACAACCGCCTGTGTTCAGAAGCTCTGAGCCAAGCACAGTGTCTTTGGTAAAGAAGTGCAGGGGGAACAGGACCCCTGAACCATTACTGGAACCACACTGCTTCCGCTCTTTTTTTTTTTTTTTTTTTTTTTTGAGACAGAGTGTTGCTCTATCACCCTGGAGTGCAAGTGGAGCAACTTCAGCTCAATGCAACCTCCACCTCCCGGGTTCAAGTGATTCTCCTGCTTCAGCCTTCAGGTAGCTGAGTTTACAGGCGCCCACCACCACATCTGGCTAATTTTTGTATTCTAGTAGAGACAGAGTTTCACCATATTGGCTAGGCTGGTCTCAAACTCCTGACCTCAAGTGATCCACCCTCCTCGGCCTCCCAAAGTGTTGGGATTACAGGCATGAGCCATCACGCCCAGCCACTACTCTTTAACTGGAACAGTGTTGTAAAGAAAATCTGCTTGCTATTTCTGCCTGGAGGCAACAATCAGTCAACAACAGGCCCTGTACTCAACTCAGTGTCTATATGCTATAAGAAGAACTCTATTTGCAGGCAGACAGGAGCAGAGGAAGAAAAATTAAATTTATATTTTCCCTATTAATCAACGGCAATGCCTAAAATTTCCAGTCACCAAATTTCAAGGTGCAGAAAGTGATCATTACAACATGAACTCACTGCATTTGCTGTCAGCTAGCAGAGAGTAGGCTTCTCAGACAAAGGAAGATTCTGCTGGGGGAGCCCTGAACAGCTAGGAAGAGGGGGCACCACGCTCCTGGGAAGGGGAGGGCTGGCAAGGGCCACGGCATCCAAAAGGGAAGGAGTTTGGAAGTGCATCCAAAATTTTGTAAAACCTTATCTGAAGAAAATGTTATTTGGAAAAAAAACCTTCTACTGTTTACAATGGTATTAGTATAACACAGAATTCTTCTCTTTCCTAGGTAAGAACCAGGCACTAATCCACTGTTTCATGTGTGTCACTATGGAGCTAATTAAGGCAAGTATATACTACAGCGTGCTTCAAATGTGCCCTAATGAAAATCATCACCTAAACAAACTGGCAGGAAGTCTTTTCACACAGCTTAAAACTAATTTAAATTGTGTTAAGCAGAATTTGTATCAAACTTTTTTAAAGGCAACATAATTATTTTTAAACTAATAAATATGTGCAGTACACCTTAAGGTAAAAGCTGGCCACAGAGGGAATGCTCTTACTATACCACCAGACCAAGGAAGACCACACTAACAGCACAAAGTTTCCATGTACTGTGCATTTGCAAATCACTCAGGGTCAACACATACACTCCCTGGGCAGAAAAGTTTGGCTGTTCTTTCTTTCTTTTCTCCTTTCTTCAAGTTTCTCATCTGCCTATCTATGAGCTGCATCACAGTGACAGAATGATTAGATTCTGGGACATTGTTAGCACAAAGGAATAATTAAAGAATAAAGCCTGACTATACTCATTAGCATCTATACCTCTTATTATCTAATTCTACTCTAACAATTCTTCTATATTTAATTTCCTGGGAAAACCACTGTTTCATCCCACATACAACTGCAAATTAAATTCAGGTTGCCTGACTGCCAGGGTAGTATTCATTTAGAGCTAATGCTCATTTCTAAATGTTCTGGGAAAATGTACCTGCATCACTTACTCCTACCTGTAAATTCTATAAATATCTTCAGAGCGTCCCTTCCTAAGTCTGAGGATCCAAGCTCCTGGGTTGGCTTTCAGCTGAAAGTAGCCCTAGGACAAGAAGAAAAGTCCAATGTTAGCTCTCTTCAAAACACCAACATGCTATTTCTGAGGAACAGTTACTTCTATCTCTGAAATATCAATCAACTATAATGTGAATAACACAGTAAACAAACCAATGCAACTCTTAAAAAACCAAAACTACACATTAAAAACTCTAGCACAGGCCAGGTGCAGTGGCTCACGCCTGTAATGCCAGCACTTCAGGAGGCCACGGCAGGTGGATCACTTGAGGTCAGCAGTTCGAGACCAGCCTGGCTAACATGGTGAAACCCCATCTCTACTAAAAAAGTACAAAAATTAGCCGGGCGTGGTGGTGGGTGCCTATAATCCCAGCTACTCAGGAGGCTGGGGCAGGAGAATCACTTGAACCTGGGAGGCAGGGGTTGCAGTGCGCCGAGATCACACCACGGAACTCCAGCCTAGGCAGGAGTCTCAAAAACAACAACAAAAATCTAGTACAATAAAGGCCAGTCACACCAAGAAATCGTCTGCTCTTTAGCTGTGTTTCAGGGAAGAATCAACGTGTGATGCATGAATTTAAATGTCGCACTTCCAAAGAAAAGAAAAAGGCTGTCAGCTCATGAGCTATTTTCAGGAGCCAATTCAGTTATAGTATTCCAGCATGGTTTTTCTTTTGACATGTAATTCCAACCTACAAATTTAGCTGAACTAATGATTTCTATATTGACCAAATTCATTAATTTTGATCTCACTCTACGGTTAAGAATGCTAACTGCTCCATCATAAATTACAGGGCCCAAATTAACGTAACTACAATATCACCATCTGATGAATAGATTATTTACCAGATTGGCCATAACAATGGTGTCCACGATGACCGGGTTGGCTGAAGTTCCTAAGGTAAACTGCAGTCCCCGTGGGGGCTGGCCTGTGGTGATGTCGTAGCAATGACCTTCCAGTAACAGGTACTCCAGCTCATACTCAGCAGCCACTATACTGTCCACCTGCAAGCCAAAATCCAATCACTTGAATGCACTCAGAGACAACATGAATAAATCTGAAATGCATTATGCAAAGTAAAGGAAGCAGACAAAAAGGACTTATATAATATATGATCATATTTTAAGAAATTCAAGAAAAGACAAAACTATAATGACAGAAAGCAGATCAGTTGTTGCCTGAAACCAGGCGAGAGGAGGCTAATGTCTCCAAAGGGGTATAAAAGAACTTTTGGGGTAACGGAAATGTTCTGCATCTTGGCTATGGTGGTAGTTAATGACTGTATACAATTATAAAAACTGAGTTGGAAAGAGAAAGGAGAAAAAAAATAAGGAAGTTACTCTAAAAATATGAATGAGGATAAGACACTAAACATTGAAAAAAATTAAAGACCTACATGCAAAGACATCCTATAGTCATGTATCAGTAGAAAAACTTGCACGCAACATTCATAGCAGCGTTATTTACAACAGCCAAAAAGTAAAAACAACCCAAACGTCCATTCGTGAAAGGATAAATAAAATGTGATACGTCCATAAATGAAATATTATCTAGCAAGTTAAAAAGAATGAAGCATCGATACATACTACAACATGGATGAATCTTGAAAACAATCTGTTACGTGAGGGCAGCCAGCTACAGAAGACCACATTTGATTCTATTTAGACAAAATGTCAGAAGAGGCAAATCCATAGAGACAGAAAGTAGACTAGCAGTTGCCAGGGGCTGGGGAAATGGAGAGTGACTGCTAATGAGTATGGGGCCTTTGCTGGGGATGCTAAAAACATTTTAAAATTACATAGTGGTGATGGCTGCACAACTCTGTGAAGATACTAAAACCTCTCAACTGTACACGTTAATGAGGAAAATTTTATGGTATATGAGTTCCATGTGAATAAAGCTGTTGTTTTAAAAAATATACCTGAACACTGATGTCTCAGAGGCCCACCTAGACTAGGATTCAATCTGCTGTATTACACATGATTAGGTATTTGGAAGCAATGATAGTCTTACCTCTTCTAAATAAATATTATCAAGATCATATGGTGTTCTGACAGATTCTACCATCCAGCTCTCAGGTGTGTTCAAATTCAGAGTGAACAGTGGAGACTGAGGCATATCCAAAAATTTTGCTATTGGACCCTTAGCAAAATTACTGTCTGAAGTGAAAGAAATCTCTGGTTCTAAGACATAACGGTAAAAGCTGAAATTGAAAAGGAAAGTGTTAGATATTTTTCTATGTGACAACGGTACTTGAGCGTACAAGCCCTTACACAGGTAAACAACTGGTTAAAACAAATTAGATTTGGAGGAGTACCCTTCCAGATTGGGAAAAGTGTTTCCAAAACCATCTTTGACCTAATGATGCCTCCTGTGGTTGCTACAGATGCAAGAAAAGGCAAACAAGGACAGCACTGAGGAGGAGGCCACTCTTTCACACAGATGGCTGTCAGGGTCACAATTAGGTCCTGGGCATTTTCCTCCCTTCAGGGAGGATTCATTTTTCTCTTTAAAACCAATTCCTAAAAGCTGATTGGACTCTCAGGCTAGTCCTGAAAACACTAATAATTTACACGTTTCCCCTATACAAGAATAATGGTGGAAGCTGGGAACCCTTTGGTTACTTGCAAATGCTATTTCAATCCACCTAGAAGCTAACCTATAAAACACAGCACACTGGCAAGTTAGAAATTTCCCACAGCCACAACATTAACTGCTTTTTGTATCACTTTTTTCATAAATGACCATTCCAAAACTCATGACAACATATAGCTAAGCAAGCTTCCTCTAACAAGCATATTCCAACTTGAAATGAATACTCGGCCGGGCGCGGTGGCTCAAGCCTGTAATCCCAGCACTTTGGGAGGCCGAGACGGGCGGATCACAAGGTCAGGAGATCGAGACCATCCTGGCTAACACGGTGAAACCCTGTCTCTACTAAAAATGCAAAAAAATTAGCCGGGCGTGGCGGCGAGCGCTTGTAGTCCCAGCTGCTTGGGAGGCTGAGGCAGGAGAATGGCGTAAACCCGGGAGGCGGAGCTTGCAGTGAGCTGAGATCCAGCCACTGCACTCCAGCCTGGGCGACAGAGCGAGAC
>NW_016804230.1:232221-245049 GCF_001698545.2 Rhinopithecus bieti | reverse complement strand
AAAAAAAAAAAAAAAAAAAAAAAGAAATGAATACTCTTCTTCTTTTTTTTTTGAGACAGAGTCTCGCTCTGTCGCCCAGGCTGGAGTGCAGTGGCGCAATTTCGGCTCACTGCAACCTCCGCCTCCTGGGTTCATGCCATTCTCCTGGCTCAGCCTCCCGAGTAACTGGGACTACAGGTGCCCGCCACCACGCTCGGCTAATTTTTTGTATTTTTAGTAGACACAGGGTTTCACCGTGTTAGCCAGGATGGTCTTGATCTCCTGACCTCATGATCCGCCCATCTTGGCCTCCCAAAGTGCTGGGATCACAGGCGTGAGGCACTGCGCCCGGCCAATATTCTTCTTTTAAGATGAAAAGCACAAATGGGGCCAGGCGTGATGGCTCATACTTGTAAACCCAGCACTTTGGGAAGTGAGGCAGATGGATCACCTGAGGTCAAGAGTTCGAGACCAGCCTGCTCAACATGGTGAAACCCTGTCTCTACTAACAATACAAAAATTAGCTGGCCGTTGTAGTGTGCACCTGTAATCCCAGCTAGTAAGGAGGCTGAAGCAGGAGAATCGCTTGAACCCGGGAGGCAGAGGCTGCAGTGAGCCAAGATCATGCCACTGCACTCCAGTCTGGGTGACAGAGCGAGACTTCATCTCAGGAAAAAAAAAACAAAACAAAACAAAGAAAAGGCACAAATGCAAGCAGCCTGGATTAATGCCACCTAAATGCTACAAACACACTATGTTCCTAGAACTTCTGATTACAGTGAAATCTGGCAAAACTGAACATTTAGTAAATGACCATTTCAAACATGATGTCCACCTATAAATCCATCTGATCCTCCAACATACAATATCAGACCTTGTATTCAGTACCATTCTTCAACTGTTTTCTTACATAGCATGTTTTACCTTTTTAAAGGCATGTCGGAAAGTTTGGATTGGCAGTTCATAAATACTCTCAGATTCATGTTTATCAGCTGAGCCAAAACCTAGAAGGAAAACCAGATGACAAAATACTTAGGATTTGTTTCTTCAGAAATTTATTATTTGACACATATTAATATCTTAAGAAAAGATATAAAGATAACAGCCATAGAGTCTGTACTGGAGAAACTTCTGGAAAACACAACTCTACTGCACAATCTACATCACACATACATAGGACGTAGCCAAAAATAATGGGAAGTAGGCTGCTGCAGCTCACTGCTCCTCACACAAAGGCAGTTCCTGCGGGGAAGCAGCAGGCAGATCATGGAAAAACTACAGGTCTCAGAGTCACCACTGACATGCCAAACGATGAAAAAATAGAGATACCAATACTCACAAAAAAGGTTAGGGATTTATTCGGCAACGAATGTTGGACTGACTGTTTCTTTGTCAAAGCTCTTTTAAATGTCCTAAAATTGTAACACACTATACATGTCTAAAACACATGCCAAAATAAAGAATCCATGGTAGTTATAAAAAAGGAAAAATGAAAAAGCATATTTATTTTACCTCTTTGCCATTATAAATTAAAATACAGCACAACTTAATTCCAGGATGTTTTACTCTAAATGAGGATGTTAATCACTTTTTTAAATTACATGAGGCAGCCACCCACACTTGCACCAACGTTCCAGGGCTGTGAAGCTGTTTCAGAGCCACTGTCAATCTTTGTGAAGACTGCTCGCCCTAGAACCCCATCGAGCATTGTCCAGTGCCTGCTGAAGATAACTCAAGGAAAACGAAGCTCTCTGTGAATTTCAGAGCACATGACAACTTCAAACAAAGGTGATGGGCACTGCCTGCACAGCGTTCCTACCAAGAGCAAGGGAGCAAGTCTCTGTGCTTCTCTGGTGACAGGGTCAACGACAGCCACGACATCAAAGTACGTCTCCCCTTCCTTCGGCCTCAGTTTAATTGCACTGAAAGATCAAAAGGATAAAACATTAACCTGGAGGACACAGGAAACAAAAGCTTTTTTTGTACAATACAACCTTCAACCTTCTTAGCATTTCAAAGAACTTTAGGTCTAGAAAGACTAGACTATGATAATGGCCAACTATATGATTCTGTCTATCCCAAAGATTGCAAAAGCTTAATAATGGATCTGAAATGGATGGAAAGGTCCATGGAAAGAGAGGAAAAACAGCTTGAAATTTTATTTAACCAAAAACTGAGAAAAGCTACTGAAGTTAGCTGTGATAGTCATTAAACATTATGCCAATTTTACTTCTTGGCAAGAAGAGTACGAAGAGAAAAGGAATAAATCAATTTTAAAAAATAATAAAAGAGCATTCCAGAAAACCTGCAAAGCAAAGAAAAAGGAAAAATATAATCACAAAATATTCACTGTCTCAGCCCACTTAGCTGCATCTCTATGTAAGCCTTTCTAGATGCCTGTATAAACATTAGTTGTAGATACAGATTAGCAATTTCAAAACAGTTTCCTTCCATCTCCCACTACTGTAGCATAAAGATTTCCACATGCTATTACACAACAAGCACCCTGAATGAGAAATAATATGCTATTTACCAAACAAAGCTGTCAGAGTTTACTCCAGCTTTTCTTTACTGCTGGACATACAGATGGCTTCCAACCTGTAAACAATTTGTACGACCAACTTTCTCCACATTTGGAAATTTCTTTAGAGTCAAGGAAGTGCTAGACATGAGGTGATGGAGTCAAAGGATACAAATACTTTTGTGGCTAATAAGTACTGTCAAGCACATTTCCTGAAGAACTAAACAAATTTACAAGGCCAAAAAATAAATTTCACCATATCCTTTGTCAGCATTAAGTTATAGATATTTTGTCTGTTCTTTTCCTTATTTACTTTTTGAGAGACAAGGTCTCACTCTGTGGCCCAGGCTAGAGTGCAGTGGTGTGATCATGGTTCACTGAAGCCTCTAACGTCTGGGTTCAAATGATCCTCTCAACTTAGTCTCCTAAGTAGCTAGGACTACAGGCACATGCCACCATGCCGGGCTAATTTATAATTTTTTGTAGAGATGGGAGTCTCACTATATTGACCAGACTAGTCTCAAACTCCTGGCCTCAAGTGATCCTCCTGCCTTGGCTTCTCAAAGCGCTGACATAAGCCACCACACCTGGTCCTTGTCTTTTTGTTTTGTTTTGTTTTTAAAGACAGAGTCTCACTCATTCAGCCAGGCTGGGAGTACAGTGGCATGACCTCAGTTCACTGCAACCTCCACCTCCCAGGCTCAAGCAATTCACGTGCCCCAGCCACCAAAGCAGCTGGGATTACAGGCACATGCCACCATGCCCAGCTAATTTGCGTATTGTTAATAGACACGGTGTTTTGCCATGTTTGCCAGGCTGGTCTAGAACTCCTGGCCTCAAGTGACCTGCCTGCCTTGGCCTCCCAAAGCACTAGGATTACAGGCGTGAGTCATCATGCCCAGCCCCCTTGTCTGCTCTTAACTGAACGGTAACTTCCTGTTGCATGGACTCCCTGTGAAGTCACACTGACTTTGGTGACTTAAAAGGAGCAGGGACCTCTAATGAACATTTAAAAGGACTCAACTTGAAAGGATTGAAAATTATACCCAATTTTTGAAAACCGTTAACCGTTTAAACCATTATAGTTTGTTTGCTCTGAACAATACTATAATGTGGCTACCATACTAACCACTACTTTTATTTTTTTACCAAACAACATTTACCTAAGTGGAATGAATACAAAAGAATACCACAAAAAAGCATAACCAAGAAAACTGGAAACAATTTACATGCTGATGAAGGTTATTTCACATCTTAACTGCTTTGGAAATAACCATCAGAATAGCTTCGTGACCGTGTTGAGGTAGGTGCTTTCAATCTCTGGTATTATTAACAATTTCAGATTAAATCCACTGCCGGTGATTATTCTCCCAATACAACAAAACTTCTGTTACTCTAACACAACTGTTCTCACCGTGTGGCTCCAGAGCAGCGGCATCAGCTTCCCCTGGGCATTGGTGAGCAGCAAGACAGGATCCAACCCAGATTTACTGAATCAGAAACTCTGGGGACGGGTCCAGCAATCTGCATTTTAACAAGCTCTCTAAGTAAAAGCCACATTTTGAGAGCCACTGCCCTAATATAATTTGCACCTCTCTGCTATTCTAGAATTCTAGAAGGAAAAGCTCATTAGAAAATAGCATTCTACAAAGGCTCACAAGGAAACCAGAGCGTCTCAAACAGGACTCTACACAAGAGGGTAACCTCAAGTCATGCCTGCCCACACCAGGTTTGGGGTAGAGTTTCACACATGTTCACATTCTGAGCCAGCAGTGTTCTAGGTGATCAGCAACAGGCACACCAGAAACGGAACCTGTGAGCTCCTTTACTCACCCCACATCTCTAGAACAAGAAAAAGGGACTAGAAAAAAAGCAAGGAAAGAGGAGTATTTGTGTGGAAATGGAAACAATATGAACAACATCATGTTTAAGTGTATTCACTATATTGGTCAAAGACCAGAATAAAACTAAAAGTGACAAAGACAGGAACGAGATTTGGAGATTACACACATTTGCCTAGGGTGCGTAGAGTAAGTGTCGAAGAACACTGTGCTCACTAGCATTAATGCACATGGGAATCCCCCAGGAGCAACCTGTTAAAACGCAGAGACGCTCATTCCTCAGGACTGGTGTGGGTCCAAAGCCTGTATTTCCAACAGGCTCCCAGACAATGTCTTGCTGCTGCTCCATGGACCACACTTTGAGGGCAAGAATATACATAACTGATGGTTCAGATCTTTCTACTTCTAGCATAAATGAGAAACTTCTGAGTTAAATGTAATAAACATTAATTTAAGTGACACAACCCCCAATAAGAGGAATTTCTCTAATAGTAATTATAATTTGTCTCATAATAGAATTTACAATTAAGGTATTTTAATTATACAAAACATGGAGACCCATGGAGAAGATTTCTATAAAGGGAAGAGGTCTTGGCTCAGGACTCGCTACCTCTGACAAGAAGGGTAAACAAGACGGCAGGTTGATAAGGAAAGGTTTCCTCCCGCTGGTGACTAATGAGTCACTACCTGAGAGTTCACAAAATCTCGAGAAAATGGGTGCAATCTGGGTGCTAATGGCCAAATTCCACAAGGATTATCCAGGAGCCACAAGAATCTTCACCCACTGCTGACATAAAAAATTAGGACACACAACTAGTGCAAACAGAGGGTCTCCATTCCAGCCTACAATCATCAAATGATCTGACCACACAAACCTCATCCCCACAAGGACTGGTCACAAGAAAACACAGGTCCACTAAACCAAAGTCCAATCCATGCCAGACTAATCAGGTCAGAATCACAGACGAGTAGGACACAGGCCTCTGTAGCTAAAGCCTCCCTGGGATTCCAAGGCACAATCAGTGTACATGTATATACCTGCCAGCTACGGCAAAGGCTACAATACATTACTGTGCAGGGCTCTCTCCTAGAAACAATTAAATCTAATCATGAAGAAGCAACTCAGACTGTGAGACATTCCATAAGACAACTGTCCTGGACTCTTAAAAAAGGTCATCGTAAAAGACAAAGGACTAGAAAAAAAAAATGGCAGAGAACTCTTCCAGATTAAAGGAGACCAAAGAGACACAACTCTGTAATATGTAATCTGGACCAAAACAAATACAAAAAAACAGTTGTAGACGGTCATTACAAAGATACTGGAGACATGTGAATAGAAATTGTTTTTTAATATTACTATATCAAAGTTGCACTGTGGAGAAGTCCTAGCACTCAGGGTACACATGCGGAAAACATCAGACATGTTATGTCAGGATGTCTGCAATGTATTTCCAAATGGCACAGGAAAAAGTATGACCATGTGTGTATGCAAACATATAAACAAACTAACGCAGTCACTGTAAGTACTACACAAACACACACATGCAGACACACACACCAGGCACACGTGCAGATGACGGAGATAAAGCAAATGGGACACACTAACAACTGGTGAATCTAACTGAAGGACATTTGGATGCTCATTATATTAGTCTTTCAACTATTTCTAGGTTTAAAACTTTTCAAAACAAAAAAGTGAAGAACAAAAAGGCAAACTCCCTCATTATGCTAAAGCTTATTTAAAACAAAAGTGTCCAGCCAAGCACCTTGGCTCACGCCTATAATCCCAGCACCTTGGGAGGCTGAGGCAGGTGAATCACTTGAGCCTAGGAGTTTGAGACCAGCCTGGGCACCACAGTGAGATCCCATCTCTATAAAACTACAAAATTAGACAGGCATGGTGGCAAACACCTGTGGTCCATTCTACACAGGAGGTTGAGGTAGGAAGATCACTTGAGCACAGAAGGCGGAGGGTACAGTCAGCTGAGATCACGCTACTGCATCCTAGCGCAGAAGACAGAATGAAACCCTATTTTTTACTAAAAAAAAGTTTTCAATAAAAGATGAACGAGACAAGTACTTTAATAATCTGTTTATTTTACTATTATTATTATTTTGAGATGGAGTCTTGCTCTGTCTCCCAGGCACGATCTCTGCTCACTGCAACCTCCACCTCCTGGGTTCAAGCGATTCTCTTGTCTCAGTCTCCCGTGTAGCTGGGATTACAGGCACCTGCCACCATGACTGGCTAATTTTTGTATTTTTGTAGAGATGGGGTTTCACCGTGTTGGCCAGGCTGGTCTCAAACTCCTGACCTCAGGTGATGTGCCGGCCTCAGTCTCCCAAAGTGCTGGGATTACAGGCGTGAGCCTCCACGCCCAGCCAATGTTTATTTTTTTGTGAGACAGGGTCTCACTCTGTTGTTCAGGCTGGAAAAGCAGTGATGCGATCATGGCTTACTGCAGCCTCTACCTCCAGAGTAGCTGGGACAACATGCTCATGCCACCACACCCAATTAATGTTTTAAAGTTTTTTTGTAGAGACAGGTCTCCCTTTGTTCGCTGGTCTCGAGCTTCTGGGCTCAAGCAATCCTCTCATGTTAGCCTCTCAAAGTGCTAGAATTACAAGCATGAGCTAACCTGACCTGCCTTTGTTTATTCTTGAATTTAAGAAAAGTACAACTGCTCTGTTTAATAAATGCAGTCTGTTTTCTACTACAAGGGTGCGCTAAGAGTTATTTCAGATTTAGTTAGAAATAAATGTCAGTTTTCATGCAACTGAGATTTGCATATGAATTTTATCTATGAACACAAATATATGTATTATAAACTGCACACCAAACAAATGTTCGATTCCTATAAGAACTTACATATAAATCTTATATGGTAAAATGAAGGAGCTGAGGTAAAGGCAAATGTAAGAGTTTAATATTCAAGAACATGCACAAATTCAACATTAATTCTATACCTGTGTCTGTCTTCAAAAAACTGGTACTCGATTCTTGCATCTCCTTTGGGTTGTGCTGACAGGAGAGCATCCACCTTCATTACCAAGTCACTTGCCCTGAAAGAAGGGGTCAGAGAAATCTTAGCATCTTTTTAACTGAAAGTTTTCCAATTATTGCCAAACATATCATCAGCCCAAATACTGAATGCTAACAAGATGGTTTGAACCAGGTATAAAGTCTGTACTGACAGGACTAAGAAAGAGTGATTAGTTGTATAACCTTGGAGAAGTTACTCATTTTCCCACACGTGAAACGGAGACAGCACCCACTCTGCATGACTCCAGTAAAACTGCATAAAACTCTGTAATGCACCTAGCTGAGGCCCTGGCCCATTACAGGCTGTCAATATTATTTACATTCTCCCTTGTCCTTTTAAAACTATTACTTTTTATGACTATTAGAGTAATAGTTCACTGGAAAATAAACACAAAGGCAAAAACTGAAATTACACATAATATCAAGAAATAAGCTCCGATATTTTGGCTTATAATTCTATAGTTTTAAAACATATAAACAAATTATACTCTAACCGACAGCCTGCTTTTCACTTAAAATATATTACAAAAATCCTTTCCTTGGTTAATAAATACAGTGGGATTTCAATATTTTTGCTTGTTTGTTTTAGTCAGGGTCTCACTCTAGTTGCCCAGGGCTCAATCTCAGCATCCTCGAGCTTCCAGGCTCAGGTGATTCTCCCACCTCAGCCTCCCGAGTGGCTGGGACTACAGGCGTGCACCACCAGGCCCAGCTAATTTTAATGTATTTTTAGTACAGACAGGGTTTTGTCATGTTTCCCAGGCTGGTCTTGAACTCCTGGGATCATGCAATCTGCCTGCCTCGACCCAAAGTGCTGGGATTACAGGCGTGAGCCACCGTGCCCAGCCTATTTCAATATATTTATGACTGCATAATGTTATATTTATGGACACAAAATAATCTAAATATTCAACCAACCAACTATTGAACAGCTATGTTATTTCTAATTTCACTATTATAATTAACACTGCAGTAAACCACTATTGTCCCTGCCCCTTCTAAAATTGATTTCCAACTGAAAAAGATCTTGAACTAAACCTGAAAAAAAAAAAAAAAAAAAAAAACTCCAACTTGCTGAACCAAAGACTAAATCCTGAATAAGAATTTTAAAAGAGCACTTGTGAAATGTATTTGAACTATAATTAAGCCCATACATTTTCTTTGAACCGAGCAAATACATCAAATTAACTATTTTGGTTCAACTTCTCAATATAGATGCCAAATATATATCATACAGGCCATTCTCTTCCTGTGATGGGTCAACATGGTTACAAAACATGTCAAGGGGCACTTGGTTACGTGGACTGGGGTGAGCAGGCCAACAAGAAACTCCCTGAAGGCTGATGAAGTACAATGATCAAAGTGTACACAGCTAAGCTTCAGGGCAGCCTTGGGGATGCAGATTGGGTCATGAATGAAAGCTGTGGCTGTCACAGGGAAGGGGGCCACTCCAAGGTGGAGCAGCTCTGGCACTAATGAAAACCCGATGCAGACAAGGTAATTTGGGGAAGCCTAAGAGTTTTAGCATTCGTCTTTTGGCCCCATGACTACCTGATTTCCCTAAATTCACCCAGGAAAGATAGAGAGCCATCTCTCGTTGGCAAAAGGCAAGTCTTCTAGGCACAGTCTGGCAATTATATCACCCAAAAAGACTCCAAGGAGCTCCCTGCAATGGTCCAACAGCACGCCACACCAAGCCTATGCCTGTGACATGGCTGCTTCGAGTCACGAGTACCTCCTGGCCTACATCAAGGGAAGCGTTTCACAGGTCGGAACAAAGGGCATCACTCAGGAGTCACTGAGGTAAGAGGGATCTTCCTTATTTGTAGCCCCAGTACTGGCCAAAATGAGAAAAGATTTCTTCCCAGGTCATACAAGACATGGCAACAGCTGACTCTGATAGCTATCCAAGTCAACACTTCTCTAAAACATGCTCTTGAACTCTGTTGTATGAGGATGTAAGAAAAAAACTCAGCAGCACTGTTTGTTTTTTTTTTTTTTTTGAGACAGAGTCTCACTCTGTACCCAGGCTGGAGTGCAGTGGTGCAATCTCGGCTTCACTGCAACCTCCCGAGCAGAACT
The DNA here is from genome assembly GCF_001698545.2 of Rhinopithecus bieti. Classification (NCBI taxonomy): domain Eukaryota; kingdom Metazoa; phylum Chordata; class Mammalia; order Primates; family Cercopithecidae; genus Rhinopithecus; species Rhinopithecus bieti. The sequence continues at coordinate 235,583 of NW_016804230.1, read as the reverse complement.
TTTAAATTTTATATCCTCCAACTATGCATCAAAGAACACATCTCCACAGAACGGGAGAAAATGTTTACAAATCATGTATGTGGTAAGAAAGTGACATCCAGAACGTATAAAGAACCGCTACATTTCAACAACGAAAAACAATGCAATTAAAAATGGGCAAAGGACTTGAATAGACATTTTCCCAAAGATATATAAATGGCCAATCTGCACATGACAAGATGCTCAACATCACCAATCATTAGGGAAATGTGAATCAAACCACAAGGAGACAGCACTTCATAACCACGAGGATGGCTATTATAAAAAGCAAACAAACAAACCCCTCCCCACACCAGAAAATTACAAGTGTTGTGAGGATGTGGAGAAACCGGAACCCTTGAGCATTGTCAATGGGAATGTAAAATGGTACAGCCACTGTGGGAAAGGTATTGTGGTTCCTCAAAAAATTAAACATAGAAATAGATCTTCCGACTACCCAGTTATTTGATATTTAACACAGAAACAACGTATGTATAACAATGGACTCCAGGGTTCATCCAAACAATTTATTTTCTTCCATTAAGAGAAATAACACACTAAAATAATCAGCTTATAATAATACTGAAAGAATTAAAATTAAAAAACCAACAACAACCAATTCATCACACCTTTGAAGATATGAGAGAAACAACTCAATATTCTGCACTGGTAAATAAAAGAAAGATTTAAACTGCCTTTCCTTTCCTGAACACAATACAACTGAAGGGTAACCAAATAGACAATGAGGAAAAGTATGACTTTACCTAAGTATTCCAGGTAATAAATAAACTAGCCTCTTTACTTCTGCATATATTTGAAATTTTCCACAACCCAAAATCATAAAAATAAAAACAAAGAGAACTAATTCAGTTCTTTAAAGAGTACCCTACAAAATAAATTACCTCGTTTCAACAGAAGCATACATTAAAACTGGAATTGAAGAGTACCGTCAGATTTTAAAACTGGAAATAAAACACCTTGGGATATGTAGTATGAGTAACAACATACAATCCTAACTGATCAATGAGGAAAGTCCAATTATATAACCCCTGTAATTCCTCCTATGGCAAAACTTACACATCTTCTTCTACCCGAAGCTGTTGAATATGAGATTTTATTTTCTGTCCTGAGGTTTTTAAGATGATATTTTCGAGGAGGTGGAAATCGTCTTGATTAAAGAGCTCACTATCCTCCAGTGGCCCAATGATCTGTGAAGGAGAGAAGAGCAGGCGCTCAGAGCTGGAAGACTGCCTGCACTCAGCAAGCTGGTAAGGAACCCTGTGGCGTCCTCAGGCTATCTCATACACCAGATCACCCTAAAGACCTGAGACAGGTACATGTCTAGATAAAATCAGTGAAATAATAGAAAGTGAAGCCTAAAACAAATACTTGTAGTTATTTACTTATCAATTCCTCAAGGACACAGTGTAAACCTGTGTGCATCACAGTATGTTACAGTAAGCAAACTCCAAAGTAAAATAAAATTGTAACGTCGTTTTCATTAATTCTCCCTGCATAAAAACAACAAAGGCTACTTTATGTGTCAAAGGCCGTACTGCCTGACTTTCTGAGAGCCACCACACTCTCACCGCCTCACACAATCACAGGACACAAATCGACAGCAGGAAGGCTCTATCATACGGGGATATTTGTCTGTGTCAAAAAGCACAGCTCCTTGGAAATAGGAGGCAGAAACATCAACGGCACTTCATAAACCCCAATCACCTTTGAAAAAAGAGTGGCTCTGTTTGAAGAGTTTACTAGCTTCAGAGGAGAATGCTGCAAAGACTGTTCACGGATCTAATGTGAAGTCAAGCTTGACAAATCCTCACCCTTCCATTGCTGATCACTGCCCTCTGTCCTTTCTTCAGCTTCAGAACATCCCTGCAGTACACGGCATGAGACAAAATGAAATCCATTTTGGAAGACTCAAAGACCTCTTTAAAAAGACTGAAATCCATTCCCTAGGAAAGTAATCATTATTAAGGAAAAATAGTCGTTATTAAGCAAATCATATAAACAAATAAACACAGTGAATAAACCATAAAATTTTCTTTCCCTGGGTAGTGATAACTAATTTTCATAATTAAGATGTGTCAATTCTCCAGTCTCCCTGCCATCTCCCTACTACTTAGAGTAACTGCTATTTCCTTATCTTTTCCTGTGATTTGTTCGACTGGCAGACTATTCATCATTCCTTCACTCTGCATTTTTAAATCTTGCTAATTTCTAGTGACAGCCTCTTTTCCTAACTGAAACGTCAAATAGTGTATACTCATCATTCTGTAAAAAATTTAAAAACTACAAAACTGTGTCAAAAAATAAGTAACAAAATATAAATGAATAAACACAGGCTTATTCTGGAAACACACCAAGAACATATAAGCCTTGAACCCATAACTGGCTCATAAGTTGCTCTATAAATAAGCCATATTGTCTCCTTTAAAAACTGTGCGTAACAAATGGCCCCATACTTAAAACTCACAAAAACTCAAATCACGCACCGCACAAAAGCTAGGCAAGGTTAAAAGTAATAAAGGGAACGTGATGGAATTATTTCTTGGAAATATTCTTCCAAATTAAAAAATAATTCCCTGAGACTCAGGACTAAAATGACAAATCACAATCATGAATAGACCACGGAAGCTGTAGTGGGTGAGCTTCCGTGGCAGACAGAATGGGGCAGCCTCATGAGAGGCTCGGAGCCTTACCCCAACAGAGAACTCTGCAATGTCAGCTCCTGCAGCCAGGGCCTCTGCAGCCCCCTCCTTGGCCATTTTGGTGATGAAGTTCTTAGCAGCGTTGGAAGTCTGAGTTTGGAGAGCTGCCCAGATCGCTCTGGAGATCTGAGTGTTCTCGTAGCTTATCTCTTTGGCAGGATTATTGATCATGCTTATTCTAACATTGTTACTGGATTTCTGTTCACAAAATGGGAAATGGGAGTCATATTGTAGATATTTTGAACTTAAAAGCAGCATTAACATCGGTCATGTTCAATAAGTAGCAAATAATATCTCTCTTAAAAGTCTCAGGCCGGGCGCAGTGGCTCATGCCTGTAATCCCAGCACTTTGAGAGGCCGAAGCAGGCGGATCACGAGGTCAGAGTTCAAGACCAGCCTGGCCAATAGAGTGAAACCCCGTCTCTACTAAAAATATAAAAAATTAGCTGGGCGTGGTGGCAGGAGCCTGTAATTCCAGCTACTTGGGAGGCTGTGGCAAGAGAATCGCTTGAACCCGGGACGTGGAGGTTGCAGTGAGCTGAGATCGCGCCACTGCACTCCAGCCTGGGTGACAAAGCAAAACTCCATCTCAAAAAAAAAAAACAGTCTCTAGGAATTGCTCTA
>NW_016804230.1:221678-231691 GCF_001698545.2 Rhinopithecus bieti | reverse complement strand
AAAAAAAAAAAAAAGAAAGAAAGCCTCAAGTAGTTCTCTGCATTCAGAATAAAATTAAAATGCCATCATCAAGCACTCAAAACCTTACATGAAGTGGCCCCCAGACCACCTTTCCAACTTCATTTCTTACCACCCCTGTAAATATAGCATAAATTACAGACCCTCAGAGTCCCATCTCTACCCAACACATTTTATATTCTTCTACCACACATGTTGTATTCTTCTAACATACTTGTGTTAGAAGTGTTTTCAGTGCTCTGCTCAAATCCTTCTTCATTCACATGGCCTTCCCACATTTTGGCTTTGTGTGTCCTGGGACACACAAAGCCAAAAAACGGCTTGTACCAATAATATAATAGAAATTTACATTTGGGTGTACCAAAAGACATACAAGAATATTCGTCGCAGCAGTCTTAGAATAGCACCAAGCTAAAAACCCAGCTGTCCTTCAAATAACTTCAACAAACAAAACTTTGTGGTACAGCCATACGATATAATACTACAGAATGAAAAAGGATTATATACACCTACCTGTAACAACATGAATAAATCTCACAAAAGATTGGGCAAAGAAGACAAACACAAATGAAACTGCGTAAGATTCCATTTTACTAAACTAAACGATAGGCAAACCTATTCGCTAACATGAGAAAAGGGAAAGAGGGGTAGTGTCTGGGCACAAGTGTGGGAGGGCTTTCAGGAATTTGAGAATTCTCTATTTTTTGACCTGAGTGGTGGTCACAAGAGTGTGTTCTCTTTGTGACACTGTGTATCCTATGATTTGAGCACTTCTTGTGAACCTACATTTTACTTCAATTAAAATAGTTATTAAAAAATGCAACTCTCCTTCCCCATTCTCCTACCTTACCACCATGTGAAGATTTACACATTTGTGTTAGAGTGCCTTTCACATATAACTATTGCCCTTTGCTAGAACTGCCTTGATCTAACTTCGAATTGACCACAGCATTTGGTTCACTCCTTGATCAATAAAGGCACTGGGCACATGAGTGAAACTGAAACCACCTGGCTAGTTCCTTATTTCAGTAAGCCTTCCCAGGTACGGGGTGGAAAGGGGACCATGAGGAGGGTTGGGAGGTATGGATGGAGATGCAAACTGAAACAGCTCAGGAAAAATAATTTTGCCATCTCATCCTCTAAGTGACACTCTCCAGAACAATCAGCTGCTTCCCAACCACCTGCCATCGCCACTCACTCAAGCCCAGCTACTCACGGCAGCGTATCTTTTCAGAACATCTATGTGTGTATCCCTCAATGCATCTGGATCTACTTGTACTAAACACACACACTACCATTCCTGTGTGCTACTACCCCACGTCCAGACCTCTGTCGTGGTGAGGACCCCATCTCCCCGATACAGTAGACAACACAACTGTTGGAGCAACTCTGCGCCAAGAACACGAACAGGCATGTGATAAAACTTGTCTATGACGAGGATTTCACTATTTATTTTTTTCTCTGTAAGAATCTACCCCGTTCAACAAAGCCTGGATACTGTAGTCTTAGATCTCTTTTCTTGAGAGCTGGCAGAGCTCTATAGATACAATGCTCTGTTCCCTCGAGCATTAAGAAAGCAGGACTCCCAACTCCCACTGAACAATCTGAGCCGCACAGTGACGCCCATGAGGACAACTACAGCCGCAAACAAAAACATAAAATGAAGTCACAGATACTTGCCTGATGTTTGATGGCATCATACAGTAACTGCCGTCCAGAAGGGTTATCAAAATCCCCAACAATCCAAAAGGTGACTGGCCGAATAAAAGAATCATCTGTAGAAAAACAAAAACAGCTAATTGAGTTGGAGGAGAAAAGCACATTCTGTGTTTCAACATTCTGAAAATGAAATTGACCAAATAATTTGTGAGAATCATGCAAAAAGAAGAAAATGACAAGCTTAATAAAGATAGAAGAAAAAGTGGTAAACCTTTACTATAATGAAAGCAGGGAATCTTCCCACAGAGTTTAGTTACAGACTAGGAACATGCACTGATTAATTCTACTGTGGTCTGGGCATCTGTTAGCATGTAAAATGAAAAACAGCCTTTGAACATGTGGGTAACATATTGTCATTTTTAATCATATTAATTTGTTATTTTCTGAAAATAATTCTTCACACATGTTTATACAGACTGTATCTACATTGGCCAGGTGCAGTGACTCATGCCTGTAATCCTAGTACTTCGGGAGGCCGAGGCGGGTGGATCACTTGAGGTCAGGAGTTCAAAACCAGCCTGGCCAACATGGTGAAACCCCGTCCCTACTAAAAGTACAAAAAATTTAGCTGGGCGTGGTGGCGGGCGCCCGTAATCCCAGCTACTTGGAAGGCTGAGGCAGGGGAATCACTTGAAATCACCTGAACCCAGAAGGCGGAGCTTGCAGTGAGCCGAGATCACGGTACTGCACTCCAGCCTGGGTGATGGAACAAGACTCCGTCTCAAAAAAAAACAAAAAAATGATCTACATTGATATAGCTTCCTGTTACCCACAGATTGCAGAAACAGTACAATTAAGTGTTGATAAATTCTAAATTACAATGGTCGCAGAAACCAAAGAAGAAAATTAAGAAATAGAACATTTTGAAGTTTTAAGTTACCATAGATTTCCTTGGAAGACATTCCTGGACAAAGGTAAGAGAAGAGAGTAGAAAAAAAGAAAGTATCATTTCTGTAATGAATGCCTACTGTAACAGTCAAAAGTCTAAACAATGGCTAACATGGTCTATGGTTCTTCCTGCTGCTTAGTCCTGTCGGCATCATGGTGCTGTCCCAGTACCCTAAGAAACAGTTTCTTTAAAGAACCAAATGGAGTAATTGCTTGTACTTTACATATAGGTGGGAAACCAGAACTTCTCTTGGGGAGAAACCACAGCGGGGATTTAAACAGGCGGTAAACATAGCTGCCTTAAAAGACAGCCAGTGCTTTTTTGAAGCACTGACCCGAAAGGGACAGAATCTGTCCGTCACTAACGGGGCGTCATTTTACACAATCTTAGCCTAAATAAATACCTCTACCCAAAATCAGCTTCAAAGATTATACAAGGCTTTCTAAAACCAACTTCATCTTATAAACCCCAAAATAATATTAACCCTGTACTGTCATTTTTAATCTAATAACCCACTTTGATATCACAAATGTTTTTCCATTTGAACTATCAAATATTTTCCTTTTGACTAAAGTCAAAAGGCAAAACAGGTAATACGAAATTTATGAAGACATTTGAAGTTTTAAACAAACGTATATTTTCAACAAATATACAAAGAATTAAATTTTAAATAGCTGTTTTCTGGACTCAAAGCATTATAAGAAATAATAAGAAAATTATGAAGTCTCTCCCTTTTTTCTCTTGATTTGCACACTAAGATGAATATGCAAATACTTTCAAAAAAATGTTGAATGCAAGATAATAAGCCTCAAATGGATTACCTTTCTTTGTCAGATAGTTCATACTATTGGCTACAGCAGCAGTCTTGCCTGGGGAATCCAAGATAGTAAATCTAGCATAATCATCCACAAAGAAGTTATCTGGGAGAAAAAATGAAATATGTATATATTAGTTCCAGTCCAATCTATTCTTAATATTCAACTGATAACCTGACTTGATCATCATATAAGATTTATAGAAATGTGTGAGTGAAGTATATTAAGTTCCATGTTTACTGAACAACTTCACAACATGGCCCTTATCCCTACTGAAGTCGCACATCAAAGACACAAGGCTGATGAAAACATACATATCTCACACAGCTTTCATATAAGTACGTGTCAGTTTAATGGTTGAAATTCATCCTATTCCCATTCCTGTCACTTGTCAACTGGCGAACAGTCTCAAAGAGATCCCCTTAACTCATTTCTCCCTTCCCTAGTCCAACCAGTAGAGTAAGCTCTTCCTGCTCCTATGGAGGAAGCAGGGGTTAAAGAGAAAATACATAAGAAAACTGATTTTTATATTTCAGGTCTAACAAAATATCACCTTTTAGACCCTTAACAGAAATAAAAGGTCATTTCCACTCTTTTTAGATAGGTCCCTTCTCCAATGAGTGTCACAGGGCAATCCTCATCATTCATTTCCCCTCAGATTATTATTCCTAGAATTGCAGTTTCAACAAGTCATTCTCTTGCTCTAAACCACCCAGTAATTTCTTACAGGCTACAAAATGGTCTCCAGCCTAGTAGTGTAAACCCTCTAACAATCTCCCCAGTCTTAAACATTATTGCACCCTATACAAACATCAGCCTTCTCATCAGTCTGTCACACACACCCTGCCTGCCTACCCACCCATCTATTCATCTGTGCACACGCTCATCCATCTACACTGTTACTGGACAATGCACACTGAACACCTACTATCCATAGCATACTATTCAGGAAAACAGTAGAAAGTAAGTCACACACGGTCCATGATATCATGTGGGGGAAGGGAGAGAACACCATGCAAGTAAAAATTAGTATCCTACTAAAAAGGTTCTACACCAAAAGCCAAAGAAACCTGGGTGATGGTGCCACCACCACCAGGTCAGGAGGATGCCAGTGCCTCCTAATTGATGTGTGCACTGGGTTCAGCTGACAGGTGGCATCTTTGCCACTGTGGACTAGCGCTGTTTCATAGCTCATTGCTGCAACACTCAATGGAAAAGGAAATTCTAAAAGAAAACCACTATTATGTTCCTTATTCATGTGTATTCCAGAGGCAACCCTTCAAGTTTAAGGGTTGTCTTCAACTTGAATAAACATGATGAAAACAACAAACAGGACAAAGAGCCACAACACGCTCACCTTGCTCTACTGAAACTTCAGGAAAGACAGGAAAACCCAGCTGTGAAGAAAAAGCTCACTTTCTGGGTAGTTTCTTTCTCAAATGTAAGCCTACATTTACACTTTTTCCTCAGTGTGTGTGCGCTTATGTATAGAGGTGTGTATGGGTATGTGTGTGTGTGTGTGTGTATATATATATATGTATTTTTCCTCTACCTAAAAGAAACTTTCAGTTTCAAGTATATTAGAGATAGTGCATTAAGTTAACAACCATAAATAGATTGATATGTTCATTATACTCAACTATAACAACAAATAGCTGGTTATGACTTCATTATACACATCTTTCCTTCCCCAGTGAGATTTCATGGGCTAGTGATGACAGTTCCATCTTATTTCCAGGTGTTTGCTGAAGAGGCCTCAGAGTCTCCAGGAAGGCACAAGGAACAAATTGCACCTGGGCTTAACATATTTGGCCCTTATAAGGTATTCTAGCAGAAAACACCCAAGTGTCCACCAACTGAGGAACAGATACACGTGGACTATCCATAAAGCAGGCTATAAAAAGGAACGAAATGCTGACGTACACAACAACATGCATAAGCCTTAACAACATGTTAAAGAAGCCAGGCACAAAAGGCTTCCAATTACATGAAATGTCTAGAATAGGCAAATCCATAGAGACAGAAAGTAGATTAGCTGCTGCCAGGGGATAGGGGAAGGGAGGAACAGAGAGTGACTACTAATAGGTATATGGAATTCTGGGGAATTTTGGGGGATGATGATAATGATGTAAAATTAGACAGCGGTGATGACTGCACAAACTTCGTGGGGTTTTTTTTCATTAAAAAACCATTGAATTGTATACTTTAAAAGGTTGAGCTCTACGGCATACACATTATATCTTGATGAAGCTGCTAAAGTCCTTCCTAAGTTCTCACAGTGAAATTTAGTGAGATATTTGTTGACTGATTCTAGAATAAGGATGAAGAAAGAGAACTCTTTATGACTAGGGGAGCCAACAATCCAGGTCCATTCTCATCATCTATTGTCTGTACAGCTGGCATTTAAATGGCACTAAATATGTTTCAAAGTTCACAGAGTTTTACCCAGGAAGATGTTTTCTTCTTTAGGAGGAAACGCTTGTGAATTTAGAAGCTCATACTATGAACTAAAGGTGCAAAGAGTTTACACATAAAATTTTTTCACCATCTTGGGCTATCCTCTGAACACTGCAGAAGATAATCGGAATATTAAAATCTGAAAAATGTAAAGACTCTGAAGCACAAGTCAAAAAAAGTGTAAGGTTGTTCCTGAAATGCTCCTTACTACTCGCTGTTAAATCCAGGTAGTCTCGTTCAGCTGTCAAAATCCTAGAATTGATTCGTGGAACAACATTTGGCTGATTCATGATATACTCTACCACGTCTTGATCAGGGGGCACTTCACCCTGCAAGAAAAAAAAATAGGAGGTTGAGGGGGGAGTGTAAAGCAAATTTTAGCAATAATAATTCATTAGGAACTAAAAAATTATTAACTTTATAAACTGCTTCCTCCTGCTAATAATAGTTAAGACAGAAGTTAGTATGTTATTGGTCCCTGTCACTGCCAAGCATACCTGGGCACATCACCTACAGCATCTCTACCTCTATCAACAACGTGAGGCAGATATTGTTGTTGACATTCATTGCAAAGATGAGGAAGCTAAGGCACAGAAAGGTTAAATAACTTACTCAAACCCACAAAGCCAATGCAAAGTGATTATGAAATGCAAACCCAGGCTGGGAGTGGTAGCTCACTCCTGTAATCCCAGCACTTTGGGAAGCTGAGGCAGGCAGATCACTTGAGGTCATGAGTTCAAGACCAGCCTGGCCAACATGGTGAAACCCCATCTTTACTAAAAATACAAAAGTAGCCGGGCGTGGTGGCAGGTGCCTGTAATCCCAACGACTCGGGAAGCTGAGGCAGGAGAATCACTTGAACTTGGGAGGCAGAGGTTGCAGTGAGCCAAGATCACGCCACTGCACTGGGCTACAGAGCGAAACTCTGTCTCAAGAAAAAAAAAGCAAGCCAAAGGTCTTCTCTCAAGCAGTTAATATACTTTGTAATAAAAATCACTCCCATCTTTGTTCAATCTCAGCCATCCAAGTAACGCTACATCTCCAGAGTCAGAATTACAATGACAGGATGAGAAATCATTTGTTATTCATTTTTCCCTTTTGCACAGCTCATATTACAGAAATAGTTACACTTCTTGAGGGTGATCTCAGAGCCATGTGTCAACAACTATGCAAATATGCAGATTTATCAAACTTAAAATATTTAACATACAAGTACACTTTAAAGCCATTTTCTTTTTTTTCCTTTGAGACAAGGTCTTGCTCTGTCACCCAGGCTGGAGTGCAGCAGTATAATCAGAACCACAGCTCACTGCAGCCTCAACCTCCAGGGTTCAAGGGATCCTTCCACCTTAACCTCCCAAATAGCTGGGACTACAGGCATGTGCCACCATGCCCAGGTAACTTTTGCATTTTTGTACAGATGGGGTTTCACCACATTGCCCACGCTAGTCTCAAACTCCTGGGCTCAAGAGATCCTCTCTTACCGTGCCCCACCTAAAGTCATTTTCAAGATAAAGATGTGAATCAAATATACACAGTTAAGTCTAAATAATTCTAATTAGACATTGTTTGTAGCTATTTAATAAGGAGCATATGAACCAACCATACAAATCAAAAGACAAAGGTATTAGATGGCTCACTGTCCATGTTGGCCCATGTACACAACTTTGGTCAATATTATAAATCGACTTGACTCCAATTAGAAGCCTATCTAGTTCAAGGAGGGGAATTTGCCAAAGTCTACAAAAATTTTAAATGTAGGGGGGCAGGGCCTGGGGAAGGCGTGGCAGGAGCCAAGTCTGGCTGTGAAGGTACTGCTGAAACAGCCCAAGAAAGAGGCCAAAGAGATGGGCGAGGAAGGTAAGACTTTCAAGCAGAAACAAAAAGAGGAGCAGAAGAAACAAAAAGAGGAGCTAAAATCGAAGTCCATGGGGAAGGGTCCCCTGGCCGCAGGTGAAATTAAGAAATCTGGGCCGCGTGTAGTGGCTTATGCCTGTAATCCCAGCACTTTGGGAGGCTGAGGCGGGTGGATCACCTGAGGTCAGGAGTTCAAGACCAGCCTAGCCAACATGGCAAAACCCCGTCTCTACTAAAAATACAAAAGTTAGCCAGGCGTGGTGGCGGGCGCCTATAATCCCAGCTACTCAGGAGGCTGAGGCAGGAGAATCGCCTGAATCTGGGATAGAGAAGTTGCAGTAAGCCAAGATAACACCACTGTACTCCAGCCTGGGTGACAAAGCGAGGCTCCGTCTCAAAAAAAGAAAAGAAAAAAAAAATCTGGCAACAAGTAAGCTGTGCCTTGTGCCTGAGGAGATGGTGACCCTTGATTAAATTCATTCCTATTTAAACATCTGTATTCCCTGCCATAGCACCTTTTGCCATCTATAGCCGGAATGAAGTGTTTTGAAGCCTGTTGTACATATAAGAATAAACATTTGTTAAAAAAAAGTTATTAAATAATCGTAAATGTAATACCTTCTAACCAGCTCTCGTATACACACACACACACACATGCATGCACACACACATGCACACACACACAGACACAGGGTAGTTGTCTTGAGGAAGAAATGAGTAGTACCAGGACTGGAGTGTATAGCTAAAAGTTTCTCTTCATTTACATCTCTATGTTTTGAATTTCATACCATTGGCATAGCATATCTCTTAATTCTTTTTAAAGGAATAAGGTCATGCATGCTCTGTCGCACAGGCTAGAGTGCAGTGGCATGATTATAGCCCACTACAGCTTCAATCCTCAAGCAACCTTCCTGCCTTAGCCTCCTGAAGTAGCTCAGACTACAGGTACATGCCACAATGCCTGGCCTCAACTAATCCTCTAGCCTTGGCCTCTCACAAGTGTTGTATTACAGGCGTCAGCCACCACAGGCTGGTAACACATCTTTCTGTAGTGTATTTAGTTCAAATTTTCTAGGACTTGGTATTTTTCAAGACAATGTACAAAGGTATATACATATTAGAATATTCACTGTAGCACTGTTTGTACCTAGAGAATGTGTAGAAGTAATGTCCAATACTAGGGAATGAAGTAAATGTTTATTTTATTTTATTTATATATTTTTTGAGATAGTTTCGCTCTTGTCACCCAGGCTGGAGTGCAATGTCACAATCTTGGCTCACTGAAACCTCGGCCTCCTGGGTTCAAGCGATTCTCCTGCCTCAGCCTCCCGAATAGCTGGGATTACAGGCATGCACCACCACGCCCAGCTATTTATTTTTTATAATGGAATACTAGCCAGGCACAGTGGCTCACACCTATAATCCCAGCACTTTGGGAGTCCGAGGCAGACAAATTGCTTGAGCCCAAGAGTTGGAGACCAGCCTGGGCAACCTGGCAAAACCCCAACTCTCCAAAACACACAAAAATTAGCTGCGTGTGGTGGCACACACCTATGGTCCCAGCTACTTGGGAGTCTGAGGCAGGAGGATTGCTTGAGCCCAGAAGTTCAAGGCTGCAGTGGGCTATGATCGGACTCCCTACACTCCAGCCTGGGTGACAGAGAGACCCTGTCTCAAAGAAAGTTTTGGTAAGGAAAGTGACCTTTGTGACAAATCATTTGCCTCACTATGTACATCTCCCCAGCTGCACAAAGCCTTGAAAATCAATGGCCACAAAATAAAACAACTAGGACACTAGATAATTCTCAGGGTTTCTCTTTACTTGGGCTGAACCAGACCTCACTCAGTGCCAACAGCCTTTTCCCTGGGGGTATCTGTCAAACACAACTGGACAATGGTTTAACATCTCAGCTGTCTGAGGTGGCAGATGACACATGGGCTAACATGAAGCTAGTCAAAAAACAAAGAAAAAAAAGGCTGGGGAATGGGATGTCCATGAGGGGCTTGAAAAGCTCTGACAGGCCGGGCACGGTGGCTCACGCCTGTAATCCCAGCACTTTGGAAGGCCGAGGCAGGTGGATCATGAGGTCAGGAGATCGAGACCATCCTGGCTAACAGGGTGAAACCCCGTCTCTACTAAGAATGCAAAAAATTGGCTGGGTGAGGTGGCGGGCGCCTGTAGTCCCAGCTACTCGGGAGGCTGAGGCAGGAGAATGGCGTGAACCCAGGAGGCAGAGCTTGCAGTGAGCCGAGATCGC
>NW_016804230.1:213634-221549 GCF_001698545.2 Rhinopithecus bieti | reverse complement strand
AATACAAAAAACTAGCCGGGTGAGGTGGCGGGCGCCTGTAGTCCCAGCTACTCAGGAGGCTGAGGCAGGAGAATGGCGTGAACCCAGGAGGCAGAGCTTCCAGTGAGCCGAGATCGCACCACTGCACTCCAGCCTGGGCAACAGAGCAAGACTCTGTCTCCAAAAAAAAAAAAAAAAAAAAAAAGAAAAGAAAAGCTCTGACAAACTTCTTGGAATCTGAAAGACCATAAGCATCATGCCCAGGGGTATGTGAATGACCAGGAAAAATCTTAGAAGGCCTTGAACCCTTGCCTCTAACCTTGGGGCTCTGTGCAAGCAAAAATAGAAGACTAAGGCAGAGTTGCCAACTGCCTGATTGAGTGTGGAAAGTGTGCCCCAATGCAACACAGAGACCCTTGGGAAAACTGGGAGATTTTGGAATTCATGCATCAAAGGAAATCTCTGTTCATTCATCAGCTGACCAGTAAGTTAAACAAGCTGAAACTTCAGAAGCCACACATGAAAAAGAATACAGATGTTAAGGAATTGGTTCAGGGCCGAGCACGGCGGCACATGCCTGTAATCACAGCACTTTGGAAGGCCGAGGTGAGTGGACCGCTTGAAGCCAGGAGTTCGAGACCCATGTTCTGAAATTAGAGCCTGGCCAATGTGGTGAAAGCCCGTCTCTACTAAAAATACAAAAATTAGTTGAGCGTGGTGGTGTGCTCCTGTAATCCCAGCTACTCGGGAGGCTGAGGCACAAGAATCACTTGAACCCAGGAGGCGAAGGTTGCAGTGAGCCGAGATGGCACCACCACACTCCAGCCTGGGCAATAGAGCGAAACTCTGTCTCAAAAAAAGGAAAGAAAATAAAAGAAAGAATTGGTTCAGGAAAGTCACTAAACAAATAACAGTCACAACAACAACAAAGAACAACACAAACAAACCCTGGTATAGTGAAGAAGTGTCACATTATACTATTTCAAATTCCTAGTTATCAAAAGCAAAATTATTAAATATGCAGAAATTGTGGCTCATGCCTGTAATCCCAGCACTGTGGGCAGCCAAGGCAGAAAGATCGCTTGAGCCCCGGAGTTCGAGACCTGAGACCTGCCTGGGCAACACAGCAAGATCTCGTCTCCACAAAAAGATACAAAAATGAGCCACGTATGGTGGCATGCAGCTGTAGTCCCAGCTACTTGGGAGGCTGAGGTGGGAAGATCATTTAAGTCCAGGAGTTGGAGGCCACAGTGAGCTAAGACCATGTCACTGTACTCCAACCTGGGTGACAGAGCAAGACCCGGTATCAAAAAAAAAAAAAAAAGACACGCAGAAAGAAAAAGGTATGGTGTATATTCAGGAAGAGAAGGAGCCAACATATACTATTCTTATTATTATGTAAGTAAAATGTATAATGTATATTCTTACATTATGTTCATATATTATTCTGAGTAAGTCCAAACATTGGACTTAATTAGACAAAGAATTTAAATAAATGATTTCAAATATATTCAAGAACTAAAAGAAACGAAGTCTACCAAAGTAAAGTTTAAGACCTACATCTCACGAAATAATATCTATAAACCTAAGGAAATTATCAAAAAGAACCAAAGAGAAATCTGGATTTATACTAACTGAAATGAAGCATTCACTAGAGAGGCTCAATAGCAGATTTTAGTTGACAGAAGAAAGAATAAGTGAATTTGAAGATAAGCTGAGATTATCCAGTCTGAGGGACATAAAGAAAGAGATCTATGGGACATGAGAGAGTACCAACATACGCATATTTCCAGAATGAGAGGAGGGAAGAGAAAAAGACAGTGTGTGGTAAATAATCTGGCTGGCCCTAGTTCCTGGGATGTAAACTGTAAATCTAGTGATTCATGGTGAGCCCCTCAGATCACACATGATGGCTTCTACTACGGGGTGATGCACAGTGGGGCCCAAGAGACTGTGCTAATGCAATGACTCAGATTGGGGGCTGGTAACACCACAAAGACCAACCATGATTAGAGAGTTGGGGTTCTGAGCAACAAGCTATCTGTCCAATAATATCCTGTTCTCTGCAAATTTGATTTGGATAAAATGTCCAGAACACACAAATTCATGAAGCAGAAAGTAGGTCTGTGTTTGCCAATGGCAGGGTGGCGGGGAGTAGGACAAAAAGGGCAAAATGGAGAGGAGTCATTGCTACTGGATATGGGGTTTCTTCTGGGGGTGATGATAATGTTCTGAAATTAGAGGTGGTAGTTACATAACTGTGGATAGAGAATAAAAACTACTGAATTGTACCCTTTAAAAGGCTGACTTTTATGCTGTCTGAATTATATCTCAAGAACTATATATATTAATATTTATACATAAATGAAAAATAAGACTGAGTCTCTCCAAAGTCAAAATTTCCTACAAACAGAATGAACATTTCTTAGCGCTGCTTGCAATTTTTAAAATAAACATTTAATCCTGAAATCAGTAATACTAGTTATTTAAATTACCATATACAGAAGATTTATGAATATTTTCATCATAGCAGGACTTGCCAAGAGTTTGCAAACCAATTACTAGTGACATATAGAAAATAGTTTTTTTGTTTTTTTGTTTTTTTTTAACAGGACAGGGTCTCACTTTGTCACCCAGGCTGGGATACAGTGGGGCAATCACAGCTCACTGCAACCTCAAACTCCTGGGCTCAAGCGATCCTCCCACTTCAGCTTCCTAAGTAGCTAGGACTACAGGTGCACACCACCAAGCCCCGCTAATTTTTTCATTTATTTTTTAGAAATGGGGTCTTGCCATATTGCCCAGGTTGGTCTCAGACTTCCTACCCTCAAACCATCCTCTCACCTCAGCCTCCCAAATAGTGACACTAAGAATTTTACTGCCTACTATAGAGGCAACAAAAAATGTAAGCTAACTGTTCTCTCTAAAAATCCCACCTTGAAACGTGACTCACCAAGTACACCGCTCTTTGGAAGAAGGTGGTGGTCTCCAGGATTTTATGCATTGTGATGGTTTCTAACTCATCAGGGTCTAGCTGTTCCCTTTCAAAGGGCATTCCATTGAACAGCACAACGGGCAGGGGTCCAACCCCAGTCTGCTCATAGTAGCCTCTTGCTTCCTGAAACAGAAGGAACAAGAAAACAGCAGATTTTGCCTTTTGTGAGACAAATGGAACAGAGCATATTTTCTTACATGACTGTTCTAACAACAATCAACAGAAATATTGTAAAGAAAAAAATAACTCAAGATATTTATTTTAAAACAATGAAAAATGACATCACAGTTAATATCCTACTATGTAAATCTGAGATTGAATTACTGAGTTCGAGTTTTTACAAAACAACAAAAGCTTGCAGATTATGAAGTGAGAGAGAGAGAGAGAGTGTGTGTGTGTCTGTGTGTGTGTCTGTGTGTAGCACAGGCTACCAAAACTGAACTACATATACTACGGTCAGCACTATACAACAGAACTTTCTGCAATGATGGAATATTCTATCTGTGCTTGTCTGTGCTGTCCAATGCAGTGGCCACTACTAACTACATGTAACTACTGAGCACCTGAAACCTGCCAACTATGACCAAGTAACTAAATCTTTAATTTTAGTTAATTTCCATTTAAAAATCTACATGTGACCATGGGCTGCCAAAATGAAGTACACAGGTTTTGACTACCATAAATTATAAGCGCTCTATGCAAAAAGCCTGAGGTAAATATTTGCACCCAATTCTAAATAAGGGTCCATATCACTAACAAAGAAATTGCACCTGCAGAAAACAAAACAAGGTTTGTGGGGAAACAGTGCTCAACAATTGCTCTAAGATACAATACGCCCAATCTTTTCCTTTCTCCAGGACAAAAGAGGTTCACTGGCCAGAAAATACTGGAGCAACAAAACGGCAAATGTATCCAAGACGGACATTTTTCCTGACTGTCAACACAGGTGCTCATCCCTCAGACTAACTTTCCAGAGCAAAAACTGTATTACCACCCAAGGTGTAAAGTGGGCCACTTTACAAATGTCTATCGCACACCTTGTAATTGCCATTTTCTGAAAATAGCAGAATTTAATTATTTATAACCATTTTAGATAGCACCAACAGAAAAGTACTCCCACCGGGTAACTAATCTGAGTCATCGGTAACAGACTGCTTATTTTCTCATCAGACTAGTGCAGTAACAGATAACGGCACAGAAACTGACAGCCTAAAACATGCACAGCCAAAAAAGCCTTCTAGGTTGGTTTCAGCCATTTCTCTACATCATAGTTTAAAGGTTTTAAATATACACCCCTAAAACTCTTACCATGTTAATTCTGTTCTTTGATATCTCAACTATTTCATAGATATCCATTAAAACTCAATTTTAATCTAACTTTAGTTTTGAAAATCATCCCCGTCAACCAATTAAAACAAGACCAGAAAACTTGCATTATAATTCCAAGTGACAATAAGATAAATAACATCGGTTTTCTCTGCAAACGATAACTGAGTGGAAGTCAGGAGTGAGAGGGAGGTGTTTGCTATGTAGCTTCCTTTTTCACCACTCAGAAATAGTTTACAAGACCAAATAACAGAATGCAGCACAATTACCAAACAGCCAAACTGAAAATTCATATGGACAAATTTTCTATCAACAGCTAACTAAAAATATTAAATAATGATAAATAATTAACAAACATTAATTTTTGGTAGTTATATACTGAGCCACTCACAAGCAACTGAGATTAGTAAGGACTCAAAGATAATATTCTAAAGGTAAAGTGTTTGCATGTGCAGGCTAGAACTTTTCCTAATGTCATTATCTTAGCGGCTTTGAAAGATATAAATATACACCTATCACTATATTCTCACCTGTTTAAAATTTCAACTTTAATTGCATTGCCTACTTTTTAAAATAATTACTTCTTTCAGACACAGAAGATATCATAGCTTCACTGTAACAAAAGGAACAGATTTACAAGTGCAGTGACATTTATTAGAAGCAGTCATTTTTCCTAAAATTAACCATTTCAAAAGAATCCATTCCATTGGATTTTTTGTATAGGGGTAAAGCTCTTGTAATTTAAAAAAAAAAACAAATCTCATTAGTCATTAGATTGTTAGGACTTCTGCAATACTCTCCACATCCCTGCCTTGAGAGTGCTTCTATTCAAACAGCTAGACAATTAAATGGATGACATATAAATAATATGATCTGTTTGCATACAGAAGAGCCTCTAATCAGTACAGATGGCCACGTCTAGGAAACTAAGGAGCATAGTGTGTGATACTCTCATTCAATTTTTCAACACAATCAAGATTTCAACACATGTAAAGATATAAAAATACCCCTTTCTCTAGTCTGTCCACTCTATTCAATATTTTCAAGTCAATACTTTTGATAGAGTAATCATCCACAATAAAAGCTACTGGTACTTTTCTTCAACAGGGTAAGAGAAAATGAGACTTAAACAGTTTCCAAATATGAAATACAAAAAAAATTCCACAAAGTCCCTCAAAACTTTCATATTCTCAAAGTGGCCTTTTCTTTTACTTCACTTAAATTCTTTTCTACAGAGTACTATTATTGCTGTTTGTGTCTATCCGGGAGAAAAAGTTACTAGGTACCCACAGCAATATTATTTTATTTAAAAACCCAGAAAAGATAAGTGACTGGACAGAAGTCTACAATAAAATAATGGTAATCGGTCGGGCATGGTGGCTCATGCCTGTAATCCCAGCACTTTGGGAGGTTGAGGCAGGCAGATCACCTGAGGTCAGGAGTTCAAGACCAGCCTGCCCAACATGGTGAAACCCCATCTCTACTAAAAGTACAAAAATTAGCCAGGTATGATGGTGAGCGCCTGTAATCCCAGCTACTCAGGAGGCTGAAGCAGGAGAATGGCTTAAACCCGGGAGGCAGAGGCTGCAGTGAGCCAAGATGACGCCACTGCACTCCAGCCTGGGAGACAAAAGCGAGACTCCATTTCAAAAAGTAAAAATAAAAAAAATAATAATAATAATAATAGTAACCCTTCTCAGGCTATACTGAGTAGATGTCACTTCCAGCTTCAATTCCAAGCTTGACTGGATATACCTTAAAGTGAGCAGATACAATACTAAAGCGCAGAATCAAAAACAGAAAAGAGAAAGAAGAGAGGCAGACTGGCATGCTCAAAGACCTTCTAGCTCCTGGCATGAGTTTACCTTTGTAAAAGAGCTGGTACACAGCTAGTATTTTAATTCGCCTTGTATTCAACATCAGCTTACACACACAATAAATACGTGTTCCTCTATGAACTTGAATTCACAGAGCAGGCAGCTGTCGCTATACCTAGGAAGCCTTCCACAATCACCTTGTCCCAAACTAGCAGAGCTGCCCATCCAGCTTAGCTGCCATCTAGCTCAGCGGCCACTGAGCCTCCACATACAATGTGTAAACACTCAGAACCTCACCATCACCAAAACCACACTGCTGTCACGTGTTGTCTCCCCCAACGAGGCTGTGTGAACTGCCCAAGTTCATACCACATCTTGTTCAACTTTCTAGTATTAGGACTGGCACGATTACTCAATACTACCGTTTTAAAACTGAAACTCTGTTATTTATTCTAAAGTAATTCAGAAATTTCTCTAGTTGTTAAATTCTTGTGTTTTGATCTTGCTAAAGATTATTTTGTTCTCTCCCTCTAAAACCTGAATCAACTTACAGGAGCAGATCTCTCAACCAATCCCAATTAACTAATTTATCTGATTAACAAATACCAGCCATTAAAGTATGCTGAACACTTACACTGGTGAGCTACTCTCTAGAACGCCCACATACTTTTTTATTTTTATTTTATTTATTGTTAATTTTTTAGTAGAGACGGGGTTTCACCACGTTGGCCAGGCTGGTCTCAAACTCCCACCTTAGCCTCTCAAAGTGATGGGATTACAGGCATAAGCCACCACACCTGGCCTATATTTCGTTTTTTTGATCTGTGATTTTGTTTTTAATTATCTTAAGCCTTATGATCACACATAATTTTTAACTGTTTATCTCCTCTACTTAAAACTTTCCAATGAGGTGGCAGAAGTACCATTAACAAGCACACATACACAGTAGTTTCAGGGTTTTACGTGTTTTTGAATAGTTGTTTGAAGACAATCCTAAAGTATAAACCAGTCTAACTTAGTAAGTAACTCAAAAGTTTAATTTGCTACTGTTTTTGTCACACTGACCTTTAAAAACATCTGACCTTAAAGATCATCTCTAAAATGTGAGAGGTGTCCAATATTCTTTCTCTGGTATTTCACATAAACCACACTAAAAGGCCTCTCAACAAGTAAAAGGCAGCATTTGAGATACAGGGAATAGGATGCCCACATCCTTTTGCTCCTCCCAGTTGAGCTATCTGCTTACCAAGGATTAGCTGTGTTTATTCCCAAACCAACTATTCCTGTTAGTGAAATGATTTAATAGTATGTAAACCAATAAAATATGAGTACAAAAAGAAGGTTACTCTTCCCACTAAAACGAACTGAATGACTAGAAAACTCATAAAGATGACAGGCTAAAACCAAAGATGTTGAACTGGGTGTCTGTCAAACAACTAGAATAAAGACTTGGGAGGGAGATTATAAAACTCTACAAGGATTCTGTATCAGATGAAACAGGACTCATAAACAATTCATGCTGAATATCATTTATAAACGGATGATAGCTCAGATCTTAAAACAGGAATCACAGGCTGTTTTTCATTTGGGGAAAAAAAAAATCCTCCCTTAAAAAAGGAGAAAAAACACTGAAACACTAGTAAATAAATGCATTTTGATATGTTTAAAATCAGAATGTTACAGAAATGTATTAATTAATGTATTATTGTATTAATGTACATTAATGTATTAATTCTTTTCATTAATACATTTTCAACAATTTGTGCTTTCAATAGGTAAAGACCCTTGACTGTGTCTA
>NW_016804230.1:182935-213239 GCF_001698545.2 Rhinopithecus bieti | reverse complement strand
GTAGAGACGGGGTTTCACTGTGTTAGCCAGGATGGTCTCGATCTCCTGACCTCGTGATCCGCCCGTCTCGGCCTCCCAAAGTGCTGGGATTACAGGCTTGAGCCACCGTGCCCGGCCATTATATCCTTATTACTACAACACTTTGCCATTCTGTTACATTTCTTAATATACTTCCATCCTTAGCCTAAATAACGAAATAAAGCCAATATGATATATATTAAGCTGTACATCATATCCTGGCTCTATACATCCAGTAGATGTTATACAGAGCAAACTTCATGGAAGTACTATCATTCATTATGAAAAAAAAATTGTTTTTCAATTTAATAGTTAGTAAGCAAGTTAAAAATCAGTCATATCTTCACAAGACTGAAATAACTTTTCAAACACTGAAAAGTGATCTGTTTTCTAAACTTTCAAATGCTAAGTACTAAAACACTTTAACCACTATCACCATTATTAACCAAAGCCCCCAAACAGGGGGTTAAGGACAATACAGTGTTGCAATCAAATAAGAAACACAAAAGAAATTTTTTACCTTCCGATTCTGATCATAAGCAGAATCAATCCCCAAAATGCTATTCACTTTTACATACGGATATTTCTTCTCCAGGACACTGACCACATGTTCAACTTCCACTTTTTCTCCAGTCCTCACCTTGTTATAGATCTGAAGGAAGAAAAAACAGTTAGTTAACTACACTTTTAAGTTCAAATTTCAAAGTGTTTATTCCACATTTTTCTGAATTTCGAGGAAAATATGATTTCTTTTTTTTTTTTTTTGAGAGGAAATTTTGCTCTGTCACCCAGGTTGGAGTGCAATGGCACAGTCTCGGCTCACTGCACCTCCGCCTTCCGGATTTGTGTGATTCTCCTGTCTCAGCCTCCAGAGTAGCTGGGATTACAGATGCCTGCCACCACGCCCAGCTAATTTTTTGTATTTTTAGTAGAGACAGGTTTTACCATGTTGGCCAGGCTGGTCTTGAACTTCTGACCTCAGGTGATCTGCCCACCTCAACCTCCCAAGCTGGGATTACAGGCGTGAGTCACTGCGCCTGGCCGATTATTTTTCTTGAAAGGTCAAATTGGGACATGTTAGCAATTCTTCCTTTTCCATATACCTTATTAAGATGGCTTTCTAGGTTGGAAATTTTTTTTTTTTTTTTTTTTTTGTGATGGAGTCTCACTCCGTCACCCAGGTTGGAGTGCAGTGGCGCAATCTCAGCTCACTACAACCTCTGCCTCCCAGGTTCAAGCGATTCTCCTGCCTCAGCCTCCTGAGTAGCTGGGACTACAGGCACATGCCACCACGCCAGACTAATTTTTGTATTTTTTAGTAGAGATGGGGTTTCACCATACTGACCAGGCTGGTCTTGAACTCCTGACCTTGTGATCCACCCTCCTCAGCCTCCCAAAGTGCTGGGATTTTAGGCGTGAGCCACTGCGCCCGGCCAGAATCAGCTCAGTCATGTTAAGTCTCAAACGAAAAAATACGTTAAGAAAAATCTAAATAGGCCAGGCAGGCATAGTGGCTCACACCTGTAATCCCAGCACTTTGGGAGGGTGAGGAGGGTCGATCACTTGAGGTCAGGAGTTAGAGAACAGCTTGGCCAACATGTTGAAACCCTACTAAAAATACAAAAATTAGCCTGCCGTGGTAGTGCACACCTGTAATTCCAGCTACTCAGGAGGCTGCAGCAGGCGAATCCCTTAAACCCAGGAGGCAGAGATTGCTGTGGGCCAAGATCACACAACTGCACTCCAGCCTGGATGATGGAGAGAGACTGTCTCAAAAAAAAAAAAAAGAAGAGAGAGAAATCTGAACACTTATAAGCAGTCCTTGAAATAAAAACTATGTCCATGATTTTAGGAGGGATGAGGAAAGGGAGAGGGGAGAGACGGAGAAATCGAAATTGACACGAATATTATTTATTTGATGTTTTTTTTTTTTTTTTTTGAGATGGAGTTTCATTCATCACCCAGGCTGGAGTGCAATGGCATGATTTTGGCTCACTGCAACCTCCGCCTCCCGGGTTCAAGAGACTCTCCAGCCTCAGCCTCCCAAGTAGCTGGGATTACAGGTGCCTGCCACCACATCTGGCTAATTTTTGTTTTGTTTTGTTTTGTTGTTTGAGATGGAGTCTCACTCCGTCGCCCAGGCTGGAGTGCAGTGGCGTTATCTTGGCTCACTGTAAGCTCTGCCTCCTGGGTTCATGCCATTCTCCTGCCTCAGCCTCCCCAGTAGCTGGGACTACAGGCACCAGCCACCACGCCCATTTAATTTTTTTATTTTTAGTAGAGACAGGGTTTCACTGTGTTAAAGCCAGGATGGTCTGATCTCTTGATCTCCTGATCTCGTGATGCGCCCGCCTTGGCCTCCTAAAGTGCCGGGATTACAGGTGTGAGCCACCACGCCTGGCCCAATTTTTGTATTTTTAGTAGAGATGAGGTTTCTCCATGTTGGCCAGGCTGGTCTTGAACTCCTGGCCTCAAGTGATCCACCCACCTCGGCCTCCCAAAGTGCTGGAATTACAGGCACGAGCCACCATGCATGGCCAATTTTTGTATTTTTAGTAGAGATGGGGTTTCACCATGTTGACCAGGCTGGTCTCAAACTCCTGACCTCAGGTGATCTGTCTCCCCTGGCCTCCCAAAGTGCTGGGATTACAGGTGTGAGCCACTGCGCCCAGCCTGAATTGTTTTTACAGTGAGCAGTATTACTTCACTTCTGAAATAAAAAAACAGCAGCCAAGAACCAGTGGCTCACACCAAAAATCCCACCACTTTGGGAGGCCAAGGCAGTAAGATTGCTTAAGCTCAGGAATTCGAGGCCAGCCTGGGAAACACAGTGAGACATCATCCCCAGCAAAAATTAAAAACGACAACAACAAAATTAGCTGGGTATGGTGATGCGTGCCCGTAGTCTCAGCTATTCCAGGAAGCTGAGGTGGCAGGATCACCTAGGGCTGGGAGTGAGCCCTGACTGCGCTGCCATACTCCAGCCTGGCCAACAGTGAGATCCTGTCTCTACAACAACTTTTTAAATAAAATAAAATAAACAGCGGGTGGTGGGTGTAGCTGGTCCTGTTGTGCTGTGGCTCTGCACAGCCTGCAGTCTCAGGCCGCAGAACCCAAAAGACATGGAGCCCGGCTTCAGCGGTCACGCTGCCATTTAGGAGGGCTGGTTCCATGAGACCTGCAGCCTGAGGCCCAAGGAAGCCTTGTTCCTACAGATGGAGGAGCTGCTCCACTGCCAGCACTCACGCTTCCAGGATATCCTTGTTTACCACAGTAAGACCTACAGCAGTGTGCTGGTATTGGATGGCATCATCCCCTGCATGGACAGGGATAAGTTCTCTACTAGATGAGAATCAACCTGCCACTCTGCAACCACCCCTTCCCACAAAAGGTGCTGATCATCAGGGACAGAGACAGCATCCTGCACAAGGTGGTGAAGCACCCCTCTGTGGAGTCTGTGGTCCAATGACAGGCTGAAGAGGATGGCATTCAGGTCTCTTAAGAAATTCCTGCCGGGTATGGCCATTGGCTACTCTAGCGCTAAGCTGACCCTGCATATGGGTGGCAATTTTGATTTCATGAAACAGAACCAGGATGCCTTCAATATGATCACTGACTCCTGGGATCCACTGAAAGCCTCTTCAAAGAATCCTATTACCACTCATGAAGATGGCCCTCAACGAGGACAGCATTCTCTGCTGCCAGGGCGAGGACCAGTGGCTGCACCTGGACCTCATCAAGAAGACACGGTGGTTCTGCCAGTCACTCTTCCCCATGGTGGCACACGCCTACTGCACTGTCCCCACCTATCCCAGCAGCCAGACTGGCTTCATGCTCTGCAGCAAAAACCTGAGCACCAACTTCCAGAAGCCCAAGCAACAAGTGACACGGCAGCAGGTGGAGCAGGTGCAGCTGCTCAGACGTGTACAGTGCTACCTTCATACCGCCCCCATTTGTCTGTAAGTGACTGAATAATGTGAGCTGAGCCCAGGCACCACAGCGGATGCCACCCGGGACCTCAGATCTGAGAGCCTCCAGGGTGCCTGGGCCCCTTCAGCCCTAGGCCAGATCCCCTGCTGTCACCTGCCAACCAAGTGTTACAGGCCCCAGAATAATGCCCAGCCTTCCCTGCTGAGTGCTGGACTGTTTCTGTGTCTGTCTCTGTGTGGTATTCGGCCTCCAAGCCTATACCAGCTGCGTACGGTACCATCTCTCTGTCTTCTGCGGCCCCCTCAATCAAACACGTGTACTTATAACAAGAAAAAATAAATGAATGAATGAATAAATAAAAACTTTAAAAAGCAGAGTTAAAATACTTATTCTCTGGGCATGGTGGTGCACAGCCAGCCGTAATCCCACGTATTTGAGACTGACATGGGAGGATCCCTTAAGTCCAGGAGTTTGAGACCGGCCTGAGCAACATAACAAGACCTGGTCTCAAAAAGTACATAAATAAATAAAATTTTAAGGTAGCCGTTGTGGAAGATATATTAAAACAAACAAACAAAAGCAAACCGTAAGCACAGACAAAGTGAATAAAATAACAAAGTATAAAATACTTACTATTCTGAGTGACTTCTTTTGAACCTATTTCATTCTCCACAGCCCTGCTGCTAACTACCTTCCCCATTACTTCTCATGGAGATCACTGCAACAACTCATCAACTGGCATCCCTGCCACTTTGCTTTGCCCTTCCTCAGATCCATCTCTACACACTGCAGCAGACATGACTTTTAAATTCAGGATCCACCCCTGAGCTCTAGGTACTGCAGCTATCTTGCCTACAATGGCCACAGATTGCTATTAAGAGTAAGTTGGATCTGAAAAAATTATTTGCCATTCTGAACAAAAACGTACTTGTGTCAGAGTCTGGAAGGCATGATAATCATCCACCTCTCGGGCAACATAATTATATGCTCTAAGAACAGCCACTCCAGCATCTTGCATCCCATCAATATCTTCAGAGTCATTAACCACAAAGATAAAACCAATTCTGGAGGAGAAAGGAAAAGAAGAAAAAGAAACATGTCAAATAATGCAAACGGTTAAAAAGAATGACATCCTTGTACCTTTCTCATACATTATAGCTAACAAAGGAAAACCCTTTGAGAGAAAAGCACAGTTCACAGCCCACTCTACTCTAACATGATTGGCAAAGGTATACATACACGACTTACAAAGTTTCTTTTTTTTTTTTAGACAGAGTTTCACTCTTGTTGCCCAGGCTAGAGTGCAATGGTGCAATCTCAGCTCACTGCAACCTCCATCTCCCAGGTTCAAGCGATTCTCCTGCCTCAGCTTCCCAAGTAGCTGGGATTACAGGCCACTACTCCTGGCTAATTTTCTGTATTTTTAGTAGAGACGGGGTTTCACCATGTTGGCCAGGCTGGTGTCGAACTCCTAACCTCAGGTGATCCATCAGCCTCGGCCTCCCAAAGTGCTGGGATCACAGGCAGGAGCCACCACCTGGCCACTTACAAAGTATTAATAAAAAAGCAGGCTTTCAAATGTGGCTTAGGCCTTTCTACTGTTAAAGCAAGCCATTTCCACATCATGAAAAGATTGCTTTCACTGACATGAAGAGTGTTGCTATAGTTTTAAGGAATTTTCTTTTCTACTTTTAAACAAAATTAGAAGAAATAAAATTTTAACACTTTCAAAGTAAACAGAAGGGGGGGGGGGATTGTGACATTTAGCACATGCAGTACAAGAATTATTGGTAAAAGAAAAGTTGAAAAAGGTTTACAACTGTCCCACGACAAAAAGCAATAATCAAGGTTAAAGTTTACCAGATCTTAAATTTTAAAATAAAGGAATTAACCACGGACATACCATTATATATCTATAGATGGGCTGGCAAAAAAGACATTGCACTGACCTTACGGGGGCAAAGGCAGTTCAATGGACAAAGAATCATCTTTGCAATAAATGGTGCTGAACAACTGGACATGCACATGCAAAATAATCAGTCTAGACACAGACTTTGCATCTGTCACAAAAATTCAAAGTGGATCACAGGTCTAAATATAAAACACAAAAACTAAAATTCCTAGACGACAGCAGAGAAGAAAATTTAGGTGGTATCGAGCTTGGCAATGATCTTAGATCCAAAAGCACAATCCATGAAAGAGAACATTTGGTTAATGTGGACTTCACTAAAATTAAAAATGTCTGCCCTGTGAAAGGTATTATTAACAGAATGAAAGGCCAAACCATAGAGTGGCAGAAAATCTTTGCCAAACCACCATCTGATAAAGGACAGGTAAACAAAATATGCAACTCTTCTTGTTTGTTTTTCAACAGGTCCTCGCTCTGTTGCCAAGGCCAGAGTGCAGTGGCACGATCAGCTCACTGCAGCCTCAAACCTCTGGGCTCAAACAATCCTCCACTTCAGCCTCCCAAGTAGCTGGGACTACAGGTGTGTGCCACCACACATGGCTACTCTTTCTTAAGTCTTTGTAGAGATGGAGGTCTTCCCATGTTGTCCACGGTGATCTCAAATTGTGGCCTCAAGCGATCCTCCCACTTTGGCCTCCCAAAGTCCTGGGATTACAGGCGTGAGCCATTGCACCCGACCTACAAAGAACTCTTAAAACTCAACAATAAGAAAACAACCAAAGTTTTAAAAATGGACAAAAGGGCAAGGGGGAAAAAAAAAAGGACAAAAGATCTGAACAGACACTTCACCAAACAAGATATACAGACAGATGATAAATAGAAGTAGATCCTGAACATCATATGTCATTAGGGAACGGCAAATTAAACTACAATGACATACCACCACACACCTATCAGAATGACCAAAATCCTAAATACTGGCAAAACCAAATGCTTGCAAGGCTGTGGAGCAACAGGATCTCTCATTCACTGCTGGTAGAAATGCAAAATGGTGCCGCTACTTTGGAACACAGTTCGTCAGTTTCTTACAAAACTAAACATGCTCTTAACACCATGCAGCAATCACGCTCCTCGGTATTTACCCAAAGAAGCTGAAGACATCTCCACACAAACACCTGCACCCAGATGTTTACAGCAGGTTTATTCATAACTGCCAAAACTTGTAGGCAACCAAGGTATCTTTCAATTAAGTGAATGGATAAATAAATGGGGGACATCCATATAATGACTATTATCCAGTGATAAAAAGAAATGAGCTATCAAGCCACGAGAAGACACAGAGGAAGAAGCTTAAATGCACATTGCTCAGTGAAAGACACCAATCTGAATAGGCTACATGCCGTATGATTGCAACCTAGAACGTTCTGGAAAACGCAAAACTATGAAGACAGTAAAACGACCAGTAGTTGCCAAAGATTCAGGGGAAGGGAGGAAGAGAGAAACAACTGAAGCACAGGAGATTTTTAGGACAGTGAAACTAATCTGTATTAAACTGTATTGTAATATGAATACTTGACATCATACATTTGTGTCATCAACACAAATAACAAATCTTAATGTAAACTACAGAGTTTAGTTAATAATAATGTATTAATATTTAGTAGTCAACTTGCAGGACTACATGAGCTCCTACAAAGAAGGAAAGAGGAGCCTGTACGCCCGGCTCTCTCCAGCTATTCACAATCTCTCAGGTGCCTAGGAGTTCAAGTGTCTTCTTCTCATCTGCCTTTGCAATCTGCAGACCACATGCCCTCTTCTCGTCCCTCAATTCAAGAAATACTGTATTAGTGCCAACTGTCTACCACGACCCAACTTCTTCTGTGTTCTTATATTACTCTTTTAATCAAAACATAGCTCTGGTTGTGATCCAGTAATAGGTTCTTCCATCTAACCAGATGAATTCATGCTTTATATGAAAAATGTCAGGCCGGGCGCGGTGGCTCAAGCCTGTAATCCCAGCACTTTGGGAGGCTGAGACAGGCGGATCTCAAGGTCAGGAGATCGAGACCATCCTGGCTAACACGGTGAAACCCTGTCTCTACTAAAAAATACAAAAAACCAGCTGGGCGAGGTGGCGGGCGCCTGTGGTCCCAGCTGCTCGGGAGGCCGGAGCAGGAGAATGGCGTGAACCCGGGAGGCGGAGCTTGCAGTGAGCTGAGATCCAGCCACTGCACTCCAGCCTGGGCGACAGAGCGGGAGTCCATCTCAGAAAAAAAAAAAAAGAAAAAGAAAAATGTCATCAAACTCAAAATATGCATTTCCAACTCTCAGAACCCTGTTTTCCTCAAAGCCTATCTGAAATCCAACTTCTTCATAAAGCTTTGTGCTTCCCAAATATCTTGATGATTTTTTTGTTTTTCTGAAATTCTAACGCACTTATAACTAACCAGTAGGACATAACCTAGCGGTTGATCACATATCTCCCTGAGGGATTTGAAAGTATACAGAGGATCTTTTCCAAGAAGGTAGAATAAAGCAAATATATTTACAGCATTTAGCCCAGTAGTAATCATGGAACACATAGTAATGTTTATTGAATAAAGAGTTGTTTCCTTATTTTCACATTTTCTAAGAATTAACATTTCACCAACATGTAAAATTACCAGAATTATTCAGAATGTAGGTGAAAATACCTTACCATTCATATGTAAAACCTTTAAAAAATAAAAAAATAAAAATAAAAATAACTGTTCTTAAAAGGACAGTGGAAATCCAGTCATTCAGTACCCTGTTGGCAGGTTTGGCAACACAAGAGAAGTAACTGTTACTGTTTGCATCTACAAAAGGTTGTGTATATGTTTAGTCCTTGACAGGCTAACAAGTTACTGGCAATGCTCTGTACCTCTGCTGAAAGTGGAAATCGGTTCTGTGATGTGGACACTCACCTAGGAAAATTCCCTTCCATTGGGAAGCAAGCTGCAGCCAGAAACTACTTTTACATGGGCTATTTATTGATAATTCAATGGTGGTAAGCTTCTATTCATTGAGAAGCAAATTCTCAGTCCCAAAAGACACTGGCTTCATACTGACCAGAAGATAAAATTGCCATTAGTGATGTGCACTATTAATTATCCTACAACTTAGTAGCACCAGACTTGCATTTAAAAATGACAAATAAAACCTCAGCTAAATTAGATATATCATCAAACCAATACCAGTGTTACCTTAGTGGGATATGATTGCTGAGGAACATCTCGGCTACGTTAATCAACTCTGATGTGGTCTCGTGTGCAGGATCAACTATGAAAACCTGTTGAAGAAAGGGAAAAGAACACATGAAATGACTTTTATTCGAGTATCTGCGGGCTGAGAAAAACATCATGAATCACTGTACATGAAGTCAACCTTTTCCGAGCTACGGTTGAACCACATAAAAGATGAATTCTACAAACAGCAGCTACCTCCTTCTAAGTTCAAAAAACGTGGTACTTAAGGGCTAGGTGATTTTCTCACGGACTTAGGCTGATAACCAGGGAACTGTACTGCAGAGTGCGGATGCCGGTTCTTCTACTACACCAAACAAAAACCAAGTTTAGCAACTCTCTCACCTTAAAAAATGGAGCCTACCTTTTTGTATTTTCATTTCTAAGGATCTCTGAATTAAGAATTCACTTAGAACCTAATTCTTAGACCACAGTCACAGCTGTCAGGTAAGCACATAAACATGTATTATGTGCTAAGCAACTTAGACATATTCTCTCACTTAATAAAGTTCAGACATATGGTAAAACAGAACGAGATTTAAATTCTGACTGAAAGGAAAGAAGTGGTTTCAAGAGAGAGAAAAGCGGCCAGGCGTGATGGCTCACACCTGTAATGCCAGCGCTTTGGGAGGCCAAGGCAGGTGGATCACCTGAGTTCAGGAGTTTGAAACCAGCCCCGCCAATGTACTGAAACCCCGTCTCTACTAAAAATACAAAAATCAGCCAGGTAGGGTGGCATGTGCCTGTAATTCCTACTACTTGGGAGGTGAGGCAGGAGAATCGCTTGAACCCAGGGGGGCGGAGGTTGCAGTGAGCCGAGATCCTGCCACTGCACTCCAGCCTGGGCAACAGAGCGAGACTCTTTCTGGGGAAAAAAAAAGAGAAGAAGAAAGGTAGAGAGGGCAAGTTCTGAGGAGGCCAACCTTGGCACTAACCCTACCACTCTCTCTTTCCCAGCTATGTGAAGGAAGGGAAAGAAATGAGAGGGAAAAAGTGGGCCAATTAAGAACCCTCTCTCTCTCTAAAGCAGCGCAAGAAGGAATAACAAGTAGGAGTTGGCAAACAGCCTTATTTAAGAGAATAAATGAAACTGCTAAATTTTAGGGATTACGATATTAAAGAAAAACAGCAGCAATATGCACCTTCGTACGTAAAAAAAGAGCTATCTTAAAACTAATAAAACAGTATTGCTATGAACCTAAAACTGCTCTAAAAAAATATAAAGTCTTAAAAGACAAACACATCACTGAATGGTGTGAAGAGTATGAAAACTTATTCAATCTGGAAAAGCTGATTAGAAAAAATAAAATTAAAACTAAAAAATGTTTTCAAATTAAAAACAAATTAAAAGACTAAAACAATAGTCTAAACCTTCATGTTAAAAATGAGCATTTCCCCACACTCTGAGGGGAGCTATAATGCTCCTGTTATGTCCCACAGCCCCACAAGTGGCCAGGACACTACAAAGCCCTCCTAGTGTGAACAGGGAGAGTATTTGGTGGAGGGTGGGGGAGGAAGCAGCTAGTAAAGGCGAGAAGTGACCATTCTACACGACAAAAAAAGAGGGACCAGGCCAAGGGAGAAACAGAATTCACAGGCAGACAATAAGAGCTACTTACCATATTATGTAAGTTTTTCCTGATCTGCCGAATAACACCAGGAAAGGTGGGTCGAAGCAACTCTTGTAAACTAGAAGGCCACGAATTATATCTGCTATCAACCTCCAGGTTGTTGACCCACTACAAAAAAATAACACAACAGGATGTATGCATATTAGTCACCAGCTAGTAAAATCTGCAATAATAACAATAAGACTTTGAATTATTTGAAGAAGAATCACATGAGACAAGACCATTTTCAAAGATAAAAAGATTGGGTGCAGTGGCTCACATCTGTAATCCTAGCACTTCGGAAGGACAAGACAGGAGGATCACTTGAGCCCAGGAGTTTGAGACCAGCCTGGGCAATATTATGAGACACCCATCTCTGCAAAAAAACATAAAAATTAGCCAGGTATGGTGGCTGCTGTCATAGCCACTCAGGAGGCTGAGGCAGGAGGATCACCTGAGCCCAAGGGGTTCGAAGCTGCAGTGAGCCATAATCGTGCCACTGCACTCCAGCCTGAACAACAGAGCAAGACTCTATCTCAGAAAAACAAACAAAAAAGATAAAAAGATTGAGTGGAAAAATGAGTGACTAAAAGACAAGCCACAGAATAAAGACATTTGTAACCTACAAACCCAATAAAGGACTAGTGTCAAGAATGAACACATAAAAATAAGAGAAAGAAGCTATATATATATATACATATATGTGTGTGTGTGTGTATATATATAGTTTTTTTTTTTGAGATGAAGTCTCTCTCTGTGGACCAGTTTGGAGTGCAGTGGAGCAATCTCGGCTCATTGCAACCTCCGCCTCCTAAGTTCAAGCGATTCTTGTGCCTCAGCCCCCCGAGTAGCTGGAATTACAGGCACCCACCACCACACCCGGCGAATTAAAAAAAAAAAAAAAAAGAATATGAATAAGAAATATACAGAGGAAACCCAAATGGGCAATAAACATAAGAAATGTGTGCACCCTCAACTGTAATCTAGGAACCATGAGCTAAGACCGCAATGAAATTTCATACCTGCTAGATAAAAAAAGTGAAAGTTTGTCAAGATCCAAGAATAGGAAAAGATACACAGCAAAGAGAACTCTCACGAAATGTTGGTGTGTGGACAATCACTTCAGAGAACTGGATCTAATAAAGTTGAAGACTATATTAGTACTAATTTTTCTAAAATAAATGCAGTACTGCTGGGTGCAGTGGCTCATGCCTATAATCCCAGCACTTTGGGAGGCCAAGGCGGGCAGATCACAAGATCAAGAGATCAAGATCATCCTGGCCAACATGGTGAAACCCCATCTCTACCAAAAATACAAAACTTAGCTGGGCATCGTCATGTGCGCCTGTAGTCCCAGCTACTTGGGAGGCTGAGGCAGAAGAATCGCTAGAACCTGGGAGGCGGAAGTTGCAGTGAGCTGAGATCACACCACTGCACTCCAGCCTGGCGACAGAGCGAGATTCCATCTAAAATAACATAACATAACATAACATAACATAACATAACATAACATAACATAACATAACAGCAGCACCACTAAGTATTTCCAGGTATCTACCCCAAATAAATTCACATGTATACACAAAAAGAGAGGAAAAAAGAGCCTAATTAAAATAGTGTTTACAACAGCAAAAAATCAGAAACAACTTCATGTCCGCAAAGAGCAATGGTTCAGGAGGCTGAGACAGGAGGACCTCTCGAACACAGGAGTTTAAGGCTGCAGTGAGCTATGATTGCAGGCCTGCACTCCACCAGGGTTTTGTCATGTTGGCCAGGCAGGTCTCAAACTCCTGAGCTAAAGTGATCCGCCCGCCACAGCCTCCCAAAGTGCTGGGATTACTGGTGTGAGCCACCGCACCTGACTGGATTATCCAATTTTATTTTTATTTTATTTTATTTTATTTTTTTTTTTGAGACAGAGTCTCACTGTCGCCCAGGCTAGAGTGCAGTGGCACGATCTCGGCTCACTGCAACCTCTGCCTCCTGGATTCAAGCAATTCTCTTGCCTCAGCCTCCCAAGTAGCTGGGATTACAGGCGTGTACCACCACGCCCGGCTAATTTTTGTATGCTTAGTGGAGACGGGGTTTCACCATGTTGGCCAGACTGGTCTCGAACTCCTCACCTCGAATGATCCACCTGTCTCAGCCTCCCAAAGTGCTGGGATTACAGGTGTGAGCCACTGTGCCTGGCCTCAAATTTTTAGAGTATTAAATAGGAGCCAGGCAAGGTGGTATATGCCTATGGCTCCAGCTACTCAGGAAGCTGAAGCAAAAGGATTGCTTGACCCCAGGAATTTGAGTCCAGCCTGAGCAACATAGTGAGACTCGTCTCTAAAAAACAGAAGAAAGAAATTAAAACATATTTGCTAGAAAATAAAAGGATAAAATAAGGGAAAAGGGAATGCACACCAACTTGAGAAAAGATAAGAACTTTAGGAAGGAGGGGGTGGCTGGTAAGGGACAAAGAAGAGCTTCAACTAAAACTGCCTTTTTTTTCCAAGAAAACAATTAAATCTGACACAAAATGATGCCATGTTAACATTTAGTAAGCATGATGATGGGTCGTATGGTTGTTAGTCCCTTTATGTTTGCATAAACATGTCATGTTAATGTTACTATCTTTTACTCTTTATAAGTACTTTTAACAGAAAAGCAAATGACACTAACAATGTCTTCATCAAAATAAGTTACATCACCAAGTATGAATTCAAGTAATGATTATCTACATTCTACGTTATTTCTCCTAAATAACATTTTTCTAAAATGAATGCAGTATAGAAACCAAGAAAAAATAAGAGCAGCTCTCCCCCCATATTATTTTTACCACAACTGCCCAAGATAGCACTATTCCCCACATCCTCTCTCTTTTTTTATTTGAGACGGAGTCTTGCTCTGTTGCACAGATTGGAGTGAAGTGGCATGATCTCAGCTGCCTGCAACTTCCACCTCCCGGGTTCAAGCGATTCTCCTGCCTCAGCCTCCCAAATAGCTGAGATTAGGAGGTGCACAACGCCACATCTGGCTAATTTTTTATTTTGAGTAGAGACAGGGTTTCACCATGTTGGTTGGTCAGACTGGTCTTGAACTCCTGACCTTAGGTGATCCACCTGCCTTGGCCTCCCAAAGTTCTGGGATTACAGGCACAAGCCACCATGCCCAACCCTATTCCCCACATCCTCTGACAGATGACGAGACAAAGGCTCAGAAAGATCATACGGCAGGCAAAAATCTATATAAATCCTTCAAATCTCAGATATCAAAATCCTACTAAAGAAAGTTCTTAGCTAAAAAGTGACATTTTCAATAGTAGCTTTAATTTGCAGATGTCACAGAATCACACCAGATCTGTATGCCATTGAGAAAATACAAACTAAACACTTTTCCCCGAGAGATGCTCAGCTGAATCCCAGGGGCATGCTCAAGTGAAAAAAATCACTGTCTTGGCTGGGCGTGTGGGTTCATGCCTATAATCCCAGCACTTTGGGAGGCAGAGGTGAATGGATTACCTGAGGTCAGGAGTTCAAGACCAGGCTGACCAACACTGTGAAACCCCCTCTACTAAAAATACAAGAATTAGGCGAGGTGGCAGGCGCCTGTAATCCCAAGCTACTCGGGAGGCTGAGGCAGGACAACTGCTTTAACCCGGGAGGTAGAGCTTGCAGTGAGCCAAGATCGCACCACTGCACTCCAGCCTGGACAACAGAGTGAGACTCCGTCTCGGGGGGGGGAAAAATCACTGTCTTAACTACATTAGCAACAATGACTCAACTTTTTGAAGCATTTAAGGGCCTACTTTATTACATACACTAAGTCCCATAAGTGACAGTAAATCTTTCACACCAACAAAAGAGATGGTGGGAGGAACTTCACCCTCACAGGAGACAAATCAGAAAACCATAAAAAAGATTCCTGGTCAGAAAGTCCTTTGATCACCCTAACAAAATACTCACTGAAATAGCAGGACTCCGGATGTCTACTGCATAGTCTGCCTCAGAGGGCTGGATATTCAGCTTCAAAACATTATGCAGAGAAAGGCCTTCTATTCCCAATCTATGCAAACCCTCCATTACCCGAGCTTCATTCCTCAACACATCAAACAGACTGGGGGGAAAGATAAAAAGGCATTTACTAGGGAAAAAAAGCTTTTAAAAAAAATTCTCACCATAAAAATAAATGTCTCTGTTCAACCTCAATGCCAAATCAAATTAATTGAGAAATTTAAAAAGGAAATAAACACACAAATTGAGCATAAAATAACCCCAAACCTATACTTTTATACCACATGATTTTAAAACCAGTATATTAATCTTTCTGTATTCTTTCTTCACATGCATGTGAATTTACAATAATCTCAAAATAAAGATTAAAAAGAGATACTACATTACATATGCTTAATATATGTTTCAATGTCAGTACTAGTTCATACAGACAAACATGACCACAGAAAAAAGCCTGGAAGAATCCACACTCAACTTAGAGGTTTGCTGGGAGAGATAGAAAAGATAGAGATGAAGGGCCAGGAGCGGTGGCTCACGCCTGTAATCCCAGCACTCTGGGAGGCCAAGGCGGGTGGATCACAAGGTCAGTAGTTCGAGACTAGCCTGGCCAACATGGTGAAACCCCATCTCTACTAAAAATAGAGAAAAAATAGCTGGGCATGGTGGCAGGCGCCTATAATCCCAGCAATTTGGGAGGCCAAGGCGGGCAGATCACAAAGTCAGTAGTTCAAGACCAGCCTGGCCAACATGGTGAAATCCCATCTCTACCAAAAATACAAAAAAAAGCCAGGCATGGTGACAGGTGCCTGTAATCCCAGCTACTCAGGAGGCTGAGGCAGGAGAATTGCTTGAACCTGGGAGGCAGAGGTTGCAGTGAGCTGAGATCGTGACATTGGACTCCAGCCTGGGGAACAGAGCAACATTCCGTCTCCAAAAAAAAAAAAAAAAAGATAGGAAGGAGAAATAAGATGTGATTTTAAAAAAAGCCAAATGAATAAAGTCTGAATTCTACCTGGCTGTCTGCTACCCACCCCAAAATCATGAAGACAATCAAAAGCAATTTAATACTGAACCACATTTTACCAAAAAGTGGTATTCAAATATATGTAGACAGAACACCTTCTGAGACACAAGAGACAGTTTTTTTTGTTTTGTTTTGTTTTTTGGTTTTTGAGATGGAGTCTCACTCTGTTGCCCAGGCTGGAGTACACGGGTGCAATCTCGGCTTACTGCAACCTCCACCTCCCAGGTTCAAGTGATACTCCTGCCTCAGCCTCCCAAGTAGTTGGCACTACAGGCACGCACTACTAGGCATGGCTAATTTTTGTATTTTTAGCAGAGATGGGGTTTCACCATGTTTGCCAGGCTGGTCTCGAACTCCTGACCTCAAGTGCTCCGCCAGCCTCAGCCTCCCAAAGTGCTGGGACTATAGGCATGAGCCACCGTGCGCAGCCCAGAGGCAGTATTTTTAATAAATCTACTTCACACTGTTCCAAAAGTCAAAGAACCTGTTCTTTTCTATGTTCCCATGGTTAAGTGGAAAAGTATAGTTTCTAAAAGGACAGCCTCAGAAAACACTCAGGCCCTGAACATACACTGTAACACAAGATGGAGACATGTCATTCTGCCCACCCATCAGAGCATGTGCCTACTACCTACATCCACCCAGTGGGCCCTGGTAAGCCATCAGGCTTTGCATCATGCCATATCAACAACGAACGGCGATATGAACATGTTACAAGGTGCTACACATTACAAAAACTTTTCAGAGAATGAAAAATTATTATCCATACCTGAATATATCCTGTGTATCTAAATCAATGTGAAGTCCGTTGATGAAGAGGGCTGAATCTCCAGGTTGTAATCCTAAAGTTCCCTTGAAATACTGAAAAATTTTAATAATTATTAGGGAGCTGTGAGAGAATGTTTAAAAAATTTTCAGTGTTTCTGGGCTTCGCTACCTGTACAAATCTTGGCATCCTAAAGCAGGGCTAAGATTTGCTTCAAGATGCTGCTGGGATTCAAGGGCAAGCAAGACAGGGGATACCACAGTGTATACACATTTCAAAACATGCTGTACACCACAAAAATACGCATTTTTTACTTCTCAATTTTAAAAAGAGGAGAAAAAAAAATAAGGAGATCATGGAAAGGTGTGTCAATCGAGAACTGGAATTTCTTCCAAGGGAGAGAGGAATTCATATCTACTCACTCCCCGGCCACATGCACAGCACCCTCAGATGATAACAAAAGGCTGACCCAGGCCAGGCACAGTGGCTCACACCTGTAATCCCAGCACTTTGGGAGGCCAAGGCGGGTGGATCACTTGAGGCCAGGAGTTGCAGGAGACCAGCCTGGACAATGTGGCAAAACCCCGTCTCTACTAAAAATACAAAAATTAACCGGCTATGGTGGCCTGCACCTGTAGTCCCAGCTGCTTGGGAGGCTGAGGCACAAGAATCGCTTGAACCCAGGAGGTAGAGGCTGCAGTGAGCTGAGATAGCACCATTGCACTCTAGCTTGAATGACAGAGCAAGACGCTGTCTCCAAAAAAAAAACAAACAAACAAGACTGACCCTGAGCTGGTGAATACAGTCATATCTATTTCTAGGTCTGGACACTGGTAATATAGATGGGTTCATTTTGGGAAAGTTCATCAAACAAATGACTGAGAATTTGTGTGCTTCTTTCTTTGTGTTTCATATAAAATACATACATTTTGGGCCGGGCACAGTGGCTCATGCCTGTAATCCCAGCACTTCCGGAGGCCGAGATGGGTGGATTACCTGAGGTCAGGAGTCTGAGACCAGCCTGACCAATATGGTGAAAGACCATCTCTACTAAAATTACAAACAATTAGCTGGGCGTGGTGGCAGAAACCTGCAATTCCAGCTATTCAGGAGGCCGAGGTAGGAGAATTGCTTGTATCTGGGAGACAGAGGTTGCCATGAGCCAAGATCATGCCACTGCATTCAGCCTGGGCGACAGAGCAAGATTCCATTTCAAAAAAAAAAAAAAATTTTGGCCAGGCATGGTGGCTCATGCCTGTAATTCCACCTCTTTGGGAGGCCAAGGTGAGTGGATGACAAGGTCAGGAGATCAAGATCATCCTGGCCAACATGGTGAAACCCCATCTCTACTAAAAATACAAAAAAATTAGCTGGGTGTGGTGGCACACACCTGTAGTCCCAGCTACTCGGGAGGCTGAGGCAAGAGAATCACTTGAACCCGGGAGGTGGAGATTGCAGTGCACCAAGATCATGCCACTGCACTCTACCCTAGGCAACAGAGCAAGATCCCATCTCAAAAACAAAAGTATATATTTACGCTTTAATAAAATGTTTTACTCAAAAAAAAATTAAGACTCCATGAAACAGCAATATAGAATAATTTTGTCTTCCTTAGGGGGAAAAAGGCCCTAAATTTAAGATAATATTTGATGTTTTAATTTTGGAAATTAAAAGTAAATATAAACTCCCAATAAGGTTTTTCAATTTAGTAAACATTGAGAAGCATTTATTTATCCCTCAGATGTACTTAATTCACTAATATCTCAGACATGAAGATCAAGGAAATCTGGGGTAAAGATAGTGAATTGAACGTAAGAACTCTTTTCCCTCCTGAAACTCTACTGAAATGTCAGTAGAGCGACTTTTTCAGTTATAAATCCACAAAGACAAAGAGAACAGGAAAGAAAAAGGCCATCAAATTTTGGAAGCTGGAAGAGAGGTGGGTGAGGAGTCACTGTCCCAGCAGCCCTGAGAAAGCTGAATGCTAGACAAACAACAGGCAAGGTCAACAGGAAACCTGTGTCACCCCGCGGAACTCACCAAAGGCTCAGGAACTGGCAGCACACAGGACATGTACAAGGGGTGATTCTCAGCTAAGTTCTGAGATAAAGCCCTTTAAGACAAAACCCCCCAGTCCCCCAACTGATTTCCCACAGCCAGCTGACTGCAGTCGGTGCTACCCTCTACTCTAGCAAAATGAAGGCTCATGCCCTGGAAAAGAACAAAACAGAACATCTGTGGACAACGGCAAATCAAGCACAAGAAGGACAGGGACCCCCACACACAAAATGGGAAGAGAAGGCAAGTCACCAAATACTCTTCCCTACTGTGCTTCTACAGCTCTAGCAAACAGATTGCACCCTCCAGACAGAAGACTAACGGATCCTTTTCTGGAGACTGACAAGGACTGACCAACCCAAAAGAAAAGGAACAAAGATACTGTCATTGGGGTTCCCTAGGAAATGGTCACAACAGAACACCTTACAGTCACAAAGCCAATCATTAGGACTTCCAACCAGGTCCTTAGTGCCTCACTCTGAGTGTGACTGCCAGACACCTAAGGAAGGCCTCCACCACTAAAGAGAACAAAACCCAAAAACGTAGCTTAAGAGGAAACAGACTTTGCAGACAGAAAACACAAGCACCACTGTCTTCAGAGATACACAGGAACACCATAAAAAGAACAACAAAAACACCTGAAAATTAAATATTTGACAACTAAAGGAAAAAAGACACACACAGGTTGAAAACTCTTACCAGAAAGTTTTGTTTTTTTTTTTAAAAAAGAGAAAAGAGGCCGGGTGCGGTGGCTCACGCCTGTAATCCCAGCACTTTGGGAGGCCGAGATGGGAGGATCACCAAGTCAGGAGATCGAGATCATCCTGGCCAACACGGTGAAACCCCTTCTCTACTAAAAATACAAAAAAATTAGCCAGGCGTGGTGGCAGGTGCCTGTAGTCCCAGCTACTTGGGAGGCTGAGGCAGGAGAATGGCGTAAACCCAGAAGGCGGAGCTTGCAGTGAGCCAAGATCGCGCCACTGCACTCCAGCCTGGGCGACAGAGCGAGGCTCTGTCTCCAAAAAAAAAAAGAAAGAAAAGAATAGGAAAGAAAAGACTTAAAGTTAAAAAGCCAAACTAGTCAAAGAGGTGCAACATTTAAAAACTAAATATTTCTAGGAAAAGAGGAGAGAGAAACCAGAGAGAATAAACACAAAAAAGAATTCATGAAAGTTTCCCAAAGCTAAAGGCAATGATTTGTCCAGATTTTAAGCGTCCATGAACCATCCAACAGTAGAGATTTTTTTTAAAAAGACATATTAAGAAATTTCAGATAACTAGAGTCAAAGAAAAGATCCTTGAGAGATCTCATACAAAGGCTTCAGACTTCTCAACAGCCACAATGGAAACTAAAATTCCAAGAGGCAAAGTCTTGTTTCGAATTTCGAAATGACTTCCAACCTAGAATTGTATAACCTGCCAATATTGTATAATGAGCTATCAATAAAAACAAGTAGAAAGTTGATTTCTCAGAATTTCAAATTTGCCTCCCAGGCAACTTTTCTCACAAAGAATGATGAGCTGTACCAAAATAAGGAAATAAACCAAAAACAAAGAAGACGTGGAATCAAGCAACAGCAGATCCAACAAAGGAGGTTAAAGGAAGGTCCCAGGATGACCAGCACACACCGGGCATAAAGAGCAACCAGTCCATGTCAGACCACGTCAAAACTAGACAAAATCACAACACCCAATGTTGGGAAGACAGACAGATAGGAACAGTGCCAATATGGAACAGTGGTGGGACACTGAGGGGGAGAAGTGAAAGGAAGTTAAACCTCATTGTTTAAATAGGAGGCCAATATATAACGCCCGAATGTGAAAAATAAAGTACCGATGTAAGCTAGAAATCTGGAGAGAAATATCAGAAGAATCAGCCAAATGTTGAAAGTGTATGTCTTCAGGAATGGGGTGAGACACGTTAGGGGTGCGGCTTTTCTAAACAACATGGTAGCACCATTTCATGCTTTCAGTTATATGCATACTGAACTTTGATTAAAAACTAAAAATACAAAGATCACAGAAACGAAAAAATCACAATCTTAGATAAAAGAAGAGTGACACTGTTAAACGCTGCTGAT
The DNA here is from genome assembly GCF_001698545.2 of Rhinopithecus bieti. Lineage (NCBI taxonomy): Eukaryota > Metazoa > Chordata > Mammalia > Primates > Cercopithecidae > Rhinopithecus > Rhinopithecus bieti. The sequence continues at coordinate 192,582 of NW_016804230.1, read as the reverse complement.
TCAACTCAGATTTCTTTTTTTGTTTGTTTGTTTTTTGTTTTTTGTTTTTTTTTGAGGCGGAGTCTGGCTCTGTCGCCGGGGCTGGAGTGCAGTGGCCGGATCTCAGCTCACTGCAAGCTCCGCCTCCCGGGTTCACGCCATTCTCCTGCCTCAGCCTCCCGAGTAGCTGGGACTACAGGCGCCCACCTCGTCACCCAGCTAGTTTTTTGTATTCTTTAGTAGAGACGGGGTTTCACCGTATTAGCCAGGGTGGTCTCGATCTCCTGACCTCGTGATCCGCCCGTCTCGGCCTCCCAAAGTGCTGGGATTACAGGCTTGAGCCACCGCGCCCAGCCTCAACTCAGATTTCTTTATCTTTAAAGACAGAATACAAAACAGGTCGGTATTTTCTATCGGTGAATACCTTCTGATTCTCTTCCACTTCGGTTCTAAGTGCTGAGCTCACAGCTGTTTTTGTTATTGCTCTAAGGAAATAAAACATTATGAGTGCTTGGCTTAATATTTGATATAAAGTCTTCAATTTCCGTATTTTAAAATAACAAACACATTATTCAACAGATTAGAAAAAATTAGATGGGAAAAACCTTAAATTTTTATAATTGATAAATACAGTTCTCCTTTCTCAGATGTGTATATTTTTTGCAAGATACAAAATCAAAGAAATGTAGCAGCCATAGCATTATAAAACAGGTACAGTTGCTTCCAAGTTCTTAAACATATGCACCCCATTTCTATATATGATCTCTACTACTCTCAGGCTAAAAGGATAATGTCCAATACACCAAGGCAGCAGACTGCTCTTCCCACTTAAGCACTTATGGTGGAGGTGGAATCATTCATGTATACATTCAAGTAGCAGCTGGACTAAATGAGAATTCACTACATGATGTCTAAGTCCCAAATAAACAAACTTAGTTACAAAATATCTCACATCAGAAGTCAAAACACTTTATTCAGTGACTCAAGAAAACAACTGGGAACCATTCAAGTCAATAGTTTCTAAAGATTTGGCTTTTAAAACAATTATGCCTTGCATTTATGAGACGTGCAGCAATATTACAGAATTGAAGGCAATGCCAGAAAATGTACAAACAAAATCTTTTTTTTCTTTTTAGATGGGAGTTTCGCTCTTGTTGCTCAGGCTGGAGTGCAATGGCATGATCTTGGCTCACTGCAACCTTCACCTTTGGGTTCAAGCGATTCTCCCGCACCAGCCTCCCAAGTAACTGGGATTACAGGCCCCTGCCACCACACCCAGCTAATTTTTTGTATTTTTAGTAGAAAAGGGGTTTCGTCATGTTGGCCAGGCTGGTCTGGAACTCCTGACCTCACGTGATCCACCCACCTCGGCCTCCCAAAGTGCTGGGATTACAGGTGTGAGCCACCATGCCTGGTCCACCTCCCCCTTTTGGGTACCAGACAAGGTGGGTGGATCACCTGATGTCAGGAGTTCCAGACCAGCCTGACCAACAGGGCAAAACCCTGTCTCTGCTAAAAATACAAAAATTAGCCAGGCCTTGGCCTCCCAAAGTGCTGGGATTACAGACATGAGCCACCAAGCCCGACTCAAACAAAATCTTATTCTGTCACTAATGAACTAGTCACTTAGCCTCTATGGCTCAGTGTCTTCAAGATTCAATAAGATGACATATATAAAACCTTTCGTGAAGAAAACCACTACGGTCTGGGACAGACTCAAGATTAGTTAGTTACATGAGCAAGACCCATCCAATCCTGAAAGGCAGGTATTTTTATTCCCATTCCACTGCTGAGGAAACTGAGGTAAAGAGAGGTTGTTTATTTGCAAAGATCACACAACTAATAAGTAGAAGTGCCAGGAACATAACCTAAATCTGTCACTTCAACCACACGATCCATGCATGGTCTTGCCATCTTCAAGACACAGAGCACCATCTGCAGTAGTAGTGGTGGTGGTCATAAAGAATCTTAATTTTCGCTGGGTGCGGTGGCTCATGCTTGTAATCCCGGCACTTTGGGAGGCTGAGGTGGGCACATCACTTGAGGTCAGGGGTTCGAGACCATTCTGGCCAACACAGTGAAACCCTGTCTCTACTAAAGCTACAAAAAATTAGCCGGGCATAGTGGCACACGTCTGTAGTCCCAGCTACTTGGGAGGCTGAGGCAGGAGAATCACTTGAACCTAGGAGACGGAGGTTGTGGTGAGCCGAGATCGCACCACTGTATTTCAACCTGGGCAACAAGAGCGAGACTCCGTCTCAAAAAAAATCTTAATTTTCTAAGTATTTTCATATTTTTATTACCTCATTTGGCAAGTGAACATGACGATAACTGGGTATGATGTTAAGGAGAAGAGCATTATTCTATATTACCTGGCTTTGGTAGGAAAATTCTGACTAAGATCCTTCATAACAACCAGAGCCAACTCAACAGGAGAAGCCAAGATTCGAGCAGCAGTCTGGAAACTGAGATCTGCAATGATGTCAAATATAATTAAAAGTGGATTAATCTAATGCAATGAGAAGCAGAAAACAAAATCCAAATTTACTTCCCACTCTTTTCTTGGTAATTAAGAATGTCTTAGAATGCAACCATTCCAGAGAGTGCCCAGGATTTAATTTCAGGTTGTATTCACTTCAAAGATCCCTGGAGTGTTCAGTTGAGCCGTTTCTGATAAATCTGCAGAAAACACTAGGACACACACTAATGCATGTAGCAGAGGCTAAGTCAGGCCCAAGTCCTTTTCCCTTTTCTAAATTTACAATACATCACAAAATACAGCATGAAGACTTTTAGCAAATGATATTGTGAAAAAAACTTGAAAACAGTTCTTTGGAACAGAGAAAACACACACATCCTGCCACAATGACATGTCTTTAACACTCTATAAACAGTTGAAGAAATGTATACACATATAGGAACTTAAAGACTATGACCTGTTTCTCGTATTTCAAGTTTATGTATGGTCACACAGAAAGACTTGCCACTTGTTTATATATGTTACTTCCACCTAGTGTTATCTGTTTACAAAAGGACTTCCTTTCTTCCCTGATTAATTGTAACCAACCATTCTTATCTTTAAAATCAGAGGCACCCTCAGAATCACATACTACATACAATTAAACCCAAATTTTGCATTTTTTAAAGCCATGAAACTTAGCCAAAAAGTTGGCCAATGACCTCTCCCCGTTTTCATTACCTTGCAACTGCCAAACTTTTAAAGGTGCCATTTCATTGGTGCTCTCCACAAGATGCTTTCTGAGTTCTTTCAACTGTCCCTCCAGGTCGGGGTGCAGATCTCTAAAAGAAACATAAAAATCAGTCCTTTTCATTATTTTTTCTTTCCCAGAGCACAAGAAGAAGTAAACCAACTTTATCTTCATGGTTTTCCTCTCCCAACCCTAGGAAATTTTCTACAATATAGGGGAAAAAAAATGAAGTATAATTATTCCTCTTTAAAAAAAATAGAAAATTAGAAGTTAGTTTAAAACTCATAAAATTTACAGAAAAATTGCTACAATAGCGATTCCCTGTGAGGTAGATAAGGAGACTGAGAGTGGTTAACAAAGGAGACTTTTCAGGCCAGGTGTGATGGCTCACGCCTGATATCCCAGTCACTGAGGAGGCCAAGGCAGGAGGATCACTTGAGCCAAGGAGTTCCAGGTCAGCCCGTGCAACACAGCAAGACCTTGTCTCGAAAGAAAGAAAGGAAGGAAGGAAGGACGGAAGGACGGAAGGACGGAAGGACGGAAGGAAGGAAGGAAGGAAGGAAGGAAGGAAGGAAGGAGGAAAGAGGAAAGAAGGAAAGAAGGAAAGAAGGAAAGAAAGAAGGAAGGAAAGAAGGAAGGAAAGAAGGAAAGAAAGAAGGAAGGAAAGAAGGAAGGAAAGAAGGAAGGAAAGAAAGGAAGGAAAGAAGGAAGGAAGGAAGGAAGGAAGGAAGGAAGGAAGGAAGGAAGGAAGGAAGGAAGGAAGGAAGGAAGGAAGGAACAAAGGAGACTTCAGCTATACCTGCAGTGTTTATGGATCTGTTTTATTTTTTGTTTTCTTTTGTTCTTAAAGTAAAAGAAGGCTTATACAGGAACAAAAAGAAAGCTTAATAAATAGTTCTATAGGGCCGGGTGCGGTGGCTCAAGCCTGTAATCCCAGCACTTTGGGAGGCCGAGACGGGCGGATCACGAGGTCAGGAGATCGAGACCATCCTGGCTAACATGGTGAAACCCCATCTCTACTTAAAAAATACAAAAAACTAGCCAGGCGAGGTGGCGGGTGCCTGTAGTCCCAGCTACTCTGGGGCTGAGGCAGGAGAATGGCATAAACCCGGGAAGCGGAGCTTGCAGTGAGCTGAGATCCGGCCACTGCACTCCAGCCTGGGCGACAGAGCCAGACACCGTCTCAAAAAAAAAAAAAAAAAAAAAAAAAAAAATAGTTCTATAGGACAGAAAAGCAAGTATGGTAACAGCAATCTATTCTGGGTTGTAAGTATGTGGGAATAAATTCTTCTCTATGCTTTTGTGGATCATTTTAATTTCTCAAAGTAAAACTGAGGGGGAAAAAAAACTGCTTCCAGTCCCAAAATGAGTTTCCTTTAGCCTACATGCTCATAAATCTCTCAGTCACATGAATACAATTTAGGCTAACCATAGTTTCTGAGTTTTATCTTTAAATACAGCATATTCCACTACAGTAAAGGAGAGGTGATCTGGGGCAGAGATATAACATTTACATCAGACAGACAGATGGCTAGTACATTACTTTTTTCTTTTAAATGCTATAAACTCAAAATTTCTTAATACAACATACAGAAATTAGAATTCCCTCAGACGGTTCACTGTCCAACCAACCCACTTCCTGTCAGTTACTACAGCCTGAGCATCCCAAATCTAAAATTCTGAAATCCAAAATGCTCCAAAATCCAAAACTCATTAAATGTCAACGTGACATCAAAGGAAATGTTCATAGGAGCATTTCAGGTTTCCGATTTTCAGACTTAGGAGTGCCCAACTACTAAGCATAATGGAAATATTTCAAAATTGAAATCTGAAACTCTTCTAGTTTAAACATTTCAGAAAAGACACTCAACCTATATAAACTCTTAAATACCAAAAATGAGGCCAGGCACAGTGGCTCACACCTGTAATCCTAGCACTTTGGGAGGCCAAGGTGGGCAGATCCCTCGAGTCCAGGAGTTCAAGACCAGCCTGGGCAACATGGCAAAACCCCATCTCTACCACAAATACAAAAACTGAAGTGAGAGGATCACCTGAGCCTGGGGAGGTGGAGGCTGTAGCAGGCCATGATGGCACCACTGCACTCCAGCCTTGGTGACAGGGAGAGCCTGTCTCAAACAAACAAACAAAAAAAACGGCCTAATTACTTTGGATAGCTAAATAACTATTCTGTATGTCCAAAAGGTAAAACAGCCTCAATATTCTTGATAATACCTTTGTGCTGTGAATGCATAAAATCATAATGCTACCCAAAAAATAAACATAAACAACATAAATGTGAAAAAAAGATTCTGAAGCTGGGAGTGGTAGCTCACACCTGTAATTCAAATACTTTGGGAAGCCAAGGCAGGACAATCACTTGAACCCAAAGTTCAAGACCAACCTGGGCAACATAGCAAGACTCTATCTCTACAAAATATTTTAAAATTAGCCAGGCATGGTGGCACACACCTGTAGTCCCAGCTATTCGAGAGGGTGAGGTGGGAAGATCCCTTGAGCCCAGGAAGTCAAGGCTGCAGTGAGCCGTGATTGTGCCACCGCTCTCCAACCTGGATGACAGAGCAAAGCCCTGTCTCAAAAATGTTTTTTAAAAAAAGAATTCTGAAAGCCTGAGTCAAATAAAAATAGAATATGATTACATTCTAATGAGGCCAAAACTGATGTTAAACAAGAAATGTATATATATGCAGGACGAACTCAACATGTAATTCAACGTAAACTAAGATACATCTTCTAAATTATTAATCTGGTTATTTCACTTGGCCAAATCTCAGAGCTGAAGTACATAAAACTGAGCCTAGCATATACTATTTCTATTTGATCACTTTCTCTCTCTTTCCCTCTCTCTCTCTCTCTCTCTCTCTCTCACACACACACACACACACACACACACACACAAAATGTCCTAATACAAATTTCCAGATAAAGCAGAATTCAGGGCTCTAAACAATTATCAAGTCACGAGGGAAATAACTTCAACTTTTAGAATAACAGCTAAGAAGACTTTCCAGGCCGGGCGCGGTGGCTCACGCCTGTAATCCCAGCACTTTGGGAGGCCGAGGCGGGTGGATCACGAGGTCAGGAGATCAAGACCATCCTGACCAACACAGTGAAACCCCGTCTCTACTAAAAAAAATACAAAAAATTAGCCAGGCGTGGTGGCGGGCGCCTGTAGTCCCAGCTACTTGGGAGGCTGAGGCAAGAGAATGGCGTGAACCTGGGAGGTGGAGCTTGCAGTGAGCTGAGATCCGGCCACTGCACTCCAGCCTGGGCGACAGAGCGAGACTCCGTCTCAAAAAAAAAAGAATAACAGCTAAGAAGACTTTCCAGCTATAAACCACTATGATACTTACATTAATTGGTTATGATGATGCTTTCATTAAATGATTACGTAATTACGGAATTTTAAAAAATACCATTTCCTTTCACATAAAGCAAATTCTAATAAAATGTGTTTTTCTGAACTGGGCACCATGGCTCACGCCTGTAATCCCAGTACTCTGGGAGAGTGAGGTGGGCAGATCACTTGAGGCCAGGAGCTCAAGACCAGCCTGGCCAACATGGTGAAATCCTGTCTCTACTAAAAATACAAAAGTTAGCCAGGCATGGTGGTGGGTGTCTGTAATCCTAGCTACTCAGGGGGCTGAGGCAGGAGAGTCACTTGTACCCAGGAGGTGGAGGTTGCAGTGAACTGAAATTGTGCCATTTCACTCCAGGCTGGGCAACAGAGCAAGACTTGGTCTCAAAATAAATAAATAGATAAAAATAATAATAATAGTAAAATGTTTTCTCCATTGAGCATGTATAAAATTTACTGTATCTATTTTGTATTTCTGCTCAGACTATGTTTGAAAAAAACTTTTAAATACATTTTTTTCCTGGGAAAATATTAAGTGAAACAATTCAATTTCTCCTCTTATGGCAATCAAAAAATGGTATGTAACTTAATGCTATCAACTGAGAGGTAAGAAACATGCACTTAAACTGTGGGCAGGTAGCCAAAGTATCAATTAAGAATCATGTGCTTCAAGCTAGGCGCAGTGGCTCATGCCTATAATCCCAGCACTTTGGGAGGCTGAGGCGGGTGGATCACTTGAGGCCAGGAATTTGAGATCAGCCTAGCCAACGTGGTGAAACCCTATCTCTGCTAAAAATACAAAAATTAGCCAGGTGTGGTGGTGCACGCCTGTAAGCCCAGCTACTCGGGAGGCTGAGGCAGAAGAATCACTTGAACCTGGAAAGTGGAGGTTGCAGTGAGTCGAGATCACGCCACTGCACTCCAACCTGGGCAACACAACGAGACTCTGACTCCAAAAAAAAAAAAAAGAATAATGTGCTTCAGAATAATGTGAAATCATAAACTGTACTATAAACTAAGTGGTTGACTCTCCACATAGGATTGCATATATAAAGTACTGTTAGGAGATGGGTAACTCAGACAGTAATCAACAAGATGATGCTTAAAATGCAAGAAAGCCTGGAGGCTTAAGGAAAATGAGGGCGTTTCCCAAAATACACAGAACATACATACCTTAATTTTCCAAAGAGGAATCCCTGAACCTCATCAATAGGATCATTTTCACCAATCACTGTGGTGTTTACCTCAGTTCCTACGAAAGAACAGAAAATACATATTATTAATAATTGCTCACATTTGAAGCAAAAATGTTACTAGTCTCATAAACATCATAAAATTGAATAATGTGAAAAAAATCAGAAACCCCTGACATTATACCACTTAAAATGTTGACTATCACAATTACCCTTTGGCAATGGTTCTTTAAACAAACAGAATAAATGCATTTTAATATCTCCTGTGTTCCTGGATAAAGAATGCATTTTTCCCTTAAACTTTGGAAGATTTTATATGCTAAAATCTTCAAAATTAATAGATTTAAACATTATGGACAACTATGAAATTAACAGTTTTAAACACTATGAACAAAGAATCTTTCAATATGAAAATTCTGAAGAATTTATAGTCAACTTAATCCTAAACACAATTATTGAAGAAAACAGAAGGATGAGGTAGTAGTTTATTTTCCATCTGCTTCACTACCTAGATTTTTTATCTTTAAAATGAGCTTAAAAGAAAGAAATGAAAAAACAGCATTTAAAACTTGTAGATAAAATAATAAATTCAAAACCCTAGAGTATTATTACAACAGAAAGTATCCACAGTAAACTGTTACATGTACAGAACTAATAAACAACATAAAATTGTTTGCTAAATATAGTATACTTGAAGATTTCATGTTGGAGTCACAAATAAATGGCTATTTGTAAACCCCATATAACATCAACAACAATAGCTACTACTTGCTGAACGTTTTTGGGCAAACGACTGTGCCAGGTTCTTTCTTGGTGTGTTTTCTTTTTTTTTTTTTCAGTACATGAAAAAATTCTTTACTTACACACCTTATTTATTCCTCCCCAATACTGGAAGAGACATGTATCATTACCTGCATTTTACACAAGAGAAAACTGGGACCTAGAGAATTTGCTTCAAGGTCACCCACTCAGATGTAACAGAACCAGGATGTAAACACAGGTTCAGCATACGCCTAAACTTTTCATAAGGAAACAAACTCCCCTTTAACTCATATTTGAAGAAAGCACATGGGTCCCATTTTTACCAATTCACCTTTCACCTGAGTATCATCCTTGGCCTTGTACTCAGTGCTCTTAATGGCCAATTCCACACCATAGCCAGAGAGGTAAACAGGCTCCTTCCTGGGATTCTGCAAGGAAAGCAAGAATCCCACCATTACCACCTAGCTCTTTCTATGTCACAGTTTACACAGCATGACCATGTTAATGTTGCATCTACTAGCCTTTACCTAGGATTATGCACTCAAAATATCTTTAAATTGTTTTTTAAGGATATTAGCTATATAGCTAAGAAAGTTCACTAAATAAATTTTTTTAGTCCAAAATCTACCAAAAAATCAAGAGTAATAAAAGCACTTATCTACCATTAAAATATTGATTATACGTTTTAAAAATCCATTCAGAGTCTGTATCTCTCTCCTTATAAAACCCTAGGCTCCCTTACATGTTGTAGGCTGCGACAACTGTGGGAATGGAATTCAAGGTAGATGCAAAACCAGACGAATGGGCAGCTGAAAAGTGCTAAGGTCCCAACCACAAGACACGGAGAAAGAACAAAAGAAGTTCCAGAACCTACAGAGCAGGGTTGAAAGGTGGTGAGGTCTCAATCCCAGAGATGTTTCTGAGGCCCATGGGAGTATGCTTTTTATTAAATTTAATGCCTTTGAGCGGAGCTTGGACTGACCAGATGTCACAGACTCACCAGCATCCTGACTGAAGATGGCCCTTCAGACATTAACATCTACCCTAACAGCAATAGAGGGGCAGAGGGAGAGTCAAAACTGGACTTCGATAAAACTTTCTGCTTGTAATTTTCATTTACAATTTTAT
>NW_016804230.1:154976-182495 GCF_001698545.2 Rhinopithecus bieti | reverse complement strand
TTATAAATAATTATTAAAACATTAAAATATTTAAAATGTTGAATTAAAAGTATTTAAAACAATTATTAAAATATTAAAAATAATTATGAAAATAATAATAATAATAAAATGTGACTCACGCCTGTAATCCCAGCACTTTGGGAGGCTGAGGTGGTCAGATCACCTGAGGTCAGGAGTTCGAGACCATCCTGGCCAACACGGTGAAACCCCGTCTCTACTAAAAACACAAAAAATTAGCTGGCTTGGTGTCATGTGCCTGTAATGACAGCTACTGGGAGGCTGAAGCAGGAGAGTCGAACTCAGGAGGGAGAGGTTGCAGCGAGCTGAAATTGTGCCACTGCACTCCAGCCTGGGCGACAAGAGCGAGACTCCCTCTCAAAAATAAATGATTCAATCAATAAAATTTTTATTTTTTTGCCATGAACTTAGTACTGAGCTTATTATGACACAGAAACTTTAAAGGGCTAACAACCTTTACATATAAATATTTTAAATGACTAAATATTACACAGAGTCTTAAAAGCTTAATATTATATCAAGTCTACCTATGAATCGCCTGTTTAGAAAATCCTCCTGCTTCCACCAAATAAAAAGGTGGCAAAGAGAAAACAAAAGAAAAAAGATTGGAAAAGAAACTGAATTCAACAATCAATTTCATAGTATAATGACCATATTAAAGTTAGAAAAGATTATTTACATGGTTCACTTTGAAATAAAACGTAAACTTTATCAAGCCATTTTTTTAGCATGTTTTCTATTTCTTCAGAAAGTGAAGCAAAGCACATCTTATGTGCAAATAACAGACTCAATGAAACTACTGGATTTCTCAAAAAAGGGGTTCAAATAACTAGATTATTTTATAAAGAAGGAGATTATTATCTTATGTTCTAAGGTCATGCTGGGCAAATTACATTCAAAACAGGTCTAAAATAAATCAATACTTACAAATATATAATGTCTGAATACATAACTGATTTTGCCTGCATTGCTTTTTGATATAAGTTGGCGGTGAAAATTAGAAAATTCCTCAGAGCCAATCTCAGAGTAGAAAATCACCACTGGGCTTTCAGGATTAGATGAGGGATATCTGTGATCTCCTTTGAACAATAAAGGTTTGGGTCTGAAAATAAATAATAAAAGCTTAAAACTTTAAAAATAATTGTGAAACACTAAAAATGTCACAAAATATAAAGTACAGCTATGAAAATTTAAATAAAGATTATAAGCATCTTAACATGAAGGGCAGCATGATCTTAAATACTTTTCACTTACTAAGATTACTATCAGGTATGAGTCTTGTTTATTCATGATTAAAAATAACAAAAGTACATTATACAAAATACTAACTATAAAATGTAAACACTGGCCAGGTCCAGTGCATGATGCCTGTAATCACAACTAAGAAGCGACTGGGCAACATGGCAAAACCTTGACTCTATAATAAATAACGAAAATTAGCTGGGTATGGTGGCGTTCACCTGTAGTCCCAGCTACCCGGGAGGCTAAGGTGAGAGGATCACCTGAGCCCCAGAGGTTGAGGCTGCAATAGTCCATGATCATGCCACTGGACTCCAGCCTGGGTGACAGAGCGGGACCCTATCTCAAAAAAAAAAAAAGAATAAAATAAACCTCAATTAATAATAGCTACCAATTCCTAAAAGGGGAGGAAAAGGGCCAAAAAAGGACACATATTCAAATGACCACTAAATCTTGAGTATGTATGTATGTGGTGTGTGTGTGTGTGTGTGTGTGTGTGTGTGTGTGTATAAAACATAATATAATATTTCTGTTTGTTTGTTTTTTTGGAGATGGAGTTTCATTCCTGTTGCCCAGGTTGGAGTACAATGACATGGTCTCGGCTCACTGCAACCTCTGCCTCCTGGGTTCAAGTGATTCTCCTGCCTCAGCTTCCTCAGTAGCTGAGATTACAGGCATCTACCACCACACCCAGCTAATTTTTGTATTTTTAGTAGAGATGGCATTTCGCCATGTTGGCCAAGCTGGTCTCAAACTCCTGACCTCAGGTGATCCACCTGCCTCGGCCTCCCAAAGTGCTGGAATTACAGGCATAAGCCACCACGCCTGGTCAATATAATATGTTATATACTATGTTATATTTTAAGAAGTCCTCAGTCTGTCGCTCAGGTTGGAGTGCAGTCGCGTGATCTCTCTGCCCACTGCAGCCTAGACCTCCAGGGCTCAAGGAGGGACTACATGTGCATAACACCATGCCAGCCAAATTTTGTATCTTTTGTAGACATGAGGTTTTGTCATGTTGCCCAGGCTGGTCTCGAACTCCTGGCTCAAGCAATCTACCCACCTCTGCCTCCCAAAGTTCTGGGATTATAGGTGTGAGCAACCACGGCTGGCCAAGTATTTTTTTCTACCATATAAATAAAATATGATTACCTTTTCATTTAAAAATGTAAGTATAAATAATGCAAAAAGCAGAGGCTAACATTAAGCATATTACTTGCCAATTATATTAAGTCTATCTCCTCTACTATTTTACTACTATGATCTTCCTAATGGACGTTTTTGTTTCTGTTTTTATTTTGGAGTCAGGGTCTCACTCTGTTGCCCAGGCTAGAGTGCAGTGGCATGAACACAGCTCACTGCAGTCTCTACCTCCCAGGCTAAAGTGATCCTCCCACACAACCCAGTAGCTGGGACCAAAGGCGTGTGCCCAGTTACTGCCACCATGCCCACCTACTTTTTGGATAAACAGCATCTCACTTTGTTGCACAGGTTGGTCTGGAATTCCTGGGGTCAAGCAATCCTCCTGCCTCAGCCTCCCAAAGTGCTAGGACTATAGGCTTGTGCCTCTAATGGACTTAACATTTCAGTTTTCCTCATAAATTTTAAAACTTCTCCCCAAAAAGCTTATCTAAGGATGGCATCAAGATATTAACAGATCTTAATGCAGACTTTATGACCTACCAATCTCTATTGTAATAAACTCTATAACTCAGCAGAAAGTAAAGACATGAACAAGGATGTTCCACATAACCTTATTGTAACGGGGTAAAAAAAAAAAGAGAATGACTTAAAATCCATCAGTAAGAGATAAATTATCAATTATGGGGCAGTCTTACATAGGTTATGCATGTGTTAAAATAATGAGATACACCCATTCATACTAAATGGAAAGATGCCTTTTATAAAAATAAAACTACTTACATGTATAAATTTAAAACTGTAGAAAAAAGTCTGAAGGTATATATGCCAAACCATTAAAAGTAGTTACCACCTCTCAGAGAGGAGACACTATTATTCTTTTCTTTATAAAGGTGTGCGTTATTGTTGTAGCAAATTAAATAAAGTTTTTTAAAAGAATTACAAAGCCGTTAATGTTGTTTTCCCCGAGAGAGCACGACTGTATCACATGCAGCCATTTCTGAATGTCCATGCCTTGGCCCTGAGATGGCTGGAGTGCACGCTGTGTTTTCTGGTTAGCACTCTGAGTAAGAACCACTAATGACGTTTCGTGGGCAGAGGATGGGTGCTGGGCAGACAATCTCACTAAAGAAAACCTGCACTACCTAACTGCCATTAGCAGTACTGGCAGGGCAGGCCAACCCCATGGAGAGCTCACTGTTCTGTTCATGCACAGCATTAGAGGAGGTACAGACGGCTTGCTGCCCTAGCCAGGCAGCAAAATGATACACAGTCGAGTGGTCTACCACAGGAAACCCACCTTTGGGCAAAAAAGCTGGTACATTAGTTACCAAATTAATATTCAAATCAAGCCTGCAATTATCTTTCAAATATCCTCCTTTGTCTGAAACTAATAATATCCTGAGAGATATTATCATTAATGTCATTATTTCAGGCACTGGCTTTAACACACACAGTATTCCTTACTAAGCTAATGACAAAGCCTATGTCATTGCTCAGATGCAGTCATTACTAAAGAGTAACAGTTAATACTAAACACTTGTATTATCTCCATTTTGAAATGAGATTAATTTGCCACATTTCACAAAACGATTTTAAGTGACAGAGCTGAGATTCAAATCTAGTCAGTCTGGTTCCAGAAGCCATACTCTAAACCATTACACCTAATGATACAAAACAGATGAGAAAATCAGAAGGCAGATGACATACAGAAGCAGCACTGGAAATGCGTGATATGAAAACAAAGGAACACGCAATCTACCTTTCAGAGGCTGTCAGTAGAAGAGTCTCCAGGGTATCAGATTCACAAGTCGTCTTTCCATGCACGGAAAAAAACGAATTACATCCTTCCGGTGGAGGTTCATCAGCTGCTATCTGTCACAGAAGACGCACACTTTTTAAAGTTCTAACCAAGGATGAGATAAAGACATGTATAATCAAAATAGGTGATTAAATTATGACAAGACAACATTGGTGAAAGTGGCTGAGTGTGGTAGCTTGTGCCTGTAATCCCAGCACTTTGGGAGGCCAGAGTGGGAGGATCACTTAAGCCCAAACCTGGGCAGTTAAGCCTGCCACTTAAGCCTGGGCAGCATAGTGAGACCCCATCTCTACAAAAAATAAAAGAGATAAAAAATTAGTTAGTGACAGTGGCATACGCCTGTAGTCCCAGCTACTGAGGAGGCTGAGGTAGGAGGATTGCTTGAGCCTGAAAGGCTGAGGCTGCAGTGAGCCATAATCACTGAACTGCATTGCAGTCTGGGCAACAGAACAAGACCCTGTCTCAAAAAAGCAAAATCAATAAAGGCAAAAACAGGCCAGCCACAGTGGCTCATGCCTGTAATCCCAGCAATTTGGGGGGCGGAGGCAGGGTGGATCACCTGTGGTCAGGAGTTCGACACCAGCCTAGCCAACATGGTGAAACCCTGTCTCTACTAAAAATACAAAAATCAGCTGGGTGTGGTAGCAGGCTACCCCAGCTGAGCTAGGAGAATCACTTAAACCCAGGAGGTGGAGGTTGCAGTGAGCTGTGATTGCACCACTGCACTCCAGCCTGGGCGACAGCACAAGACTCTGTCCCAAAATAAAGAAAAATGAAAAAAAAAAATCACTTTATATTATGACGATGTATCCTTGGGCAATACAACAATACAGTAACACAGCAAATGATTGCAACAGAAGTTAACAGGGTGGTTGGTTTCAGAGGGCGGAAGGTGGCCATAGTCAGGACACAGTACATGGAGGGCTTTCCATGGTGCCAGATCAAGTCCTCCTTCTTGACTTGGGTGAAAATTACAAGGACGTTCACATTATAATAAACCATTACTATATATTTTTTGTGAGTGGTTTTTCTATGTTTTATTTTATAGTAAAAAATAATTTTAAAATTAACTTTGCTTTTATATCAAATATCTAGTTGGTAAAGACACCTTTGACTGTCTCTTCTTAAGTCTCTCTTAACTTGAGGTTCCTCTGTCCCTCTTTTTCTTTTCAATTACGATAGAAATTTCCATAATTTATTTATTGAAGAAACTAGATTACTACAACAATTCCTGTATTCTTGATTTTCCTGACTGCATCCCTGTGGTGATGCTAAACATTTCTTGCCTCCTGTATTTTCTGTGAACTGCTTTTAGAACTACAGGCTGTGATTAGATGCTGGCTCATTGGTTTAACAAGATTACATCTCCCAGGCTGCATTGCATACATAAAATATTGCTGTCTCTCTTCTTTTTTTCTTTTTTTTTTTGATACGGAGTCTTGCTCTGTCGCCTGGGCTGGAGTGCAGTGGCCGGATCTCAGCTCACTGCAAGCTCCGCCTCCCAGGTTTACGCCATTCTCCTGCCTCAACCTCTCGAGTAGCTGGGACTACAGGCGCCCACGACCTCGCCCGGCTAGCTTTTTTGTATTTTTTAGTAGAGACGGGGTTTCACCGTGTTAGCCAGGATGGTCTCGAACTCCTGACCTCGTGATCCGCCCGTCTCGGCCTCCCAAAGTGCTGGGATTACAGGCTTGAGCCACCACGCCCGGCCTGCTGTCTCTTTTCTATACAGATATTCTTTTTCTTATTTTTTTTAAATCTGCGGGTTGAAGACTTAACATCAATTTTGCTTATTATTTCTTTTTTTAAATCATAAATCCTAGAAAATTTCAGGCAAAAAAGTGATAGCTCTGTAATTCAATTCCAGGACAACTGCAGTCTATCCATTCATCATGACATACACTCTAAAATGCTGTTCTTTAAGAGCACGGGACCCACCTGCTGGAAGGCTTGGATCGTAGCTGAGTAGGAACGAAGAGACAGACAAAATTTCAACAAATTCTGCTGGAGAGGTGACAGAAACTGAAATGCAGCTTCCAGTATTGCATGATAATAGGAATAATCAGTACCTGTCAAGGAAGAACATTAACCAAAGTAATTGCATATGACTAGAGAAATCTAAAGAAGATAGTTCATGAAGCACAAAGCTGTGTTACAAAGGTGTGTGATGGCAAGTTTTACCAGTATATTGTCTTGAACTCTCATCAAATGCTTAAAATTCCCTGGAATACACAATGCAGTTGGGCTCTTCCTCTCCCCTTCCCTTTCAAACTATTCCCTCCCCTGGACCCTATTTTCCCACTTACCTGGATGACTGACAGCTACATACTTCCTCAGAAATAATTCAGCTGTGAAATCACCTACTCCAGGAAGTCTCCACAATCCCTACCCCGTGCTTCAGTGGACCAGTTAAATCTCTTCCTCAATCCCAGAACACTTCTCTGTTTACCTCTTTCACTTATCATATCATTTACTAAATTATTTATTCACTGTCTATCTATACCCCGCCTAGACTTCTGGTCCCCAGAGGCAGAGGCTATGACCTATTTATCCTTATATCCATGATGCCTAGCACATGGTAACTATTCCAAAAACTAAACAAAACTGAGCAGTGTGATGAGGAAGTTACAGTATTAAAGAACACTGATGACATTTTAAAGTTTGAAAAGAAGCCTTTAAACAAAAAGTTGGACCAAATTATTTTAAAGAAAAAAAATCCAAATACTAATGTGAAGAAATCCCCAGGATAAATAAAAAGCAAGGACACAAAACAATGTACATAGTAACTTATTTTTTTTAACCAGGAGAAAGAATGAGAAAGAAGAATACATATGTATATATTTGCTGTAAAAAACACCGAAGGCTAAACAAATTAATTAAAATGTTATAAAAAGCAGGAAAGAAACAGAAGGAACAGGGTCAAGGAGGAAACAATTTTTTTTATATATATACAAATAATTTTTTACTGAAAAAATATCATCTTAAATGTCAAAGTTCAAATGTGATTATTTCAAATTTTTATAAATATGAATATAAAGGTTATTTGCATATAATCTTTTATAGAGCTTTGACTTCGGAATCACACGTTATCCATGCAAAAAAACTTAAATTTTGCATTTTAAAGGACAAGCACAGTGGCTTAGCTTGTAATCCCAAAACTTTAGGAGGCCGAGGCAGGAGGATTACTCGAGCCCAGGAGCTCAAGAGATCAGCCCTGGCAACACAGTGCGTCTCTTTTTTAAAAAATAAAAATAGGCAGGGCATGGTGGCTCATGCTGTAATCCCAGCACTTTGGAAGGGGGAGGTGGGTGGATCACCTGAGGTCAGGAGTTCTAGACTAGCCTGGCCAACATGGTGAAACCCCATTTCTACTAAAAATACAAAAATCAGCCATGCAAGGTGGCAAGCGCCTGTAATCCCAGCTGAGGCATGAAAATCACTTGAATCCGGGAGGCAGAGGTTGCAGTGAGCCAAGATCACGCTACTGCACTCCAGCCTGAGCAAGAGGAGACTCTGTCTCAAAAAATAAAGAAAGAAAGAAAAGAAAATGTTCCATTTTAAAAAGAAAATACAAATATTAACATTTTATGAAGCAGAATATAAAAGGTTCTATACTGCAACAGCATCCTCTACGTAAAAAATAGATAAGAAATATCTCAAAATGATGCCAGAATGTTAATGGTGTCAATCTTGGGTGGCAGGAATATAAATAATATTTCAAACAAATAAAATGTTTAACACGCTTTTATGTTGTTCATAGAATTCATACTCCTATAGCTTTAATGAATATGTATTATCATTTTCACTTAAAAAATGTCATTTTAAATGTCAAAGTTCAAATTTGATTATAAACCCACTTTGATAAATTTGTTCTATAAAATCTTAAAAGTATTTTTTGATAACTTAATTCTAGTTGCCTTGAAATTAGTAAAACTTACAGATGCTTGTTTAAAATATTTACATATCTATATTGCCAAAAAAAAAAAAGATTCAGGCTGGGCATGGTGGCCCACACCTGTAATCGCATCACTTTAGGAGGCCAAGGTGGGAGGCGGGGCGGGATGCCTTGAGGCCAGGAGTTTGAGACCAGCAAGTGCAACATAGCAAGACCCATCTTAACAAAATTTAAAAATTAGGCAGGCCTAGCTGCACGCACCTATAATACCAGCTACTAAGGAAGATGAAGCAGGAAGACTGCTTGAGCTCAGGAGTTAAAGATTATAGTGAGCTATGATCACACCACTGCACTCCAGCCTCCAGAGCCAGACTGTTTCTAAAATCAAAATAGGCCGGGCTTGGTGGCACACCTGTAATCGTAGCACTTTGGGAGGCTGAGGCGGGTGGACTGCCTGACGTCAGGAGTTTGAGACCAGCGTGGCCAACATGGCAAAACCCCATCTCTGCTAAAAATACAAAAATTAGCTGGGCGCAATGCTGGGTACTTGTAATCCCAGCTACTCAGGAGGCTGAGGCAGGAGAATGGCTTGAGCTCAAGAGGCAGAGATTGCAGTGAGTTGAGATCACGCCACTGCAGTCCAGCCTGGTGACAAAGCGAGACTGTCTCAAAAAAATAAATAAAATAAAATAAAAATAAATAAAATCTAGCTGGGTGCAGTCACTCATGCCTGTAATCCCAGCACTTTGGAATGCCGAGGCAGGAGGATTGCTTGAGTCTCAGGAGTTCGAGAACAGCCTGGGCAACACAGCGAGACCCTGTCTCTACAAAAAAAATTTTTTTAATTAGTCCAAATAAAAAAAATAATAAATAAAATAAAATAAATATTTGGATAGATCACACCGAGTGAAAAAAGTGAAATAAAACAAAACAAAAGATCCAGACAACTTTTAAAACATGTATTATTTTAATAAAAAATTAAAAAGTTAAAAAATCAACACAGGCCAGGTACAGTGGTTCATACCTGTCATCCCAGAACTTTAGGAGGCTGTGTTGGGAGGATCACTTGAGCCCGGAAGTTTGAGACCAGCCTGGGCAACACAGTGAGACAGACCTCATCTCCATTGTATTTTTTTTTTTAATTAAATAATTTTAAAAGAAGAAAAAAAACCAACCCATTAACATCAACAGCAGTCACACAATTTTGGAACATTTCCTCTTCTGTAAGAACCTGTATCTGGCCAGGTACAGTGGCTCATGCCTGTAATCCCAGCACTTCGGGAGGCTGAGGCGGGTGGATCACTTGAGGTCAAAAGTTCGAGACCAGCCTGGCCAACATGGGGAAACCCCGTCTCTACTAAAAATACAAAAATTAGCCAGGTGTAGTGGCGAATGCTCGTAATCCCTGCAACTTGGAAGGCTGAGCCAGGAGAAATTATTGAACCTGGGAGATGGAGGTTGCAGTGAGCCCAGATCACACCACTGCACTCCAGTTTGGAAACAAAGCAAGACTTCTCTCTCAAAAAATAAAAATTAAAAAAAAATAATAACCTATATCTGTCAATGTAAATTAACATTCAAGGTTTTAACTACTCACATATCAGCATCTCCAACTATTAGTGTTTACACCCTATATAGCTTATACCAAGTTTAAAAAATGTGAAAGCACATCATAAAAACTGGAAATGAGGATTTACAGGATAATCATTAATTTGACACCTTAACACTCAAGTTGTGGGTGGCTGGCAGGCATAATGGAAAACATTCTGGATGATACTAACTTAATGACAATGAACTTAACAGATAATAGATCAGTTGTGTAATTAGTTCATAACAACAAAAAAAAAAAACAGTGAATCAGATTAGATGGTTATTAATACTGAATGACTTAAAATGAAATGTACTTCCACAAAATATCCACATAGCACTTTAATAAAGGATCATGATAGAACAAAAACAAGAGGGGAAAAAAACAAAGGTACCACTTATAGCCAAAGTTATAAACTGCTTCAAAAATAATTATTTGTGTTGTGTTGGCTTTTCCTGACCACGATCATAACTCCAATCATTAAAGACAACAATGTTTTCCATTGACGGCCATGCCACACATACTATACAGAGACCATTTTTTCCTAATATATTCCCAGACACCAAAGTCAAAGAAGCATTTGCTTCAATTTTACCGTGATGATCTGATGATCCAATATTTTGACTGGCTTCTACAAAATTCCAAAATTTCTCTTGACTGTCTTCTGCTAAAAACTCACTGGGAGAAAAGATCAGAAATAAAACAACTTAATAAAATTTTCTAATATAAGCTATATGACTAAAGAGAGTAAAAATAAGTTTTGAAGTTTCCAAATGTCCATAGTTGGACTTTTAATCTATAATATATAATACTCCTTTATGTATAATATATGTTTTTAATGATAAACAAATCCTACCAGCATATTAGTTATTAATAACTTAGCCTATGAACTTTTTTACCTAATAGCTATTTCTTAAGAAATTTGGAATAATAAAAACATAAAAGGGAAGTCTCAATATAAAGAAAGCTTATGAAATCCCACTGACAAAAATACTATGAGTAGTGGAAGCAGAACTAGGAACTGATGATTCTAGTAGTAGTTCTGCTTACTTATTTTCTGAAAGGCCTTACAAAGAACAAAAAATATGTTTTGCCTAAAGTTCTCCCACAGTAAAATATGAACCACAGAAAAATTTCTGGGAGACTAAAGGCCGCATGTTGTAATCTTTTAACACCCCTAAATCCAAACTTAGTTTAAAATTAGCACTGATCCAACAAAATCAGATCCAAGAACTTAATGCCATCTTAATTTTTTTTTCAACTTTACACTACTAAAATAATGGCCAATCTAAATTTCCCTTCATTCAAGAGTCTAAAACCCCTAAAAGGAAATGCATGTAGTAATTGAATGATTCATGTCAACTGCTTATCTTCTCCTCTAAGCCATAATACTAATGCAGTAGCGATCTTTCACTGTCTTAAAGCAAACTACAGATCTGGATCTCAGCTTACCTAGCCAAAGGAAGACTTTCCCATTACTTGTCAACATTGAGGTGTACAATCTCACTCTACTCCACAGCTAGACACAGAAATACGGGAAAAATAAGAAACATTTCCTGGTAATGCACAGCTTCTCTAAAACTAGGTTTCTGAAAATATCCATTATCATATGTTGAATTTCTTAATGCCTCCTTGAGAGTAGTATTTTTCTACGCTTTCTAGTAACTGACATAGACACCACACCAAGCTTAGCATAGCTTATAGTCTAAGAAAACAAGTACTAAGACAGATACACCAGGATGTGCAAATAAACACTAAATTAATTAATTAAAGGCACATTCACAAGATAAGCAGAGAGGGGTAAGGTGACACACTCACCAGTGTGGTGTGAACTAAGATTCAAACAGACTAAGACTCCCCCAGTAAAGGCCACACACAAATACATGGTTTTCATACAATTACAGGGAAGCTTCTTAAAACATACATTCTTTTCACCCCACTGCCTACATAAGTCTTACAAAGTCTAAACTTGGAACAGTCCTAATATTGCTTACCAGATCCACTGAAACAACCCAGGGGAGAGAAGAACAATACAAGATATTATTAAAGAAATGCTGCCTTTTTTTAAAGTATATTTTTGTTGCTTTTTGTTTCTTTAACTTCTTATATAACACTTATTCCACTGAGTATAAATTATGATTTTACAGGCCAGGCACGGTGGTTCACATCTGTAATCCCAGCACCTTGGGAGGCAGAGGTGGGTGGAACACCTGAGGTCAGGAGTTCGAGACCAGCCTGGCCAACATGGGTGAAACCCCATCTCCACTAAAAATACAAAAAATTAGATGAGGGTGGTGGCGGGCGCCTGTAATCCCAGCTACTCAGGAGGCTGAGACAGGAGAATCACTTGAACCCAGGAGGCGGAGACTGCAGTGAGCCGAGATCGCGCCATTGCACTCCAACCTGTGCAACAAGAGTGAAACTCCCTCCCCCTCCCCCCAAAAATCATGATTTTACAAATTATATGATGTCTGGGATTTGCTTTAAAATATTCTAGTGCAGGAGGAGAGAAGGTGGTGGTGATGGTGGTTATTGTACTTAATTGTTAAAACAGGGTGACGGGTACAGAGAGAGTACATTATACCATTCTCTCCATATGTAAGTGTTTTGAAATGCCATAATCTAGGATAAGTTTTTAATCTACAACACAGAAAAAGCTACAAACAACCAGAATGAATGCCCACAAGACAGTACAAATAGGGAAGCAACTTGTTTTCTTAGATTTCCAAAGCTATTGTGGGAGATCAGCATTGGTCTTCCTTCTATGTAGAACTAGAAGGAGAGAAGAAACTAATATTTAAGGAGGGTCTATGATGTGACGGTCACTAAGCTTGGCATATTTACTTGTGTCCTCAAATTCACACAGCCCACCCTCAGATATAACCATTTTTCAAATAAATAAGCTGTAATTCAGAGATGCTACTAACTTGGTTACAGACATAGAGTTAGTCAATGGAAAAGCTGGAATATAAATTCATGTCTATTTAGTTTATACTTCTATCATGCTACATTCTTGGGTCATTACAAAATTTAGCACTCAATAAATGATTATTGGTTTTGATTTTAATAATACCTCTTTATGTAATATTTCTGTAGCTACAGCTGCAGAAAACACACTTAGTGTTTTACTTCAATTAAAGATAAGTATCACTTCACTGACAACCACAAAGCTACAACTCCTTCACAAACATCAGGTCCAATCTAAAAATACACAACAGGAATATTTTTAGTCCCTGAGGGATAGATGCAAGGAAGGCAAAAGATCTGTGGTGGCCGCATGCCATAAAGTATAGTAAAAGATTCTGACCCTTCATCCTTAACCAGATGGACAGAGTACCTTGATCCTTCATCAGGGTCTCCCACAGATACAAGAATGAAGAATGGTGGGCTCTGCTAGCTCTGGAGGTGAATACTAAGTGGATTCAAATAAGCATAGTTCATTTCTATGAGATGCCTACATGTCGTATTACCTTGGCAAACTGTATACAAACAGCCACAGGAGAAGGAGCCTAAAAATAGTAAGCCAAAATGGCAAATGTAGCTCTTACTTCACATGCCAAGGAAAAAAATTAATAAAAATAAAAATAAAACAAAATGGCAAATGTTGCTCTTACTTCACATGCCAAGGAAAAAAATTAATAAAAATAAAAATAAAACAAAATGGCAAATGACCAGGGATATCATGAAAGGGGGAAATGTTTGTGATAAGCAAGTTGATGAAGAAAACAGTATATACCCTGTTCACTTCACAGTGACCAAAGAAACCGAAAATATTGAGCAATTAGGGCTGGCAAATTTAGCATTCTTTCTCAAAAGTCCATAGTTTTATGCCACAGGAATCTTCTAGTACAATGATCAAGAAGTACAAATATCAAGAAATTAGTGTAAATAAAAGTGAAAGTAACAAAATGTAATTCAGGGTAAGAATGTTAAACACAGGCCGGGCACGGTGGCTCACACCTGTAATCCCAGCACTTTGGGAGGCCAAGGCGGGCAGATCACCCGAGGTCAGGAGTTCGGACCAGCCTGGCCAACAAGGTAAAACACCCTTCTCTACTAAAAATGTAAAAATTAGCCAGGCGTGCTGGCACATGCCTATAAT
Source organism: Rhinopithecus bieti (assembly GCF_001698545.2). Lineage (NCBI taxonomy): Eukaryota > Metazoa > Chordata > Mammalia > Primates > Cercopithecidae > Rhinopithecus > Rhinopithecus bieti. Next base: position 168,691 of record NW_016804230.1, on the reverse strand, counting down.
CCCAGCTACTCGGGAGGCTAAGGCAGGAGGATGAGAATGGGCTTGAACCTGGGAGGCAGAGGTTGCAGTGAGCCAAGATGGCACCACTGAACGCCAGCCTGGGCGACAAAATGAGACTCTGTCTCAAAAACAAAACGGGGTTGGGGGCAGGGATTGTAAATCTCAATGACAGATTTATACCAAACAAATCATCCAAAATAAGATTAGCAAAAGGAAAAGAAAACTTTAGTTTTAGGGTCCAGGCTCAGGCAGTCTAGCTCAGGCAGTCTCAAAATATCTTCAGTCGCTGTTTGTTTGTTTGTTATTTGCTTTATTGGGCTTTTTTTCCCCACAATAAGAACTCTAAAAAAAGAGCCACTTCACATTTACTACTATGCCATATCTAATAAAGTTCAGACATTTGAGAAGCTGGACCCATTTACCAAGTTAGTTATCACTATGAAATATATACAGTGGTTTTGTCTTTGTTTTGCCACTTCTATGCTGAGAAAGAAAGGCAGAGAGAGGCGATGGAAGGAAGTCTATTTAGCAGAAAGTCTGCTAGGCTCCTGAGGTAGTCAAGACCGGCTGCTGCATGCCCCTTCCCACTGGTCCTTTTGGCAATATCAAATCAGGCTTTTTCCTTAAGAGGTGCAACCATTCGTTCACACAATCAACATAGCAAAACTCTTCATCCACATTTTTCTAGGAATTAAGGGGAAAATGTTAGAATACAAAACTCTAGAGGCCAGGCATGGTGGCTCACACCTGTAATTCCACCACTTTGGGAGGCCAAGGCAGGTAGATCACTTGAGCCCAGGAGTTCAAGAACAGCCTGGCCAACACGGTGAAACTCCGTCTCTATAAAAAATACAAAAATAAGCTGGGGTGGTGGCTTACGCCTGTAGTCCCAGCTACTGGGGAGGCCTAGGTGGAAGGATGGCTTGAGCCCAGAAGGCAGAGGTTGCAGTAAGCTGAGATCATACCACTACACTAGCCTGAAAAACAGAGACAGACCTTGTCTCAAAAACTCTCACAAAAAAAAAAAAATTCTAAATTGAAGATGAAGAACGCAGACCACAAGGCTGATCGAAGTGATGTGACAGTCCAAATTTCTAGCACGTTCAAACACTGAGACTTACCAAGTGCTTGCTGCTCAATCTACCCACACTTATCCTCTGGAAAGTCTCTGCTAGTTCTACCTCTAGATTACTTGAGATACAATCAAATAAGTTTCCATCCATAAGCATTTAAGCCCTACCTATACAGACAGATACCTCATTACATTTATTTACAAACACTAGCTAAAAAGCACACTTGGAATACAAAACTTCTCATGAAATTATTTACTATATTGTGTTTCACTAATTTTAAGACAACTGTTGTTTTATGAAAAATTCTACCCATTTTAATTGTAAGGTAATTTCTTTCTCTTTTTTTTTTTCTTTTGGACAGAGTCTTGCTCTGTTGCCCAGGCTGGAGTGCAATGGCGTGATCTTGGCTCACTGCAAGCTCCGCCTCCTGGGCTCAAGTGATCCTTTCACTCAGCCTCCCAAGTAGCTGGGACTACAGGCACGAACCACCACACTCAGCTATTTTTTTTTTTTTTTGGAGAGATGGGGTTTCCCCATGTTGCCCAGGCTGGTCTCAAACTTCGTGACTCAAGCAGTTCACCCACCTCAGCCTCCCAAAGTGCTGGGATTTACAGGCATGAGCCACTGTACCTAGCCACCGTTTTATCATTTAAAAGAAAGATTGAGCTGCATGGGCATAATCTCCTAATCTGATGCTCAGGCACACGCCAGCACGCACAGCTAATTGTTGCCAGGCTAGTCTCAAACTCCTGACCTCAGGTGATCGACCCACCTCGTCCTTCCAAACTGTTGGGATTATAGGCGTAAGTCACTGCACCCAGCCTTCTTCCAGGTTCTTAAGGGAAATAAGTCCTCTTTCCCCCAAGTTGCTAAGCCCTCTTCTTTTCCTTTTATCAATCACCTCTTAAAACTTCCTTCAAATAAGGAGGAAATTTGAATACAACTGTCCAGGCACAGTGGCTCACATCTGTAATCCCAGCACTTCGGGAGGCCAAGGTGGGCAGATCACATGAGACTGAGGAGTTCAAGACCACCCCAGCCAACATGGTGAAACCCTGTCTCTACTAAAGATACAAAGAATAACAGGATGTGGTGGAGCATTTCTGTAAGCCCAGCTACTCAGGAGGCAGAGACATGAGAATCCCTTGAACCCAGGAGGCGGAGGTCGCAGTGAGCCAAGATCTCACCACTGCACTCCAGCCTGAGAAACAGAGTGAGACCTGTCTCCAAAAATAAATAAATAAATAAACACAACTCTCTCTTCCCTTGTTATGCTTTTTGGAAAGTAACATACTAACTTATCCAACACAGTTATTTGTCTAAAGTTCCTATATATCTCTATAAACCCACGTAGCCCTTGTCCTACTGAATGATGCTATGCCCTAACAGCCTTTGTACAGTACATACCACGGTGCACACTGAAAGAGGCTCTTCATAAATGCATTTGATGATAATCTCACTGCTTAAAAAGCTCCTGAATGTTCACTGTCAGAGCCTATATTTATACTCAAATACATGGAGGGGAAAAAAATGTTCTCTTACCTGGCTTCTAACAACAATGGAGTGGAAAACCATTTTGTTGTAAGAGAGGTTGTAATGGCTTTTGAGTCGGCCTTTACTGAGGAGAACAGCCACAGAACAGTGAGTACAATCAGAACTCCCATTTTATAGCAAACTCCTAAAAGGAAAAAAAGAAAAAAAGTTTTGCTACAAGGAAATTTTTTTTTTGAGACGGAGTCTCGCTCTGTCGCCCAGGCTGGAGTGCAGTGGTGCGATCTCGTCTCATGCAACCTCTGTCTCCCAGGTTCAAGCGATTCTCCTGCCTCAGCCTCCCAAGTAGCTGGGATTACAGGCACGCACCACCACACCCTGCTAATTTTTTGTATCTTTAGTAGAGACAGGGTTTCACCACGTCGGCCAGGCTGGTCTCAAACTCCTGACCTCGCGATCTGCTGGCCTGAGCCTCCCAAAGTGCTGGGATTACGGGCGTGAGCCACCACGCCCGGCCTGCTACAAGGTAATTTTAACCTCATACTTGGAGACACAAAATAACAATCCTAATACTTGGAGACACAAAATAACGTAAGTTAGCGAAACAGAAATGCTTCTGACATATAATAGCACTTAATGTCTAGCTAGTCCAACAGATATTTGCTGAGTGACTGATACGTAACTGAAGGCATTTAGGTTATTACATTCCTTCCTTCAAAGGCTCTGCTTCATTTCCCAAGGAATCTACACTATACAGGGGTATAAAAATCAGTTGGTGGCACACCAGCTTGCACACAACCATACTTTATAAAGCATGAAAACAAAACCGAGATAGATGAAAATATAAATGATGGATATTAAAGGTTGAACTGTGTCCCCCAAAAAGATATGGAAATCCTATCCCCCAGTACCTCGTAATGTCAACTTATTTGTAAATACATTCTTTACAGAGGTCATCAGTTAAAACAAGATTATTAGGTGGGCACTAATCCAATGACTGATGTTATAAAGAGGAGAAATCTGGACAGAGAAAGACAGCACAGAGGGACAACTATGCAGAGACCCAGGGGACGACCAGGGGAAGACAGAAGCACACACTAAAATTATACTGTAAGCTAAGGAATGCCTGAAACTACCAGAAGCTGAAGAGTCAAAGACAGATTCTCCTAAGAAGATTTCAGCGGGAACGTGGTCCTGTGAAACTTTGATTAAGGATTTCTAGCCCTGTGAGACAGTAAATGTCTGTTGTTCTAAGGCACCCAGTTTGTGACACTTTGTTATGGTAGCCCTAGGAAACAAACATAACAGGTCTCAAATGTAAACTCAGACAGGTTCTGAAATAAAGAAATGTAAAATTTTAGTGGCTTGCCAAGCCAACTGTCCCCATCCACAAAATGAGGGATCTGGGGTCTCTGGCAAAGTGGATGGCCACAGAACGCAGGCCTCCTGACTCCCTCAGTAGCCGCTCCAAGCCTGTCAAGATCCTCACAGACAGCATCCGGACAATTTCAGAAAAAGGTGTCCAGCTGCAGATGTCTCTGATTTTCATCCCCAAAGTCCACCTAACAGAACCCTAATTAGACCTCCCCTGAGCTACAGAAAAGTCAGTATCCAAGCTCTACCCATTTGAATGAGAGCTAAAAGGGGATGACTATGTGGGAAGCACTAACCTATCCTTGGCTTCCGGATGTTCGCTCTGCTAAGGCTCACTTCCGTCTCATCCCAGTTCCTTCGTACTGCTTATAAATCTATCATTGAGGTAGGCCGTCCACATTGGGGACCAGTCAATACCTTCCTTTTATAAAAAGCATCATTTGTGTTAACATCCTGCTTCATATAACACACAATATCTCTGAAGAACGATGGGCAAAAGCAAAATAAACTACACCAAATAGAAAAGTGGCTTTTAGAAGCATTTTAAGTTTAGGCACTGCCAGCTTCTTTTGAAACAAAAAAAAAATTAATAAATCAGCCAGGCATGGTGGCATGCACCTATGGTCCCAGCTACTCGGGAGGCCGAGGTGGGAAGATAGCTTGGGCCCAGGAGGTCCATGCTGCATCTGGGCAACACAGCGGGACAGGAGGAGAGCGGGACAGGAGGAGAGTGGGACAGGAGGAGGAGGAAAAAAGAAGGAGGAGGAGAAGGGGAAGAGGAACGGGAAGAGGAGTGGTCTCTGGTTTGAGTATGTCTTCATTTTATAGGCTCCCTTATCACTCTGACCCTAGGGGTCCTTAAATGTTGCTTATAAAGACAGTCTGAGATAATGGCCATCAGAATGTGTCATGTGGTATTGCCTGATCATAGGCATTATACTTGCGGCATGATGAATAAACAGAAAACACTCTTTAACAAGTTCTAGGCTCAACTATCAACAACCATCTGTAGGAGGCTGAGCGGGGAGGATTGCCTGAGGCCAGGAGGTGGAGGCTGCAATGAGCAAGATCATGCCACTATACTCCAGCCTGGGCAACAGAGCAAGACTCTGTCTCACAAACAAAAAATAAAAATTAAAAAATTAAAACACTATCTCTTGCTTATTTATCTGCAGTAAAATATAGAGAATATTAATAAATATTATGAGCCAGGCATGGTGGCTCACACCTATAATCCCAGCATTTAGGGAGGTCAACCCAGGAGGATTGCTGGAGGTCAGTTCAAGACCAGCCTGAGCGACACGGATCCCATCTCTACAAAAAATTTGAAAATTACCAGGGCAGGGTAGCACACGCCTATGGTCCTAGTTACTTGGGAGGCTGAAATCAGAGGATTGCTTAAAGTTGCAATGAGCAGGGACAGCACCACTGCACTCCAGCTGGGCAGTGAGATCCTGTCTCAAAAAAAAAAAAAAAAACCCTTTACACTTTTGGAAAACAGAAGAGGCATGAAAATTCTAAGTCATCACCAACTTTTCTTCTCCTGTTTTAAACTAAAATAATAGTATTTTTTAGTTAAAAAAAAAAAAAAAAAACAGACTCTTAGAAAACAATATGCAGGCCCAGGAGGGTGGCTCACGCCTGTAATCCCAGCACTGTGGGAGGCCAAAACAGGTGGATCGCTTGAGCTCAGGAGTTCGAGACCAGCCTGAGAGACATAATGAGACCCTGTCTCTACTAAAAATACCAAAAAGTAGCCAGGCATGGTGGCTGCTTGAGCCTGGAGGGTGTGGAAGCTGTAGTTCGCCAAGAACGTGCCACTGCACTCCAGCCTGGGTGACAGCTGTCTCAAAAAAAAAAAAAAATGCTACCTGCAAGTTTATACATGGCTATCTGAGATTCTATATATGAGATAGTAGCAAGGAAAAATATTACGAAGTATCCTTTTAAAGAAACAAATTAACTTCTCAAATTATTAAGCATAACACACATTTACTATGTATCTATTAGCAAAACCATTTCCTGTGAACCACATAAATCTAATTTCAGCTAGAAGTGGTTATTATACATCTGATATGAAAATGATCACATCAGGCCGGGTGTGGTGGTTCACACCTGTAATCCTAAGGGAGGAGATCACCCCTCATATTGTCTTATGCCCAATTTCTGCCTCCAAAGAAAGAAGTAAAAACTAAAATGCAGAAATGAAATCCACAAGCAGACAGCCCCGCACCACACCCTGGGCCTGGTAGTTAAAGATCGACCCCTGACCTAATCGGTTCTGTTATCTATAGATTACAGACATTCTATAGAAAAGCACTGTGAAAACCCCTGTCCTGTTCTCTTCTGTTCTTACTGGAGCATGCAGCCCCCAGTCACAGACCACTTGCTTGTTCAATCGATCACGATCCTCTCACGCGGACCCCCTTAAAGTGGGACAGCAATTGCTCACTTGGGGAGCTCCGTTGTTGGAGATGTGAGTCTTGCCAAAGCTCCCGGCCAAATAAAACCCTTCCTTCTTTAACTCGGTGTCTGAGGGGTTTTGTCTGTGGCTTGTCCTGCTACAATCCTAGCACTTTGGGAGGCCAAGGAGGGTGGATCACCTGAGGTCAAGAATTCGAGGCCAGCCCGGCCTACATGGTGAAACCCCATCTTTACAAAAAATACAAAAAATTTGCTGGGCGTGGTGGCACGTGCCTGTAATCCCAGCTACTTGGGAGGCAGAGGCATGAGAATCACTTGAACCGCGGAGGCAGAGGTTGTAGTGAGCCGAGATCGACTCATTGCACTCCAGCCTGGAAGACAAGAGCGAAACTCCATCTCAAAAACAAAAAGAAAAAAGAAAATTATCACATTGTCTTGTATTGTTACAGGGAAACTTAAATTAAAAAAGAAAATGCTCAGAGACAGCTGCAGGAAAGTTCTAAAAGAATTTTCTTCATAGTTTAATATATTCCCCTGAAGTTCAATGTGCATTATAAATGTGCTATGCTACTATACGAGTATTATGCTCACTTCCTTTAATAAGCTTCATGTGGCCAGGAGTTCAAGATCAGACTGGGATGTAACAAGACCTCATCTCTACAAAAAAAAAAAAATAAGAATTTTTTAAAAATAAGCTTCAGCTAAGTTTATCAAAAGAAAGTCAAATGTTGCTAAATTCGACTGGCTTAAAAAAAAAAAGGCAAAGTGAAAGGCTACAATCATTCCAAGTTTTTTGGTGTTGTTAAATAGCTATTTAAAAGGTCTTCAAACGCTTGCAAGTCTAAGATTCTTGAAAGAAAGAGCGCACTTTACACTAAAATTGGCTGGCAAGTGCATCAGTGAATGTTTCCGAAACAGTTAGTGTGGCACAATAAGGCAAAAGACCCCAGGACTTCAAACGAACAAAATATGCTCCTTCTCAAATCTGGCAAGAAATGCAAAAAAACTGCAGATTCTGGCTAAGGAACAAAAACAGTTCACATCTCTAAGTTATTGGCGACGCCGCAGATCTCAATCTGGCAGGTCCCACACTAAAAGTGAAACCGGATCATCCAATTTCCAGCCAACAGATCACAGTATTAAACGAAAACAGCAACCAAGGCACATCAACCCGAATTCATTTTAGGAAAAATAGAAATCTATTTTAAAAAGCACGTCGTTCTGCAATCAGGGTCCAGCAAAGTGCTGGTTCTCAACTCACTGAGGATCAAGCTTGGTCTAAATTCATGGTAGGACACTTCCCCCACTTCCTTCTGCACTTGGGCACAAGGATCTAAAGCTCTTCAAAAAAGGTCCAAGATCTCCGAACAGAGCCAGCCGCCACCCCCGCGGAAGCGATACCTTGCCAAGACCACCATGAGGGCAACTCAGGGCGCTCGCGAATAGGGGAAGGGATGGGACACCAGAGGGGAAACTGAGTCACGGTAGAGGCGAAAGCTCAATGTGACGGGGGCACAGGGTCGCCTTGCGCCCCAAACCCTCTCTCCGTCCATGAGGCCTCCTCACGCCACCCCTGGGTACCTGTCACCAGCAGCGCAGCCGCGGCACACGCACCGCTCGCGTCTCCCTTGTCGCCTATGCCCGGGCCGTGGTTAGTCCGCCACAGGGCCAGGGACAACGCCAGGGCGGGGCGGGGCTGCAGCGGCGGTGCAGGCTGCGCCAGTGAGAACCCGACACGCGCCTTTCCCGCGGCTCGGCTCAACACCCAGCCTCGCAAAGCAATTGCCCGGCTGCCGGCCGCCCTCTTACTTCCGCTTCCTAAAGGCGAACGCTAGAGGACTTCCGGCTACCGAGTGGAGACCTAGCAGGCCAGAGCGTCGGGCGGTCGGCGTCGTATCTCCGAGGCGGGGCGTCCAGCGTCTCTCCGCACTTCCGCTCTCCAGGGTGGTGGGTCGGCTGCCGGTCTTCAAGGTCTTGGGAAGGTTCGTTGAGCCAACAGCTGAGACCAGAGAGCTTTAACAGTCGATGAAATCCAATGTGGACTCTGGGACTTACTCCGTTAAACGTTTGTTAAAAGCTTACTCTCTTTAGCCTTTCGGTGGCACAGTAAGGACAATTGTCTTAATATTTCTGAGCATCTTCGACTTAAAACCCTAAAATTTTGATAGCTACCTTCCAGGGGGCATGATGAAAGGAAGACTTTTTAAATTTTAGGAGCCGATTTAGCTTTGCTTATTCGTGCAGCTGCAGCTTAGTCTGCAGGGACTGCTTTGTCCTTTATTTATTTATTCATTTATTTTTAACTAATGTAAACCAGTTTAAAATTATTTTGTAATAGGTAGCATTTAACCCACCCAGAAATGAATTATCTCTTTGGAGGGTATGTGTTTAACTATATTAAGTCAAAGTGAATGAAAAGCCAAAAATACTTTTGTATTTTTTTGGAGTTGGAGTCTCGCTCTGCCTCCCAGGCTGGAATGCAGTGGCGCAATCTCGGCTCACTGCAACCTCCGCCCCCGGATTCAAGCGATTCTCCCGCCTCAGCCTCCCCAGTAGCTGAGATTACAGACGCGCGCCACCGCACCGGGCTAATTTTTGTATTTTTAGTAGAGACGGGGTTTCACCCTGTTAGCCAGGATGGTCTCGAACTCCTGACCTCAGGTGATCCACCCGCCTCGGCCTCCCCAGTGCTGAGATTTCAGGCATGAGCCACCACACCCGGCCCAAAATAATTTTAAGAAATAAACATGAGCCAAGATGATGATGAAGGGGAGGAAGGAGAGGAGGATGAAGGAGATGACTAATAGAACACTGATGGATTCCAGCCTTCCTTTTTTTTTTTTTTTTTACATTTTCTCCAGTCCCTGGGGCAAGTTGCAGTCCCCGCCCCACTTGTGCTCAGTCTCCCTGTTCTTGAGGTTTCTTTACACTATGGTTCTCAACTTATTTTGGGGGAAATACCTTGAGCAGAATACAATGGGAAAAGAGTCTCTACCCCTTTGTGTTTGAAATTCATTTTTATCCCTTCCTGTCTGAGCAAAACTGTATGGAATCAACACCACCCAGCTCTGTGGAAAAGAGAAAACCTGCCCCCTTCGCTCTGCTGGAAGCTGGAGGGCTCTAGGCCCCTGTGTAGCAGAGCATTCCATTCTAGCTTTCTTCCTGCTGTCTCTGTATGTTGGGCTCGGAGAGTACACTGGGTCTCTATGTGAATATAGACAGTTAGCATTTACCAACATCTTTCTGTCTACTTTCCCTTGTTTAAAAAAAGAAAGAAAAAATTTTTAACAATGGGATTCTAGAAGTCAGCAAAGAATGGGTCTGAGATGTTTGATGGGTTAAGTGGACATTTTTACAACATGGCTTCTCCTTTGGCATGTTTAATTGTGATGTTTGACAGACATCCTTGCATAAGATGACACTTTTAAAATAAATTATCTCCTAATGATGACTTGAGCCCTGCCACTCAGTGGGAGAATCAGCAGAACCCCTAGGATCTTATTTGGAATTGACATTCTCGATTGTAATTTTGTTCCGGTTTATTTTTAAATTTTGTTTCACTGGACAGGAAAGCTCCTTCTCAGTTTTAAACGTTGAAAGTGTACAAGTTGCTTTGTTACAATAAAACTAAATGTGTACACACACAAAAAGAGAAAAAAATGAGCATTTTAAAATTTATTTCACAAGGGGGCTGTTGCGTTAGCTTTCCTTAGTGTGTTTTCTAGCCCTCTTTAAATCACATCAGCTAATGCTTCCATAAAAGGAAATTGTTAATTCACCATTTTACAAAGTTGATTATATACTTTTCTTGGCCTTATCTTGATCTTCTGCTATGTGATACATGAACAAAACCAAAGTTTGCTTAGTTTTAAAATACAACTAAGTGGTAGTGCAGAGCTTCTAAGAAAGTTGGATTTCACCTTTTCTAAACCTTTCTCTGAAAAGTGCTACCTTATTTGAACAAAAACAGATTTTAAAAAAACTTAAACTTTTTATTTAGAAATAATTATAAATTCACAAGAAGTTGCAAAGATAGTACACAGAGCTATTTTGTACCCTTAAGCCCATTCCCCCAATGATTACATTTCAAATATCTATGTTACAGTATCAAAACCAGAAATTGACTTGGTACATTGTGTGGGGGAGACAGGTAGTTTTGTATGTATCTGTACATTTGTGTAACTACTGCCAAAATGAAGACCCACAACTATTGCAGCACCACAAAGTTCTCCCTTGTGCTACCATTTTATGAAGTCAGAACTACTTTCCTACCCCCAAGACTCCTAGACGGTGGCAACCATCATTTTGATCACTAAATATAAAATTTTTCAATTCTACAATATTATATGAATAGAATCATCTAGTGTGTAGCTTATTTATTTATTTATTTTACTCAGTATAACCACCTGTGGAGCCATACAAGTTGTAGATATCAATAGTTTATTCCTTTTTATTACTGAGTAATATTCCATGGTACAAACAGATTCATTTTAGCATCACCTATTGAAGGACATTTGGGTTTTTTCCAGTTCTGGACTATTTCAAATAAAGCTCCTATTAACATTCATGTACAGATTTGTATTTTCATTTATGTATGTATGTATTTATTTATTTATTTAAAATTACAAAAATCAGCTGGGCATGGTGGCGGTCGCCTGTAATCCCAGCTACTTAGGAGGCTGAGGCAAGAGAATTGCTTGCACCCAGGAGGCGTAGGTTGCAGTGAGTAGAGATTGCACCACTGCACTCCAGCCTGGGTGAGGACCAAGACGCCATCTCAAATAAAAAAATGTATTTATTTATTTAATAAATCAGGTCTTACCATGTTACCCAGGCTGGTCTCGAACTCTTGGGCTCAAGCAGTCCTCCCCGCTTGGTCTCCCAAAGTGCTGGAACTATAGCCATGAGCCACCACGCCCAGTCCTATGTACAGGTTTTTTACATAGACACAAGTTTTTTGTATGTTTTTGTTTTTGTTGGGATGGAGTGTTGCTCTGTCATCCAGGCTGGAGTGCAGTGGCGTGATCTGGCTCACTGCAACCTCCGCCTCTGGATTCAAGCGATTCTCCTGCTTCAGCCTCCTGAGTACCTGGGATTACAAGTGTGTGCCACCACACCCGGCTAATTTTTTTATTTTTAGTAGAGATGGAGTTTTGCCATGTTGGCTAGGCTGTTTTCGAACCCCTGACCTCAAGTGATCTGCCTGCCTCGGCCTCCCAAAATACAGGGATTACAGGCATGAGCCACCGTGCCTGGCCTAGACCTAAGTTTTTGTTTATCTGAGATGAATGACCGAGAGTGCAATTACTTGATCATATGGTAAATGTACATTTTGCTTGTAAGGAACTGCCAAACTGTTTTCTAGAATGGCTGTACCATTTTACATTCCCACCACCAGTGTATGAGAGATCCATTTTCTCTGCATTCTTACCCACAATTGGTACTGTCGTTTTTTTAAATTTTTGTTATTTTGATAGGCATATAGTAATTCCTCATCATGGTTTCAATTTGCACTTCCCTAATGGCTGGTGATGATGAACATATTTTCACATGGTCATCTGCAATCTGTATATCCTTCGGTGGAATGCCTCGTCATGCCCTAGCTTGTTCTCTAATTAAATTATTTGGTTTTCCACTATTGAGTTTTAAGGGTACTTTATATATTTTAGATACAGGTTATTTGTCAGATACGTTGTTTGGAAACATTTTCTCCCTGTGTATAGCTTGTTTTCTCATGCCTTTAACAGGATCTTTCTTAGAGCAAAAGTTTTTAATTTTGGTGAAGTGCAGTCTATCCATTTTTCTCTTATGGATCTTGCTTTTAGTGACATGTCTAAGAACTATTCATCAGAGCCAGGCGCAGTGGCTCACGCCTGGAATCCCAACACTTTGGGAGGCCGAGGCGGGTGGATCGCCTGATCTCAAAGGAGTTCCAGACCAGTCTGGCCAATGTAATGAAACCCCATCTCTACTAAAACTGCAAAAATGAACTGGGCGTGGTGGCACCAGCCTGTAATCCCAGCTACTCAGGAGGCTAAGGCAGGAGAATCACTTGAACCCGGGAGGCAGAGGTTGCAGTGAGCTGAGATCATGCCACTGTATTCTAGCCTGGGTGACAGAGCAAGACTCCATCTCAAAAAAACAAACAAACAAAAACAAAGGACCTTTCCTGACTTTTTGAAGTTCAGTCCTCAAACTTACTATCGCTCCTCCACCTTTTCTATTTTTTTCCATTTTATGTATATTGATAGTTTGCATCCCCCACTAGGTGTCACTCCATGAGGACAGGGACATCATTTAGTTCAGTGCTACATCCTTAGCCCCTAGGACATTGCTCAACCAATACTGGATGAACATTTCTGTCTGCACCTCCCTCCTCTATCCATGAGGATACACTCAACTGAGCTGGCCGGCTGTTCTGTTCACATCCAGGTGGCTGATGGGCAAAGGACACACCTTGGAATCAGTAAATGCCCCTTGAGCTGCTGGAGAGACAGCATAGAATCCTCCAGGTTTCTAAGCTCCCACCCAAACCTCATGTTGAACTGTAATTCCCAGTACTGGAGATGGGGCCTTGTGGGAGGTGTATGGGTCTGGGGTGGGGGCAGATCCTTCAAGGCTTGGTGCTATCTTCGTGATACTGAGTGCGTTCTCTCAAAATCTGGTCATTTAAAAGTGGGTGGCACCTTATCCCCCACCTTACTTGCTCCTGCTTTCACCATGTGACATGCCTGTTCCCCCTTCACCTTCTGTCATGATTGTAAGCTTCCTGAGGCCTCCCTAGAAGCCAAGCAGATACCTGCATCATGGTTCCTGTAGAGCCAACAGAACTGTGAGCCAGTTACACCTGTTTTCTTTTTAAATTACCCAGTCCCAGTTATTTCTTTATAGCAATGCAAGAGTGGCCTAATGCAATAGCCAAATAAATTGATTGTGGAAAGCAAAGTTGGCGTTTAATGTTTGATTTCCAGATGGAAAAGGAGTGCAACTCAATGAGAGTTATAGTGATGAGGCTGGGTGCGGTGGCTCATGCCTATAATTCCAGCACTTTGGGAGGCCAAGGCGGGCAGATCACCTGAGGTCAGGAGTTCAAGACCAGCCTGGCCAACATGGTGAAACCTCATCTCTACTAAAAATACCAAAATAATGAGCTGGGCGTGGTGGTGGGCACCTGTGATCCCAGCTACTTGGGAGACTGAGGCAGGAGAATGGCTTGAACCCAGGAGGCAGAGGTTGCCGTGAGTCGAAATTGCACCAATGCACTCCAGCCTGGGTAGCAGAGCGAGACTCCATCTTAAAATAAATAAATAAATAAATAAATAAATAAATAAATAAAGCAAGCAAGCAATTGGA